>NW_024426885.1:74048128-74288481 GCF_017311325.1 Ursus maritimus | reverse complement strand
GGCGGGATACAAAATCAGTGCTCAGAAATCAGTTGCATTTCTATCCGCGAACAATGAGACTGAAGAAAGAGAAATTAGGGAATCCATCCCATTTACAAGAGCACCAAAAATCATACGTTACCTTGGAATTAACTTAACTAGAGACGTAAAGGATCTATATTCTAGAAACTACAAATCACTCTTGAAAGACATTGAAGAAGACACAAAAAGATGGAAAAATATTCCATGCTCATGGATCGGAAGAATTAACATAGTTAAAATGTTTATGCTACCCAGAGCAATCTACACTTTCAATGCCATCCCGATCAAAATACCAATGACATTTTCCAAAGAACTGGAACAAACAGCCCTTAAATTTGTATGGAACCAGAAAAGGCCCTGAATCGCCAAGGAACTGTTGAAAAGGAAAAACAAAGCTGGGGGCATCACGTTGCTGGATTTCAAGCTGTACTACAAAGCTGTCATCACAAAGACAGCATGGTACTGGCACAAAAACAGACACATAGATCAAATAAATCTTAAAAAGCAAACAAAGGAACAAAGAAACAAACAAAAAACCCTTTTACCCAGAAAGAAGGCAATACATTTCTGCTTATATACAACAAAAAGAGGATGAAGAAGTTCTCAAAATAGTATTTTTGATAACAAGTACCATTCACAAGTGACTAGACTTCTATTTTTTTTTTCCACTATGTTTCTGAAATCATCCAAAAGATATTTGTTCCACAAAAAAGAATGGCTACTAGGTAACATTTCCTCCCCTTGGGTTGGTGAGACTGTTACAAAGAGTTATCAGTAAAATCCCCAACATAGTCAGATACCAACAAAGGTGCATTTTGCCAGGTAAGCCTGTTACACCCTACATAAAGAGAGTGCAAACAACAAGCATTAACACATCTGAACATTCTTTGTTCAATAAATCAACAACGGCTTCATCTCTTTGGCCTAGATTTAATTCTACCTTGGAGGAAAAGGGGTGAAAAAGGAATATTCACCTACTTCTTCCTTTTGAAATACTTAATTGTTTATATTAATTTTCCAAAGTTATAAAATATTGGAGCTAACAGTAGGATTTACATACTTCTACAACTTTAGTTCTTTCATTAGAAAGAGAAATATTTTTTGCAGGTAAAAAATTTTAAAAAATATAATAATTAATTCAGAAAAGGGGACATTAATTAGATATACTTTTAAAAGTAGCATAGAGTAGTCTAAAATACCACTGGAGTGATAGTAAAACCAAGAATGAAGGGATATAAAGCTGTAAGAATCTATGGCAATTTAGCCTTAAAATTTGAGGGAAAATTTTTCACTATATTTTTGGAAGCAGTTAAAGTCATCAAAAAAGAAGAAGAATTTAAAGTGAAAGGAACACACACACAGATACATACAACCATAGAAATGAGTAGACTATTGAAGTTCAGTCACTGAAAAAAAAATCTCTAAAATATTATTAAACCTAGTTAAAATGAATCTATTGAGAAATCAAATTTTCTATATACTGAAGTCAGGAGACCTACTAATAATTTATAATTATTTTTATAAGTTATTTTTCATAATTTCCAATCACCCTCATAATTTTCAGTAGGTATATAATTTCAACCAGCATTCACTGAAACATAAGAAATCTATTAGAACACAAATGGATATTTGCCAATTCATGCTTGGATAGAACAGAAAGTGTGAGAGAGGTATGGGGACATTTCATTTAATAAGACAAAAAAGATTGAAGTATAAATATTGGGGACCTTGATAGCTGTTTGATTTTCAACTATCATGAAGTTTCAATTACTTGTAGACCCTTCTAGCTTGTAGGCTGCACCTAAATGGGTTATAAACAAATCAAAGGAAGGGAGAGACAGAGAAAGTGGGGGGGACAGAGAGAGAGAGCGAGCAAGCGCATTTAATTAGAATTCACCCAAATCAATGATTTGGTAAAAAGATTTTTTTTTTTTCCAAACAGCTGAAATGGGTAACACCTATTCCTTCGTCACTTTCTTAACTACATATTTTCACCCTTGTGTCTCCTAAAATGTCACTACCTAAGTCTTGAGTTAATTCATGCCTATTTCATTTGCATCGAATTACTAATTGTTACAGGAATCGAGTTACATGGAGACTGTAGCTTTACCAGTGAAGTCTGAGACAACAACAGGGCAAAAGGCATTGCCAGTGAACCACTATTTTTTTTGGCTAGGAGAGTTTGCAGCTAAATCCCAGAAACATATAAAGCTATTCTTGTAAAGTATATGGCTCATTCAGCAGTGCACATTAAACTGCACCAGTAAAGTATGCTGATTGATCAATAAAGTTTGTGGCTCCATTTGTAAAATGTGCAAAAATTAAACCATTTCACTATTTGGTTCACTGAGTTAAGTACATAATGGTTCAAATAGTATATTATGCATTTGGAGTCAAGCAAATTGCACATTGCAATGTAGTCAACCATGAAAATATGCTATTTCAGTGATTAGCTAGAATATTAAATTTGAAATAAAATTTGTAATTTGGACAGAAAATTACTCAAAATACTAATTAGTCTGAGTTTCTTTTATCTGTCTTCATTTTTAAAAAACTTTTAATATCTAAGCATTGATTTAATACGATTCTCCTTTGAAAGCGACATGCTTGTTAGCGCCTGCACAAAAATGTACTTATTACATCTCTAAGAATTTATAATATATGAAAGAAATGCATAAACTCAATAAATAGGAATGTTTCACTAACTGAAATTAATCTTTAAAAATCTATTTATAGGTGGTCCAGGACTCTTTCCCATAACCAAGAAACGGTGCCTCCCAGGCGAGGTTTTTCCAGGAAGGAGCAACTCTTTCCTCTGATTTTATATGTGGTAATGGTTGCAAAATGAATGTCACTTTTAGGTGAGGGTTTTGGAAGATGCTATTTTCTAGGGACTGTGGTTCAGAGAGTTCAGGGCTCCAATTACAGCGGCATCTGGGAGCCTGGGTCCATAGCACCATCTGGAAACATTTGTAGTAAGGGCAAGGTGTCTCATCTAGTAGCAAGCTGTGGGTAGCATGGTGAGTTACACATTTAAAGCAAAGAGAATCAGTTCAGCTGAACAGAGGTTTATAACCCTCTGCTACTTGGTCGACACTAGGCGTATAAGAAAAGTATAATAGAAGATCTCTCAAAGGATCTTTTGGAAAAACTTATTACATACAGAAACAAACCAACAAAAAACCAAAAGGAAGAAATAATTATATGTTATAATACATGATACAGAGAACCGGACCAGTTCTGTGACTTTTCCTAAATAGGGAAAGCTTTGTGATGTTTATGGGACTTGAACTCTTGATAGGCTTGTGCAAAACATACATGATATTTCTAGATAGTTCTTGCTATATCAGGAACACTGTGAATAATTAATATTTCAAATTCAAGTTGTTTTAGAAAGAGTGTAGCCCATCCCACATCTCGTGCCCTGGGAACAGACCACAGTAACGGAGCCAGCCAGCTTGAAGCATCCCGATTCATCGTGTTGCCTGCAGTATGCCGCAGAAAATTAGCGGTTCCGTTTGGAGAGGTAAAATATAACTGGATTCTGAGATAACCTGCGGAAAGAATGGCTTGGATTTTATCTGTTTGTAGTCAGAATTTGCTATCGGTTATAAGGAAGAATAAGGATATGATAAGTGCAGTATTTTAGAAAATTGGATTTGTTTCTACACAGAGTTTGAGGAAGAAAGAGATTATGAGTTTATGGAAAACTAGAACTAGATTAGTATTAGTAGAGAGAAGAGATCAGAGTCTCAGTGTAAACGTACCACAGAGAGAACCAGATGGCAAATGAAGGACAGAAGAGGACAGAGATTCTAATATGATTCTCAACACACAATTCTGGAAGATGCAATTTCTGAGATGTGTGCAGACAGTAAAGAAATGCCTTGAGAAATGCAGGAGTGGGGTCTGAGGAAGGAAACAGCGGGAGACCGTGCAGGTGAGTGGTACCAGCAAGGAGGGAGTGCGGGCAGCCTTGGTCCTCGTGGGGGGGCCGGGGGCAGAAGCCTGAGACCTCACCCATGGGCTGCGGCCAGTTTGGGAATGAGCACAGGAAGGAAGCAGGGACAGAACTAATAAAACTGAACGATGTCAGGCCCAGAGAAAACAGAGCCAGGAGGATGCAATAACATGAGCACAAAGAAACATTATTTTTAAAGTAATTTTGAAATTTACCATGAAACCAAGACTAGAATTTGAAAAATTAAGCCATGGGACTTCGTGGGAAAAATCATGGTTGCTTTATAACTTCACATCAGCAGATTTTAAAAATTTTATACACCCACCCTTATAAATTTCCCTCTATATAAATGTATGCGTGTGCGTGTGTAAGAGAACCAGGAGGGGTGTGAGACAAGGAAAAGGAGGCAGTGAATATACAACTGATCAGTAACATTTGCCATAAAAAGAACGTGAGGGTGAGACTAACTCAGCAGGGCCGAACCGGGAATTCTGTTTAACAACTGGGAAACCTGATCACATTCTAAAATGAGGCGAAAGGGCATTAATAAAATTATGTAACACCTAGTGTCTGAATGCTAATGATGTGTCCTGAATGGTTACAGCTGAGGAGGAGGATGGTGGTGAGCAAGACAGGCAGGGTCACTGTCCTCACGGAGCTTACATTCTGGGGGAGATTAGCAGTACCTAATTAGGCAAAGAAATCCTGTAATTCCATGTAGAACTACGAGAGCAGTGGAACGAACTGCCCAAGGCGTACCAGCGTCCTTGAGGGGGAATGACAGACACAGGAGCTGGAGTGTACGCTGGAAGCCTGGGGGCACGGCATCCTGACCTCATGGCTTCAAGATGCTGGGGCTGACAGGTGGGGAGCAGGCACTCTGCCCTTCCACCTCTGTCTCAGCGTAACCTCTAGATTCATCACAATGCATCTGCATGAGGGGTACAGCCCCCCACTGTGGAGAAAGGCTGCCAGAGCAGTTCTGGTAGAAACCTCATAAAGTCAAATCCTCTCCCTTCCAATCTGCGAGAGGTATCCCGCAAAGGATCAGAAGCACCTCCATTAGAGACCACCCCCCTGCATGTCACAGCTCATCCCAGCCCAGAGAGACCCCATAATATGCAATCCCACAGGTGCCTAGGGCCGCCTGCACCTCCGGAACCTGCCAACTCTCCCACCTTGAGATGTACTTTCGCTTCAATAACCTGCTTTGCCCTTGCCGCTTCCCTTCTGGCTGTCTTTATTCCAGCCAGAATCCCCAAGTAAATCCCCTCGTGGGGGATCCGAGGACCGAGACCACCATTCACACAAGGCAGACTCTCCAACCCACGAGTAACAATGAGAACATGAAAAAAAAAAAAATTATTCGTGGATGGGAATGGTATTTTTTATTATATTAACATAAAGAAAATCTTGGAGGAAATGACATTTGAGCAGGAATTTGAATGAAAAGGATTCACTATGTTTCCAGTAGAGCAAATAGCAAATAAAAGCCCTTCGTCGGGACTACAATTTTTTTCTGGAGGTCTGGTATATGGTGTAAGCAGACAAGTGGTATGAAATGAGGTCCAAGTGCATAGTGGAGTCTGTATGACATGGGATCATGTGAAATTTTGTAGGAAATATAATGTAAAACGTACAGCAGCCATTGTTTGGTTTTATGCACGGTAATGATAGAAACCGTTCCTCTTGTTTGCTTTATTTTGTTTTGAAAGGCTCACCTTTGATATTTTACAGACAGCTGTTTATGTGAGCAGGAATGGAGATGGGGAAGTAGGGAAAATTACTGGAGTATCTGTGTAAGAGATGCTGGTGGCTGGGAGTCAAAACTGTATACCACATGAACAATGGTATACAATGGCCCTGATAAAGCCTCTATGGTTTGTAAGAGGAAAAAAAATACAATAGCTAGATTCAGGATGTGTTCGAGAAATAGATCCAATATGGAACTGGTGGATAATTAGGATGTGGGTACTGAAATACACAGAAGAATTAAAGATGATTTCTAAGTCCTCGGTTTGTGAGAGAAACAATCAGGTGAGTAATGCAAGAACTACTAGGCTGGAAAGACTTGGTGAGGCAAGGCTTGGTTTGGGCAGGAAGGGGAACTCTAGCAGAACCATACAACCTGAGTTTAGTATAACTATTGAATATGCAACAGGATAGATCAACCAAGAAGTGCAACATAGGATGTGAACCTCTGGAGACCAGTCTGTATTTGAAATGTGAAAACAGAAATAATAAACATTTAGAAGCCGCTTAATGCATAGGGCAGTATCTATCCTAGAAAGTAATCCTGAATAGAAAAGAGGAAAGTCAAGAATTGAATCCTGGGCTCAGAAGGCGAAAAGAAAAGAGACTGCAGAGGTACCTCAGAAGCTAGGAAAGTATCTCAAGGGACAGGGCGTGGTCAGCCCCGCTGGAATGTAGCTGAGCGGTTGTACAAGGTGACGACTGAGGAGCGGTCCCTTGATTTGGCAAACCAGGGATTTACACAACCTTAATTCCACCTGGTGGTAGAAGCCTGACTGGAGTAAATCAGGGATAGAAGGAGACCTGAGGACAGGGAGACAGCAAGTATACACATTTTTTTACTAAGTTGCTAGGTAGAAGCAAAGCGCAGCATAAGAGCTAGAGAGGGATGTAATCAATTTTTAAAAGATGTTTACTAGTACTTGCTTTTAGGCCAATGCAAACAAACCAATAGAAGGCGAAAAATGGAGAGAGCCAGAAAGCGAAGAAATCTTGGCAGGTGAGAACTGTCTGAGCGGAGGCAAGGTGGGATCCAAACACAAACTGAGCGATGCTCACTCTGAAAGTTGGAGCAGGGACCGTGGCTCCGCTGCCTCTGAGAAGCCAGAGGATGCTGACAGTGCCGGCTTAGGGGAGCCCTTGTTCCCACGGGGCTAAAATAAAGGGTTGCAATCAGATTATTTGCATTTGCTCACTCAGTACCCAAAGGTGATAGAGAAGAGAAAGAACAGGCAGGAGAAGGGCTAGAAAGGGGAGAGAGATGCTCATAAGCGAAGAAGGGAATGCCTCGTGAACAAAGAAATGATTCCCACATTATTCTGGAGAAGAAATAAAATTGAAAAAAAATTACTGGCTAAAATGTTTGACTAAAAGAAACAACTTTAATACATTAATGGATTGGTCAGACAAACAAAATTTTCCTTTTCCTTTTTTTTTTTAAATCAGTGTTTCCATAGAGTTTAATGCATTAAGCCAATTTATACAGTCTCTTACGATTAGTTTTTACTTGTAGCTGACTTCATTAAAATATTCTTCATACCCATTTGGAAGGCAAACCTCTAGGTAATATATTTTTTTTTTTTTATTTATTCGACAGAGAGAGACAGCCAGCGAGAGAGGGAACACAGGCAGGGGGAGTGGGAGAGGAAGAAGCAGGCTCTTAGCGGAGGAGCCTGATGTGGGGCTCGATCCCAGAACGCCGGGATCACGCCCTGAGCCGAAGGCAGACGCTTAACGGCTGCACCACCCAGGCGCCCCAAACCTCTAGGTAATATTGCAGGATGTTAAAGTCATTTAAATACAAATGACATATGCCATACTTGGGTTTAACAAGTTAACTCCGATCCATCCTACCTGTAAGGCTTTTAAAATGTTACAGAAAGGACAGATAAGCAAAATCTTTTCAAGTACTGGGCTTCAAGTCTCAAAATGTAATGTGTAATGTGGGAAGACAAATGCCTCGGCTTTGATCTCTGTAGGAAGTTTGGGCTAAAATCCACATTGCAAGTGATCTGTGAACTGTGTCTTGTCTAATGAACAGATTCATGGTAAAATCCTTTGGGCTTGTTAGCTTTTCTCCTACGGAATAGGGATATTTCTGGGGCAACTTGATGGTCCACAAACACTATCGCTGAAGATGAAATTGTTAGATGGTTAAGAAACAAGAAAAATCACAGTATACCTGGCTATGCTAGTCCTTCCATGCAACTAATCACAATTCCTCAGGCTTTAATTAAGCAGCATGAGGCAGCCCAATTAATTCAACATATGCCCCGATAAGGGCTTGCCAAATTCATGGTTATGACACATGAAATGCAACTGGTGTGAAACAGAACGCCCCGTTTTCTTTCAGTCTTCCATAATAAGCCTACTGTTTTAAGGCTAACCTTTGGTCATAATGGCATCCCACCACTGAAGGGTGAAATTGTGCACGCGGAGATAAATGGATGGGCTTCAGAAGTCTGGGTACGGGCTGCTTGTGTGACCATCCTTTTGCTGCTGCTGCTTGTGGGTACTGAAAAGCCTACTTACTGTGAAAACATCCAGTGTCCCCCTGCTACTGATACCCTGAGAATCACCATGTTACACCCACCCTTTTGTATACATTTGGTCATTGCATCTGTGGAAGCCAGTATTAAAATGTTGGTGTGTTCATCGGCACCTTGTTGCCCAAATACACCCACTGATACTTAGCTAAGTGGAGGAAATGGGACAGCAAGAATCATGATCTTAAGAGATAATTATTCCTAGAAATTTCCCGAAATGGCTTATACTACTTATAATTTCAAAAGTTTTAACAAGATTAGTAACTTCTGTCCTTGAAACATCAAATCTGAGATGATTTATAAGTTTTTGTAAATTTTATTAAGAAAATAAGTAAATTCTAAACTGATATCCAAAAAGTAATTGTATGCTATCTCACTACTTGTGAGATAGGGAAAATTTTAAAAAGTCCATAAAAATCCACTTTTTGCTCCTTTTCCTGTTTCTTTCTTTTTTTTTTTTTTAAGATTTTATTTATTTATTTGACAGAGAGAGAGACAGAGTGAGAGGGAACACAAGCAGTGGGAGTGGGAGTGGGAGAGAAAGAAGCAGGCTCCCAGTGGAGCGGGGAGCCCCATGTGGGGCTCGATCCCAGGATCCTGGGATCAGGCCCTGAGCCTAAGACAGATGCTTAACGACTGAGCCACCCAGGCACTCCTCCTTTTCCTGTTTCTATTTTTGCTAGGACCTACACTCCCACTTTACACATAGTACAAATAATGTATGTCCTCCTTATGAGGGACAAGGAGTTAATGATTTCCTCGGAGTCTTCCAGCACAACAGCTAACATCTAAGAAGTGAGGGACCAGACGAATCTACCATGTGCGTAATCCAGGCGACCGACGCCAGACATCTTGGCGCCAAGACCCCTGGCTCCAGGGAAAGAGTGACTTATGGAGGACACCTGGACAGTTGTCCTTGTTCTAACTGGTCCCTGGATGCCTGAGAGGCCACATACACCAGACCACAATCCTCAATAAAATCTCCAGAACAAAGGCAAGACTCTCTCTCCCTTCCTGAGTCTCCCAGACACTCTGTCTGTACCTGCCGTCTCTCTATACCTTCAATAAACTCTGCTCTCCCTCCCTCCTGGCTCATGGTTGATTTCCATCCTGCATGCAGCCAGGGACCCTCTTGACTGGTCCTGCGGGATCCCCTTTGGATCCTCAGACCCAGACTGCCTGCATCACTTGCTTGAAGTCACTGATTAAAGGTAATTTTTCATTGCATTAGCAACAAAAGAAAATTTGATCTACAGAAAGTCAAAGCCAAAATCAGACCATTTCCGGTTTCTGCACAGCTTCTCCAACAAACTCAATGTTACTGTTGGGAAATATATATGATATATATACTTAACCTCTGAAGATAAATCCTTACATACGTCGTTAAAATAATTTAAAGCAGTCTGAGAGATATGACAAACAAGGTTTATGTAAAAATTCAAATTTTAAAAGAAAACAATTCTTTAGGATTGTCAGCATAGAAAGAAAAAATCTTTGTGATTTAGTTACAAAACTAGAAAAATATTTAGTTCCCACCCTGATAAACCCAAATATAAACCATATCATGCTAATCCTGGCTACACAAGTCCTCTTTAAATATTTCATCTCATCCAGGCCTGATACACCAAACTAAACTAAATAGAAGAGAAAATATCTGTAACAACGAATCAATCTACCACTGTAAATTCCATAAACACACGCCTATGTCTTTTTCGTTCCTATTTCCAGCAATTATCACTTACCATATTTGCTATACAATAGTTGTTGAATGAATGACTCCTTCATGTTGTACTTAATCTTCACAATAAAATTTTTCTAGAACACAATGACAATTTTATATTTATATCGCTATAAAAATCTAGGTTCAGAGAAGCTGACAGCCATGATGAAGTCCTACAATTAGGAAGGACAGAGGCTCAGTTCTGATTCCAAGTCCTGTGTTCTCTACATCACGTTATAGCTGCCTATGACTCCTAGGTGACATTAACCAAAGACTCACTCTGCTCCAAGAACTCCTCTAAGGACTTCCAACGTGCCTATTCACACACACACACACACACACACACACACACACACACACACACAATTAAAACCTATATGTTGACACAATTTTTACAGTATTTTATAGATGGTCAGACTGACTCACAGAGAAAAGTTGTTTCTCCAGGATTCAATCCTAGGGAATATGACATGTCACCGCACTTTAAACACCATATTAGATATCTACAAGCCTAGTTGACAGACTGTCAATAAAGCACTTAAAGGATATGTGTTCTGTGTATCTGGAAAGATACTACATAGAATGTTATTTCCATTAAAGGCAGGATTTTAGTTTTTACACTGTCCTAACACCAGCAACTAGACGTGTACCTGGTTTGTTGTGAGCACTCAAAGGTTTATGAATGAATTAATCTATTACTCCAATCTTCCATCCAATTTCAGAAGGATTTGCCAGACGACTAAGTGGGAACCGAACACTGGCTACTGGCTATACTCTGGAATCAGACCTAAATTAAAGTCTCTCTCTTCTTTTTTTTTTTTTTTAAAGATTTTATTTATTTATTCGACAGAGACAGAGACAGCCAGCGAGAGAGGGAACACAAGCAGGGGGAGTGGGAAAGGAAGAAGCAGGCTCATAGCGGAGGAGCCTGATGTGGGGCTCGATCCCACAATGCCGGGATCACGCCCTGAGCCGAAGGCAGACGCTCAACTGCTGTGCCACCCAGGCGCCCCTAAAGTCTCTCTCTTCTTAGTCCCATGGACTTGGAACAGGTTTCCTCTCCGTGAATCAGGGCAACCCACATTTATAAGACAAGGTTAAAGGGCACCTGGATGGCTCAGATGGTTAAGCATCTGCCTTCGGCTCAGGTCATGATCCCAGGGTCCTGGGATTGAGCCCCAAGTGCGGCTCCCTGCTTGGCAGGGAGCCTGCTTCTCCCTCTTCCTCTACTGTTCCCCCTGCTTGTGTTCTCTCTCTCTCTCTCTCTCACTAACCGCCCCCCATCAAATAAATAAATAAAATCTTTATTAAAAAAAAAAAAGACAAGGTTAAATGAGACTCCAATAACATAATGCAAGTAAACCTCAAACCAGTGTCTGGGATTCAGTTATCTGATGAATAACTAAATTATTGAGCAGAATAAGGATGGAGAAATATGTCCTAGAATGAAGTGTTTTTTTCCATAGATTTATTTAATGGTATTACTGGCCAGTCAAAATAACTAAATTCATTGGTGCACTCACTATGGGAAACAATATAGAGTTTCCTCGAAAAATTAAAAATATAGGGGTGACTGGGTGGCACAGTCGGTTAAGCATCTGACTCTTGGTTTTGGCTCAGGTCATGGTCTCAGGGTCATGAGATCAAGCCTCACATCAGGCTCCATGTGGAGTCTGCTTCAGATTCCCTCTCTCTCCCTCTGTCTCTGCTCCTCCTGCTTGTGGGCTCTCTAAAATAAATAAACACATCTTTTTGGAGCTCCTGGGTGGCTCAGTTGGTTAAGCGTTGGCTTTCGGCTCAGGTCATGATCCCAGGGTGCTGGTATCAAGCCCCCCATCAGTCTCCTTGCTTGGCAGGGAGCCTGCTTCTCCCTCTGCTGCTAAGTAGAAACACATATGATCTAGTACTCCACTTCTAAGTACTTATCTAAAGAAAATGAGAACACTAATTCAAAAAGACATACATACCACTATGTTCATTGCACCATTATTTAAAATTACCAAGATATGGAAGCAACCTGAACGTCCGTTAATGGATGAATGGATAAGGAAGAGGTGGTGTATGTGTGTACACACACACACACACACACACACACACACTGGAATATTACTCAGCCATAAAGAAGAATGGAATGTTGTCATTTGTGACAACATGGATGGATCTAGGGGGTATCATGCTAAGTGAAATAAGTCAGAGAAAGACAAATACCAAATGACTTTACTTGAATGTGGAATCTAAAAAATAATAGCAATAACAAAACAGAAATAGACCCAAAGATATAGAGAACATACTGATGGCTGCCAGAGGGGAGGTGGGTGGGGGAGTAGATGTAATTGGTGATGGGGATGAAGAGGTACAAACTTCCATTTATAAAATACATGTGGCGTGGGGATGGAAAGTGCAGCATAGGGAATGTAGCCAATAAAACAGCTTTGTATGGAGACAGATGGTAACTAGATTTACTGTGGTGACCATTTTGTAATGTATACAAATATCAAATCACTAGGTTGTACACCTGAAATTAATGCATTATTGTATGGCAATTATTCTTCAGTTAAAGAAAAGAAGAAGCTCTATAAAGGTGTCTAGAATAATTTTGCCATTTTGCTGGCAGGTACTTTCGCATTCAATTAGGAGGAAGGCTGAAGATGCACACAATCAGTACTTAATAGTCTTGGCACTTTCAAGCAAATATTAGGACAATCAGGGAGAAAATGGGTTGACTGTCAGGATCAGGCAGATTGAAGCAGCGATCACCCCCGGTCTCATAGGCAATGCATTTTCCTCCTTCCCCGCACATGATGGAGACATGTCTCTGCACTTCTGCTCCTCTCGCTCATCTCCTCAACTACGCAGCGTTCCTCTAACGATCAGACTCCCTCGCTCCCAAGCAGCTTCCTAAGACCCATCCTTCTGAATCCCACAAAACATCTGTTCCATGACAGATGCGGCTTTTTATTCACTGATTTTGCAAATATGAACTAAGTAGTTTAAATTTAAAATTTAAATTTTAAATTTTAAATTTAAAAATTCTGAGAGAAAACACCAATGAAAACCCATTATTTCCACAAGAGCGGTTTTGACAGCAGAGGTATGTGGAATCGATTCCACTTTATGTAACTCATGAAATCTTGGAGGCAGTACTGTTATCAGGACTGCATCTCATCCTATCACTGGGTAACGATATCCACTATCTGAGACCAGAGAACAAACATCAGCTATGAGTTTGAGGAAATGAATACACTTCTGTGCTTCTTCTGTATCATTCCTTCCACAAAAGTAGCATATAAAGGAAATGAACAATTATCCCGAAGCTCATGCCGGGTAGAGGGCCAATTAAAAGTTTCGTTTTTTAATCTTTCAGTCTGTCAGTGAAGAAAAGAACAACAATGGGTGAAAACAAAACCACTCAGGGATAATTTTCTATGAATGTGGTTAAGTGGAAATAGACATCTTAAAAATTCTTATGCTGCCTTTCCTGTTTTTTGAACAAGAATTTTCCCCCCATGTTTTTCAGACAAGAATTCAAACTCAGCAGCAGAAGGCAGGGTGAGGTTGGGCAGACAAGAACGTTAAGAAAAAGGAAGTTTTATATTCCCCCACCTCTGTCCTTGGATGGAAAGTCCTGCTGGCCATCCCTCCTCACTGCAGTCGCTAACATGGTAGACTTGGCAAGATTTAGTTCCCCAACTCCTAAGATACTCCAAACAAGTCTTTATCACAGTACTGAACAAAACTCTATTAAAACAGTCTGTTGTAAGTCTATCTCTCCTATTGGACAATGAAGCTGTGAATGCTGGAGAGAGATCTTGTTGTTCATTTTTAAAATCCTAAGCAGAATACTGCACAGAGCCTGGTGATACTGTTTCTGATGTTCAGTGGAAAACTGTAAAATGACGTTCAGATATATTGCATAAAGCACATTATGTAAGTTCTTTTCAAACTAGAGTTTGAGGGGCGCCTGGGTGGCACAGCGGTTAAGCGTCTGCCTTCGGCTCAGGGCATGATCCCGGCGTTATGGGATCGAGCCTCACATCAGGCTCCTCCGCTATGAGCCTGCTTCTTCCTCTTCCACTCCCCCTGCTTGTGTTCCCTCTCTCGCTGGCTGTCTCTATCTCTGTCGAATAAATAAATAAAATCTTAAAAAACAAAACAAAACTAGAGTTTGGTAGTATTTAACACTCTCATTTTCCAATTAGGAAAATTATGCTGAAATTAATAAATTTATTTTTGTTTACACAGCTGGTAAGCAGGTGATCAAAGATTCAAATCCTGGGGGCGCCTGGGTGGCGCAGTGGTTAAGCGTCTGCCTTCAGCTCAGGGCGTGATCCCGGCGTTGGGATCAAGTCCCACATCAGGCTCCTCCACTATGAGCCTGCTTCTTGCTCTCCCACTCCCCCTGCTTGTGTTCCCTCTCTTGCTGGCTGTTTCTATCTCTGATAAATAAAATAAAATAAAATCTTAAAAAAAATAAAGATTCAAATCCTGGGCTACATCATTCCATAAAAGAGTGTCATTTCTATTACAACACTGTGCCCACTGCTAAGAAAGAAAAATGAATAAATAACAATGTCTGAAATAGACTGCATTCAGGCAATGGTCATTTATTATCAATACTGGTTCTACTTGATTTGACAAGTGTCTTCACATAAGAGGTAATTAGGAGGTAATTAAAGATGCTTTGTCAACCCATTTATAAAGGTGCGAGCCTGGGTGACAGGTAGAATCGTGACAAAGTCCACAAAGAGGAAGGTGTGTGTGCAACAAGACAAATTACTAAGTTATCGTCACTGCCTGGCAGATGAAAATATATGTAAATGCAGGCTCCCAGTTAGAACTTTCCTGTATCCCAGTCACCCAATCATCATTTACCAGAGAGGTGGAGAAGTTAACCCACTCCTCTGAAGAGAAGTGTGTATTCTCATGTAGGAGAAAAGAAAGAATGGAAAGAGAATGTTACTAATAAGCATACAACCTCTTGTATTTTTAGAACATTCACATACACTTTGAAACAGGGATGTGGGAAGTATACGAATCTAGGCTCAATAGTGAATTAGTTCACTGCAAAAGTTAACACGCTCACACACATAGATAAACATATAACACACAATGTGCAGACAGTCCGAGTTATGTGGAATTACCTAGAAACTTCCTTTTTTTGTGAGAAAACTTCCAAGAATATCTACTCAGCATGTCTATTGAGCCATAACTTGTGTTTGTAACCAACCATGACAGGTGCTGAAATCTCAACTTGCCTCGCACATCTGAAATAGGTCCCTTCCCCGATAATGGTGATTTAAAGGACCCCAATAGGATCCAAAAATACACAATGCACGTGTTTGTGAAACGTGAAATTGGCAGAACACCAGACAATACTCTGCCTACAGAGTAGGCTTTCTGTCACTAAAACTAAGTAGGAAGAAAACCTGCTCTAGATAGTTTCCCCATACATTTAATTCAAGAGGAAACGACAGATGTTCTCACTCTCACATTGGCCTCTAATTTGTCTAAATATCCTTCCTTGTGGGAACTGAGCTCAGCAGCAAGTGTCTGCAGTCCCATTCTCCTAGATTCCCATTACGGTCCTGTAACTCCCAGATCTTACTCCCCAACTGGCAGGAAGACATTGGGTCCTCTCTTGCCTCTGTCCAGGTAACCTCTCTCATCTGTGAGGCAGAGTGTGCCAGCTGCTTCTTTCTAACCTGTGTTTCTATAACCTACTTAAGAAATATGCAATCTTTCTTGTTTCCTTTTTTTTTTTTTTTTTTAAGAATATTTCTATTGAATTATTGGCGTTCTTTAAGTTAATCCTAAGCCATTCTATTATATTCTGGGCCCTTCCATGAAGTTCCTGAGAGTATTCTTAACCACTTTTTCTATTAGTTTAGAGGTATTTATCAAATTGATTAATGCATAACATTTATACATTCTGGATGTTACTTTCAAATATCTTCTCCCTGCTTAGGACTTAGGTTTTCACTTTCATTTCAGTGTCTCTTGACAATTAGAAGTTCTCAAAGCTAATGCTATTGAATCGGCCATACGTGGTTCGTGCTGTCTTTGCTTTAAGACATCTGTCCCAGGGGCACCTGGGTGGCTCAGTCGTTAAGCGTCTGCCTTCAGCTCAGGGCGTGATCCCAGGACTGCCTTTGGCTCAGGGTGTGATCCCAGGGTCCTGGGATCGAGCCCCACATCAGGCTCCTCTGCTGGGAGCCTGCTTCTTCCTCTCCCACTCCCCCTGCCTGTGTTCCCTCTCTCCCTGGCTGTCTCTATCTCTGTCGAATAAATAAATAAATAAATAAATAAATAAATAAATAAATAAATAAATAAAATCTTTAAAAAAAAAAAGACATCTGTCCCAATATCACATTATAAATATGTTAATATATTCTTCTATAGTGTTTTCTAAATGTGCTACAGGGTTTAAGTTTATTTTTTTAGGAAGCTCTACACCCACCATGGGGCTCAAACTCATTACCCCAAGATCAAGAGTCCCATGCTTTACCAGCTGAGCCAGCTAGGTGTCCCTAAATGTACTATAGTTTTGCCTCTTCCATTACTATCACTAGTCCATATGAAAGTGACTTTGTTTTCATCCCAGCACTATTCTTCCCCTGTGATCCTCATCCAATCTCTATTCATCAATTTTTATGCGTTTTTTTATGCATTACATTCTTTCTACTGAAATTTTTATTTATACAATTTCACTTAGATATATTCTTTCTTTATAAGTCTTAATAATTGATAACATTATACTATATCTATATAATTATTTATTTCTACTCCATAATTAGGTGTATAATTATAAATACTTATGTCTTTGGTTATTCAAGGAAGATTTGTAATTTTTCCTAAATGATATTTATTCCTAGGCACGTCATAGTATTTTTGCAATGTCACATGATGCCTATTTAAGTATAAATTCTGGCTGTAGCTGCTAAAACAACAAAACAAAACAAAACAAAACAACCCCAAGGTTTTTGTAAATTGATTTTGTATCCAGTAACCTTCCAAAACATGTTGATTCTAAACCCCTGCCTATGGATTCTTTTGGGCTTTCTGCATAACATGCAAGTAATGAAAGTGTAATTTTTTGCTTTACAGAATAATTTTTTTTTTACAAACTCATAAAATGCTCAATTATAAAGTAGAAGTAGTGAGAGTGGGCGTCCTTAATTTGTTCTGCATTGTGACAGAATGTTTTCAACATGTCACCATTAAATATGGTATTATTGAAAGGATTTTGTGTTTGGGAATACATGACCTTTATAATATTTTTAGTTTACGGCTATGGTTTAAATCATTAATGGGTATTTAAATTAATCAAAAACGTTTTAAAATTTACCGAGTTTATCATGTTTTCTTCTCCCTTCTTTTAATGCAGTGTATTACTTCAATCAATTTTCCAGTACTACACCAACCTTACATTCCGGGAATAAATACAAGTACACATTTTTATAACTTCTGGATTAAATGTGTTTATATTCTCATTAGGAATTTTGCAAATAGGCCTGCAGTTTTAGTTTCTTGCACTGGATTTGCTAATTTATCAAGTTTATGTTTGCCTCATAAAGTATGTCAGAAAAAGTCCATTATTTTATCATTCTCAGGATTCTTTGCTGTAGCATTGGACTATTTCCTTATATATATAATTTGTCTGCAAAGGTTTCTAGTCCTGACATTGTCTTGTAGGAAGACTTAACTACTGTCCTTAGTTGTTAAAGAAGAATCACTACACTGTATGCCTGGAACTAATGTAACACTGTATATTAACAATACTGGAATTAAAATAAATAAAAGAATACAGGTTTCTTTTGCTTCTCTAGTTAGGCAAATTGTATTTTTCTAGGAATCCATATTTTTCAATATATTGACATAATGTTTTTCATAATAATCACTTATTTTTTAGGATCCTTGGCTATATTCTCATTTTCATTTCTACTATAATTTATTTGTGCCTTCTCTCTTTGGTTCAATTCATATTTCTAGAGTTTTCCCAATTTTTTAATCACTTGGAATAACCTCCCTCAACATCTAAAATAATCATCTTTACTCTAACTATAATCTAAATATGTGTCTTTCAACTTCGCAACTATTTAGGGAAAACTATTCAACATTTTTATGTTGCCTCTTCCCCATTTTGTTTCTTAAAAAAAAAAACAAAAAGAAACAAAAAAAAACCCCAACTCTCTTTGAACATGACTTCTTGATCTCTCTTCCATAATTCTTATACGGTGGTATTTTATATTCTCCATAAATGATAAAGCAGATTAAAAATAAAACACACATTCGTACCAGTTTCTGGCTCTATCTGCTGTTCTTTCAGCTAATTTGCTGAAATGTGTCCCTGAATTTTTTTATTTTAGTTATTATTTTTGTAATTTTAAGAATGTGTTTTTATAATTTGCTTTGTCATTATGCTGTCTTGTTCTCTACTAATATTGGCTAGCTTGTCATTCATATTTATGTAATTGTTACTTTTTCTATCAACATTTTCTAATGTATTAATCCTGTGAGTCTTTTTTGTTATATTTATTATTCACTCAGAGCGCTTTATTTTCTTAATTTTGTATGGTTTCACTATAAATTGTGGAATGTCAACTGCAATTTTTTCTATGGAAATTTTAATCTTGGGTTAAAGTTAAACTCATCCACAGATAATTTTAATTTGCTTCTATCAGACAAATGAGGACTTCATCAGCCAGCGTACATATGAAATTATATGCCTGCCTGATTTTTTTTTCCCCCAGAATACAGACTATCATGACGAGGAGTCTGCTTGTCAGCTGCCTTGTGATTCTGAATTTTCAGGATAAACTTTTATTTCCTCCATCAAGCCCCATTGTGAGCCCAGCATTGCACTCTCTAATTCTGTAGAGAGGGATGCATTTCTTTTTCACTCTTCCTTATCTATAGCTCTTTGGTTACCTAATTGTATTCATGTGCCTCCTCTTAACTACCCAGACTGAGAAGAGCCTACCTAGGTCTCACTTCTAACATCCCAAGGGCTCTCAAAGCAGGGATGCCAGATCTGAAAGTTTGGAAAAATCCTGCAGGAAGAGGGTTGGCTCTAAAGCTCCCTTATTTGAGTGTTCCTCATTCTACTTTCTTTGGAGGATCTGCAGATTCCTATATATTATTTATTAGCTCATAGATTTGTTTTTAAAAATATGTTTTAAAAATATTTTATCCGGATACAACCCCCCCCTAGTTTGGAAGATCAGCTTATGTCATCTATTCTACTATCCCTTATCTACATTTTCCCTGATATTCCTGATATTTTCCAGTGTGACGTGGTCTTGATTTTAGGCTGGCCACCAATGAGCAAGAAATCTAAAAACTCCAATATAAGTTCCTTTGCAACCCAGTCTTTATTTAGGTAGCTTATAATCTGTTAGCATAAGATATCAGCTGCATTAGAAAAAGTCCTTTGAAAAATAGCCCTACGATGTGTTGTATTTTGAAAAAGAGAAACTGTTCCAAAATGTGGATCTCTATCCACCCACATTTTTTAGTTTGGGCAAGTTAAGCATTCTATATACTAGACACACCTATATTCTAGTAAACATATTTCTTTCTTTCTGGATATCCATTCATTCTGAAATATCTCACAGAAGGGATTTAAGAACCTGTACACGACGGTGATAATTTGACCTGCTTTGTTGGAAACTAAAAAGCTAGTATAATGACAGACTGCTAAAAACAGCTAGTGATCCTAGTGTATTTTTCAAGACGTGCTTCAATGTGCAGCTTGTCACAGGGTATCTCTGAGATGATTTTTTTGTTCACTCTACTCAAGAACCAGAGTAATTATCTCCCGACTTTGCTCGTGCCTAGAAGCACCATCTCCATTATGCTGCCACCATTAACAGAGTAATTAGGAAGGCTATCATGGTCTCGAAGTCTGCTAAGTGATGAGACTCCGCCTCATGAAATGTTCATTAGGGGACAAATTACCATTTCTTAAATAGAGAAAGCATCTTCTCAAATATGGCTCTTCTGATCTTTGCCACCATCTTGTGTTTGTTTACTACTGCTAGTCATTATTACAACCATTAGGACTAGGTACGCCTGGAAGTAACCATGTTCTAAATGTAACCTTTAGCGCAGTAACTCCTCTTTAAAATTACCGTTGTGGTATGTATGTATGTATGTATATATGTATTTATTTTAAAGATTTTATTTATTTATTCGACAGAGACAGAGACAGCCAGCGAGAGAGGGAACACAAGCAGGGGGAGTGGGAGAGGAAGAAGCAGGCTCATAGCGGAGGAGCCTGATGTGGGGCTCGATCCCACAACGCCAGGATCACGCCCTGAGCCGAAGGCAGACGCTTAACCGCTGTGCCACCCAGGCGCCCCCCGTTGTGGTATTTAAATCGTAAAGAAACATCCGTCATAAATAAATGTCAGTGCAGTCAGTAGATAGGAGTAGATCGGTTAGTGTATTGCTGAGACTGCATTTAACAAGCATCATACCTGATCTCTGTGCGTAGCTTTGCTGCTTCACTGGAACGGAACAGAATAGATTATTGTCTTGTTGCTGTTGCTGGGGTTGGATATGTATCTTTGCACGAAAATTAAAAGCATATAAACAAAACCAAAAAGAGCCAAAACCCTAAAAAAACTGTGGCTAGAGAGCTTCTATATGAAAGCTTTGATCAGTCACTACCCTATACATCATTTTATTGTCTTTCAGGTCTGATTATTTGCACGTTTTGAACGAGCCTCATGTGTTAAGAGAATGATCATTCCCACCCATATCAACAACAGGACTGCCTCCCATAAATAAAGAGCTGCCTAACAAGTAAGATAATTAGTTTAGACAGAATCAAAGAGAATTTCTAATTTGGATGTGTCCATTTGAATATATATTTGTAAACTTTTAAAGGATGCTTGCTAATAAGTTGGTGAGACAAATTAAAAATACGTTTGAATCAGAGGGCTAGGCTGTTTTGAGGGTTTTGAATTGTTGCCTTCTCTTTCACTTTAAGATTCCTCAGACATGAGTCTGCAATTTCTGTCCACCTGAGAAGAACCGGAGTCTGAGCTCTCCTGATAGAGGCACGGAGCCCGAGGCAAACCCAGGCTCCAAAACAGGCTGCTGCAATTTTATACTCCATTTAACACTTCATTTTTATGCTCGAACTTCATTTTAGTCTGCAGTGTTACACTCCCAGCACCTACCTGATCTGGGCCACGGGTTTCGATAAAATACTCATGAAAGACAGTTTGGGCAAGTCAGGTTTCAAAGCCCAAAAGGAGTAAACCGTGAACTCTTACTTGATTTTTAAAACTAAAGGTCATAAAGCCACACAAATGGAGTCTTACTTCAAAAGGAGCTACAAAATATATTCTAAAAATAGTGAGATTCATCAGCAGATGGTCCACAGATCATGTGATTGATATGCAATGCCATGAGGAGCTCTAGGAGGAAGAATGTATGTAGGAGATGAACATGGAAATCACATAGATGTTTAAGTTCAGAAAAGCATGGCGAGGATAAGAATGGTGAACTTCTTCTGGAGAGGACTGTGTTGTAAGAGATACATATGGAAGCTTGTATTCGATTTCCTTTGGAATGGACTTTTAGATCCTGGCTTAGATTTCTAAGGACTGTTCAGATGTCTCATTATCAGGCTGATTTCACTGGCAAACTGTGCAGTTGCCCAGGACCCGCACTTAGAAGGGTACCACGCTTGGTTTAATCCTCTGCTGTTGCTGCCTCGAAATTCTTCAGAATTTTTGACAAAGAGGTCCTAAACTGTCATTTTGTACTGGGTCCCAGAAATTATATAACGAGTCTTTCTTCTCCCGTAATAGAAATGGTGTTAAATGGGAGGAAAAAGAGCAATTTACAAACATCAGTTGGATGAGGCATCATTTCTAACTTGCAGATTGATAGCCATGGGGAGGGAATAAGGACAGAGCCCATGAATAACCATGCCTGATTCTCAAGGCCTTTTAGACTTATTAAAACAAAATGGCATGCACGTGCTTTTCTTCCTATTTAAAACCACAATTTTGAATTTCTATAATAAACCCACAGTTTAGTTAGGAAAAGATGGTGTTATTTGTTAGGTGCTTTTTAAGTTCTGTTTTCCAAAAAATCAAGCACAATAAATATACAACAGCCTGTTATGGTTCCACATAAAATAAGCAAGATAGTTTACTGGTAGACATTTATCTTCTCAGAACAAAGACAACCAATAGAATTTATTTGCTATAAAAGATACGCAAAGTGAATGGAACTAACAGAAGTAGCCCATTTGATAATGTTGAAATTTGATGATACAGATAAAGCCAATCAGCCCCCCTTTAAAAGAAATGAGGATTCAATACTATCTCAACATCTGTCAATTATTTACAAAGATAGAGGCTAGAATATGTGCAAAAAAGATAGGATATTGCTGATTCTCCATAAGCCACATTTGTTGAACATTAAACAGGAAGCTCTTGACTATTTCTCCACGTACTAATACACTTAGTAATAAAGATGTTCTACTTTTAATTGAATATGCTTTATAAGTAGATAGAGTCTAGTAAGCCACATTCACCTAGAAGAACTAACACTAAGATTTATTTTATCAGTCCTTGGTTAAATTCACATTTATAAATTGTCCTTCTCACGACCACCTCAGGGTTCTGCTTCAATTCAATATTAAACCATGTACCATCAAATATTAATGAGAAAAGTCAGATCCATTTATATTTTATGCTGAAATGTAGCCAATTCTTCCATAGTGATAATACAATTACGGAACTAATTTTGAAGCACATAATGGATTTTTGCAAGTTAACTTCTCCATAATAGGCTGCAGCCAGATGTTCAAGAAGATACTAAAGGGAAAAAAGACCCTAATACTGTAGCATATTAATAATCTAGTGTAGGAATACCTGAGTTGGTATAATGCTATCAGACTACTAACTACATACAAAATATTAATTATTTTCTCCATTTTTGTTTTCTCTACCTCCAACAGAGTCTCCTTTTTGATCCCCAGTAATTCACAGATGCAGAGGTCATGTTTAGTGAGGGGGCTTGGAGAGGGAATAACACATCAGGAGGGAAGAACTCCACGTGCCACCTGCCCTGCCTTTCGGGCCTGTTCTACGCAATCCCCCCATAATTCCATTAAAGCAATGCTTCCAAAGCTCTTTCATGACATCCACACTACTCCATGTAATGGTCTTTGGGTTTTTCCCCAACCTAACACCCCTCAGCACTGCATTTCTGACAGTGCACTTGCTTTCTCATGAAACTCTCACCTTTTCAGACACTACAATTTTTTTTCCTTGTGTCTCTGAGCCCTACTATTCATTTTCCTCAGCAAGTTCATTCTATTATTAATTGAAATAATTTTAAAAATATTTTATTTATTTGAGAGAGAGAGAGAGAGAGAGCACAAGTAGGGGGAGGGGCAGGAGAGGAAGAGACAGGCTTCCCACTGAGCAAGGAGCCTGATGTGGGATTTGATCCCATGACCTTGAGATCATGACCCGAGCCCAAGGCAGACGCTTCACCAACTGAGCCACCCAGGAACCCTATTAACTGAAATCTTGTTCCTGCATCCGGGGAAATCTCACCCACACCCAGTACTACAGCCATTGTGGATGTGACCACCATACTGTGCGTGTTTCCACATTAGTTCTTGCCTCTAAATATCAAATCCATACATTTGAAACCTGGAACTTGGATTTTTTCAAAGTCCATAAAAACATACATGAAGTAAAACTATGATCATTGCTCCACTCCCTATTCCACCAAACAATGGCCCAACAAGACAAGGATCCTGTTACAGAATATTCTCTTTGAATCATTTCTATCTCCTCAATGAGAAAGGACTGAGATCTCATATTCCTAATACTTTTCTCCCCTGTACTTCTGATTTCTAAAACTTTACCAATATGGTTTTGTCTCTCAAATATTTATAAAAATTATTCAGCAGCAAGGACCCTCATCCATGCAGCCATCATTTCTTGCCTGAACTGATGAAATAGCTTTATAAAGATTATGTCCATGTCAACTAGTATGGACCCTGTTCTCCAGTCTTCAAGAACACCAATCATTAAAAACTCAAACTCAGTTGTTTAACTCTCCTATTTAAACTATCAATGGCTACCTCTCATTCTTGTGGCCTAGACCAAGATCCTTAACATGACTACCTACGAGACCCCTCACTTCCCGGTCTTGGGCCACACTGCTTGATTTCTGTGTCATTTAAACACCAGACTCTCTACACACTCTGAGCCACTGCACATGGGGTTTCTTCTTCCTACGCATCTCTGTTCTTCACCTAATTCCCTCCTTGCCTTCTGATCTCAGCTCAAGGACCACTCTTAAAGACTTCCCGTCTTTAAGTTCACCCTACCTGAGACTAGAGCAAGCCATGTACTCTGCACTGTTGTACACGATGTCCTCAAGTTTGTAGCCCTGTTTCCTGATAGAATTCTGCACTGATTTTCAATGATTTGTGATCTCTATCAATGCATCTTAATAGATCAAACTCCCTGAGAATAAATTCAGCTGTAATCTTCTCTATGAAGACTTTATTCAACAATTATTGAATAAATCAATAACTTACTTGCAAGAATAAATTAATTGATAAGTATATGAAAGCCAATTGACACAAACTATTGAGAAACATTTCAATAAGATAAAGCAAGAGCTTTAGAGAGTTTCAAATATAGATCACATTTCTTTCCTTCCTTCCTATTTTCTTTACTCTTTTCTTCCTTCCTTCCTGCTTATTTTTCCCACTCACAACAGAGTACTTAGCACAGAGCTTTGTGTACCTTAGATGCTCAATAAACTATGCTGAATGAATTAGTGAATCAGAGTATTCAATTCTGTTTTTAAAACTTTCTAGCTATATAACTGGGGAAGGTTATTTATCCTCTATAATTCTCAGCTAGTGGCTTATCAAACAGAATAAGAAATAGAACAATCTATTAAAAAGGCTATTTTAAAAACTGGAAAAACAACTCATAGAAGTACTCTGTAAACTTAAATGTTGACACAAACATATTTGTCATTATCATCATTATTTTTGAATGTCTATCACTACAATTTGTTTTGTAAAATGTACAAATAAAAAAAACCCCATACGGTTATGCACTGCAATCCTTAACAAAATACCAGCAGCATTTTTCACAGACAAATAATACTAAATTTGTATGGAACCACAAAAGACCCTGAATAGCGAAAACAATCTTGAGAAAGGAGAACAACGCTGGAGGCATCACAATCTCAGATTTCAAAGCTGTAGGAATCAAAACCGTGTGGTATTGGCACAAAAACAGACACATAGAGCAATGGAGCAGAACAGAGAGCCTAGAAATAAACCCACACTTACATGGTCAATTAATCTTCAACAAAGGAGGCAAGAATATACAATAAAAAAAAGAAGACAGTCTCTTCAACAAACAGTATTGAGAAAACTGGACGGCCACATGCGAACGAATGAAACTGGACCATTCTCTTCTATCGTATACAAAAATAAACTCAACATGACTTAAAGACCTGAATATGACAACTTAACACATAAAAATCACAGAAAGGAGCACAGGCATTAATCTCTCTGTCATCGGCTGTAAAAACATTTTTCTAGATATGTGCCCAAAGGCAAGGGAAACAAAAGCAAAAATAAACCATCAGGACTACACCAAAATAAAAAGGCTTTGCACAGCAAAAAAACCTATCAATAAAATGAAAAGACAGCCTACTGAATGGAAGACAATATTTGCAAATGCTATATCTGATAAAGGGTTAGTATCCAAAACATAAAGAACTTCTATGACTCAATGACAATAACAAAAAAAAAAATCCAATAAAAAATGGGCAGAAGACATGAATAGACATTTTTCCAAAGAACACATACAGTGACCACCAGACACAAGGAAGGATGCTCAACATCACTCATCATCAGGGAAATACAAATCAAAACTGCAGTGAGATATCACCTCGCACCTGTCAGAATGACTAAAATCAACAACACAAGAAACAACAGGTGTTGGCAAGGATGTGAAGAAAGGGGAACGAACCCTCATGCACTGTCGGTGGGAAGGCAAACTGGTGCAGCCACTGTGGAAAACAGGATGGAGTTTCCTCAAAAAATTAAAAATAGAAATAACAAATCATCCAACAATTCCACCACTGGGTATTTACCCAAAGAAAACGAAAACACTAATTAGGAAAATAGATACATCCCTATATTTATTGCAGCATTATTTATAGTAGCCAAGAAATGGAAACAGCCTGTGCCCACGGACAGATGAATGGATAATGAAGATACGGTTATATTCGTACAGTGGAATACTACTCAGCCATAAAGAAAAGTGAGATTTTGCCATCTGTGACCACACAGTTAGAACCAGGGGATGTTTTGCAAAGTGAAATAAGTCAGACAGAAAGATGAATACCATATGATTTCACTTACAGGTAGAATCTAAATCATGAAACAAAAAGCAAAAACAGACCAATAAATATGGAAGATAAACTAATGGTTGTGGGGGGCGGGGGGAAAAGGGAGCAAAGGGGAGTGGGTGGTACAGACTTCCAGTTATGGAATAAGTCACAAGGATAAAGGGTGCACCCGGGAGAGTAGTCAGTGATACCGTAGTAGTGCTGGGTGGTTGGTGAGCCCAGCAGGACACAGACAGACGCGCAATCGCTATGTTGTACGCCTGACATGAACGGCACACTGTGTGTCGGCTACACTGCAAATAAGAAAGCAAAATAAAAAAAAATTTAAAAAGTAAGCCCTATATAAGAAATGACTTTGAATATTATAATGTTTAAGATTTAAACTAAATCCTTACTTTCAGTCCCCTTCCAAGACTTCAAATCTGAAACCCTGAGAGATCAAGCGAATGCTCCAGTCCCCAAAAAAGTCCACACGAATCTCACACAATACAGAAGGCTGCCTACAGTTTCCTAATCAGAACGTGTGGCTCTTTTAGGAGTCATGTGTACTGTACAGAGATGCTCAGAACCACATGACTAAGGTTAAAGGTCTCGAGAGATCGCTCTCAACCCCTTCTAGGGGGGCCGTTAACAAAGGCAGCTGCCCCAGTAAATCAGGGCAGGCTGGGAACTGGCAATAAGCTCAATTTCTCTTTGCTTTCAACTACACTGAAGGTAAATTCTCTGGCGGAAATTAAGATGAATTTCATGATGAGAAGAAGTTTTCTTAAAGGGATTAAAGAAAATGGAGTATATCGTTCAGGATCTGTGCAGTTTTCATCAAAACTGAGTGAGTTATGGTCATAAAGGTGGAGTTTATGCAGAAACTCGAACAGAAGATGATGCTACAACTCTGACCTTGTACTTATCTTTTTTTTTTTTATTTCTCACGGTTATATACCAATAATTAACTCTAACCTGTCACCCAATCTGCTTTTATCATACAAAAATTTTAAAGTCTGTACTATCCCAGCATTTAATTCCCAGCTTGTATTTGTTGGACTTCAATACTCATATATTATTTTTCATGTCCCTGTATTCATGCTATTTGACCAGGAAAGCAAGGGACACAGTTATCAAGGGGAGTTACAACAGCATCAAAACAAATTTCCAATGTCTCAGTGTATTTCTTTAGGGACACTAGACAGTTTCTGTAATACAAATTTTTGGCTTCTTCTAAATATCCATTGGCCATTGGAGTTCAGATAAGGAGAAGAAATGGTCAACAGGTGTTGTAAACAACAGGAAGATTGTAAATTTGGAGAAATAAGGAAACCATGAACCCTTCACATTCTAATACAGAATAAATTAAATGTTAACTAGAGACCAATAGTTTTCTTAATCGCTCCAAATATATTGAGCTTCCAATGTATATTTCTACAATTCTCTTGTATCCTGAATATAGATTTACAGTGGATTTTATGTTCTCTACAGACATGCAACAGGTTAAAAAAAGGAATTAAATTCTCTCATAACAACACCAACCAGAGATTTAAAAAAATAAAAACAGTTAATTCTTGTTTGGTATATATTTAAACATTGTGTTTAAGAAGATACAAGATAACATGTGCACATTTTATATTAAGGTTACTTCACTACATCATTTTCAAGGTACAGTGTCGTTTAATTTGTATCTTTTAAGGTTAACTCCCACCCCCCCACCCCCCGTTAAAAGTATAGGACATTTAGTTTCTTTGTTTTTGTTTCTTGCCCCTCCCCCTACCTATTAGCTAAACTCCTTGGATTAAATGTTTGTCTCTTTTCAATATTGTTTCTTTTGCATAAATTCCTATAGCTAACAAGCCAGGGTGAAATGAGGTGGGACATACAGCATATATTTGTAAATGTCAGTAATACCGAATGGATAATTTTAAACAAAAGAATGATTGTGAGCTCTGGAACCCTCCTTGAACGTCCTCCTCTCCCTAAAGAATTAAAGGTAACTGGCAGCGGGGTGATCCAGAGCTGTCAGGCCAGAGTGCCAGGCTCGCTCTCCGTTTCGTTATACAACTCATGAAGACATGGCAAGCAGCTTCCTTTATTAACGCTGCTCTAGTGAAGTAATACGAGTAGTGAACTCGAAGTCAGGTACAGATGCACTTGGGAGGGAAGATGTCCTTTCATTTATTTTCTTTTTTACACATTATTCAAAGATTTAAACAATAGCGCCTGTGAAGATAAATTGTGAAATGCTTTAAAAATGAAATTCTATATTTTTAAGATTCATATGGCAATAACCTAGTCATAAACTCTCATATAACATCTTCTGATGCTCCCCCCCCTTAAAAATATCCAAACTGGTAAAGGAAAATCTGCCTTTGGAAACTTTACTTATGGGCTCATATCACGCAGCAGTAACTTTCTACCTTGAGGCTCTACTCAGCGATAGTTAGTTTCCAGAACAGCTCTCTATAGCTTGTTTTAGCTAACTGTTGTCATACAATTGTTCTTGTCAGCCCTCTCACTAAAGATTTGAACGAGACCTTTGCAAGTTATGTTATTTATGTATATAACTATAAACCTTGTAATGCAGAACATAACTTTATAAAAGAAAACTATCGGATTTGGTTATATCTGTAGTTGCCATGTGAGTTTGCCTAAACAATGCTTGCTTTCATTCATTCAACAAATATTCATTGAATACCACATGTGAGGGCCCTGCTCCCTGCACTAGGAATGCAACAATGTATAAAGCAGACAGAAGAGCAACCTTGGTTACAAAGTTCTATTGCAAAACTGGCCCTAGACCGAGACCCCAATGAGCTTCCTATCTGTCCCCACTGAACTATATCCAGCCAGTCACAGTTGGCCTCTATCTTGCATAATCATTTTTTAATATCGCGAACCGAGAATTATTCTATTTCCAATGCTCGTGATGAAGGATATTTCTCTTTATATCCTTACACGTTCCAGTTTTATTACATATTTCTTTCCGTGCATTAGTATGAACCAAGTACTGATTTAATGGACTTGCTATTTTAGGATACATTTGTTAAACCTTCAATTTTCTTTTAAAGTCTCAAATCAGTTCCATGATTTAAAACTAGCCTATTATTACCCACTTATTTTTGCCTAAAATAGTGCCTTATCTTATATTTAGAACTCAAAAGTGTGCTTCATTAGTGCAGTGCATGGTACTAATACATAAAAGCTATTGATTAGAATATGTTAATATTCACAATAAGAGAAAAGAACAGCAGTTTAGAGCTGTCACAGCATGAAAGAAAAGAGTCTTGTGTTGAGAGGAAGGTTCTACTCAAAAGTGGGCTCCAAGTTGAAAGTTCGATGAGGCTGTCACTGCTTGGCTTAGAAGTCAAATTAAAATGCACATGCAAATTTTACAATGGATTCTGTTCTGCCTATCTGTTTACAGTGCCTAACATGTAATAAACAATACATTTTGACAAAAGAATGAATAAATGGATAACTAACTGAAATAAACCAATAGTGCTTGGTAACCTGGCCCACACAATCATGTAATGACCCAAGTCACTGATTTGAAAAATTTTCTTGGAAAATTATTTCAGGAAAGCTACACTTTTACCAAAAGAATAATAATAAGCAAGTAATTTTGGCAAGTAGGTGGACTCTAGGCACTCTCGCAGGGGGCTTCTGAGTAGGAGCAGGCAGGGACTGTGAGCCATAGACTAGAAGATGCTCTGTGACCACGTCAAAGGCAAGTCAGCTCTGACTGCATGAACCCAGCCCAGTTACTGTGTGAGTACGTGTGCATGTGGTATGTGGTGTGTGTGTGTACTGTAGTCTTTGCTTTTTCTTTTTTTGGCCCTGGACGAGTAGGTCAGAGGAAACAGGGTACACATTAGAAGGGAACGTGCATTATAAACAATGATTAATTCTTAGGCTATGCAAGAGAAGTACTGAGATGTGAACTTTCCAGAGACTGTACATCTTGCTTCCCACTCCTATTTCAGCCACACCAAATTACCATGAATCTTTAAACAATCTCATTAAAAACAATCTGGCATCTTGTTCAGCAGTATAGAGTCCGGAACAAGAAAAGACTGAGTTTCACTCAGCTCGGTGATTACTGATTGAGGGGCTGAGACAGGAAACTTAATTGTATCACAGTGGTCCCATCTGTAAAGTAGGGATGATGATGGCATGTACCCCACAGGGTACTGGCATATAATTAAGTCCCACATACATGCACTTAAATTTATGACTGGATGGGTGAATAAACACACATATGAGTAGTATGTTTTCCTCTGTTTAGTAATTTTCTTGTGTTTCACACTGTAAAGGGCTACAGACTTTTGTACTTTTATATCCTAATGTGTAGAGTATTTGGCACATACAGTTTGACTGGAAAAAAAGGGGGGGGGCAAAAAATAATGATTGAAGGCATAAACTTGCCCAGAGTCAAGAGGAAATGTTTATGTTCAAAATGGACAGTATCATAGAAAGTAAGCCATTTTGTTTTGACAACAGAACAATCTCAACTAAGAAGGTAAGTCAAATAAACCCATATATAAGCACATCAGAATAAAAACTAAGACATATAAAAGGTATAAAGGCAACCACATGGAGGAGACAGATGACCTACAGAGACAACCATGACTCCGGGGCTCCTCAGCCTGACATCTTACGAGCTCCTAACAAGGTGTGCATATATGAGTCTATAAGTTTCCTAAAATGCTATGCAAATGACATCAATTAATCAATCGGTCCATCTTAGTGTCTATCAACAGAGTAAAATATATATTTTATACATGAATTTTATAGAAGCTACACATTCTTGTACATACACGTGCCTGTAGGTGGACGCACACATGAAGAAAATGTGTGTTTGCAGACATATACACATATGAACAATGAAATATTCAGCTGTAAAAAAGAAGCAAATGTCATTTTCAGCAACACAGATGAAGTGGAAGACATTTTGCTCAATAAAATAAGCCAGACAGAGAAAGGCCAAAAAAAACTATGGTCTTGATGATGGGTGAACACGGAAGGGACCAGAGGATAGGCAACCGCTATGGGAAACGTTTCTTGGTCAGGAGTCAATAATATTTTCCTTTTATAAATATGAGGTTTATTACTGTAGGTTTTGTTCATTAAGCCTTGTTGACAGAAATCTGTTATCAAAACTCTGTGATGCTGGACTTCAGTGGTTTGTGGTTTACAAGAAGCCTAAGAAAATACTGGAGTCCGTTTTACTGACTCAGGAAAACATAATACTGAGCTAATAACTAAGACTGACCTCAGGAACAGCTGACCTTAACATATGATGTGTATTCTGAACTATGGCTGATGAACATAGATGAGCCAAGGCAATATTTGAAAGCTTTCCAAAATAAAAATAGCTTACGGCTTTAGGTAGAAGACAAAAAACATCAAGATAGCTTTTCTTCTGCATTACACAGAATGTTTTTTCTGATCTTGTTAAAAGTAAAATGGTACTTTTCCTGAACTACTTTTGTTACAATACTCGTATGAAAAGTTTTACCTTTTTAAAAATATTGCTTCCTCTAAAAAACAGTTTTTACATCAGTGGTTTCAAAGGCTGAAGATTTTTCTGGACGCTTTTCTTTCTAGTGATGTTAGATAAACATGAGAGTGACTTTGTGTCAATATCTATTGAAAGAAAAAAATCATGTCTAATTTCTAATATAAAAGTCCTTTCTACAGAGTCTCGATTATACTTTCTCTTTCTTTTATTTCTACTTACTGTTTCCATTCAACCTCTAAAACTACTTCCAGCTTAAACATACACTAAAAGCAAAGATGGTCTGAAACTATAGTTTCAGCATTAACCCTCACAGAGCAGAGATTCCTCCTTTCCCATGCTTTCCACACAGCACGCTTCCCCAAGCCCATATGCACATGAAGTCAGACTCGGGCAAGAATTTCTTTCAATTTGTGGAGACACCAGCAATGTGATTAGAAAAAGTTATTTACAAAGTATAGCAAAGCAAGATGTCCAGAAATATTGTGCTATAAACTTCCAATGTTCTTACCTCCTTTGTAGAAAGGGAGAAGGACCAGGGTTACCTAAACATGGTGCTGGATGTATACATTCTCCCTCACATCCTGGGATCACAAGCAAAAGATGTGCTTCACCTCTTTGTTTATATATCCCTACAGAATATTATTTGAGGCATTTATACATTGATTTGCAGACATTTTTTTGTGAATATGGACCTGATTTTTAATTTCTTTTTCAAAAGTTTACAGATAGTAAAATTCACTTTTTTTTGTGTGTATATATACAGTTCTATGACTTTTGACACAATCATATAATGATCATCTCAATCGAGATATGGAACAATCTCATCATTCGTCCCTCCCTCCCCCAAAATCATCTTATGCTGTCCTTTGTAACTCTTTAAATTATAAAAACCATTTTTTTAAGATTTTATTTATTTGACAGAGAGAGAGACAGAGCACAAGCAGGGGGAGGGGCAGGCAGAGGGAGAGGGAGAAGCCAACTTCCTGCTCAGCAGGGAGCCCAACGAAGGACTCCATTCTAAGACCCTGTGATCATGACCTGAGCCAAACGCAGATGCTTAACCGACTGAGCCAACCAGGTGCCCCCAAAACAAATGTTCTTCAGGCCAATTTCACTGTTTCTATTTTATAATTGTTTTGTATGATCCATTTTACTTTTTAAAAAGATTTCTAAAAACAATCCATTTATTTTTCAACAAAGGTTAGTAACTGCTACTTACTAGGAACTAGATCAGGCATGTGGTACCTGAAAAATCAGAAAGTAACTCTGTCTTGTGCTGTATACATATTTCGGTGGGGTCAGGTAGAGACCACGTGGTAAACACTAAGCACATTAAATAAAAACATCATTTACTACATTAAAAAAAATGTCCTATAGAAAGAGTTTGGAAGTGGAGATTTGCAGAAGGATGACTGGAAATTTAAATAAGATGATCACTGAGCAACTCATTCCATCCAGATTTTTAAATTCTAAATCCCTATGTGACATGTAATCTGAATTTTCACCTATTTTTAGTGAATTTACATAAAAATGTGTTTAATGTCCTAAGTATATCCTATCTTTGTATATCATACCTTTTTCTTTCTTTTTTTTTTTTAATTTTATTTATTTATTCGACAGAGATAGCCAGCAAGAGAGGGAACACAAGCAGGGGGAGTGGGAGAGGAAGAAGCAGGCTCATAGCGGAGGAGCCCGACGTGGGGCTCGATCCCATAATGCCGGGATCACGCCCTGAGCCGAAGGCAGACGCCCAACCGCTATGCCACCCAGGTGCCCCTGTATATCATACCTTTGATTCTACTTTTCTCTATATTGCATTATTTTTATTTCTAATTAAATTAATCTCCTTCATGTATATTTGAAAATTGCATAGGCAGGAAAGGTCTTATAAATTCGTATGACTTTTTTTTTAATTTAGAAATATGTTGATTAGTGATTTAACCCTGTACAATTATAACCCTATCCACTCATATCCAATGAGCACGACTTTAAGCGATTGACAGTTAGTAACCCATACGCATGAGTAATGCCAACATACAAAGTTGGAGTCATGCATACTACGGTGGAGCCCAAAGGAAACCCAGACTGCTGATCTGAGCTCCAAGACCCTACATGCAGAATGACAAGATTCCATAAAATAAAACATTTAATCTGAAATAGAAAATCAGAAAATCACAAAGAGTACAACACACACACACTCATACACACCTACATGCACACTTCTCCAGTCCTTTGGTGATGTGGAAAATGTAAAGAGATCTGGGTCTCAGGAACACAAGGTATAGACAGGAATGGACTTGAGTAAGGGGCTAGGGCAGGACTAAGAAGAGATATAAATGCACGGACTAAATAGCTGGACACATTAAATTGTGAGATTACCTAACTTCCACTGGGGAATCCTCCTCCTCCACTGGCAACTGTAGGGTGGGTTCATCTCCAAGCAGGAGACTGAGCACAGGATTCTCTGCTGGGAGCCTGACTGGCCGAGGAGCACAGACTTCCAGAATACGAATGATTACTGGTTCCCAAAGACAGGGACACGTTCACTCTTGATTGCTTGAAGTGAACGTTTCAGTCAACAAACACCGCTGGCCCACATAGAGCTTCCCAGCAGATAAATGATGGCCAGGAATCAGAATTGAGGAAAGCCTCCAAATAGGAAAGAATCCAGTACTTATGCATAAAGGAAAGGAGAAAAAAGGACAAAGTGGAATGAAATTTTTCCATTATTTACTAAGAATTAAAAAAAAAAAAGTTTTCTGTTTTATTTCCAAAAATTTGGCATTAAGCTTAATATATAATATTTACCCAGTAAATTTTTGTGGAAAGTTATAACAAATTTGAGTGTACACATTAAACATGTACATATGTCCATATATATCTTAAATACCAATATGTAAAATATTGTATACCAATATAAAAATCCACATTTGTAGTATGCATTTTATATATTTTAAATTGGAGCAAAAATGTGTTTTGAGGAAAAAAGTACTTTTGTGCTTAATAAGAAATAATAGGTAATAATTATTGAGGTTCGCAAAATGCTGGACACAGTTCTATATTATTTACATAAATTAAATGAAATAATAACCAGACCAAATAATCTCCAAAATGAGATAGAAGGAGGTCAATTGATTTATCCATGTACAGAGAATAGGAAATTACAGAGCCAGGATTTAAACCCAGGATTTCTAACAAAGCATACACATCTTCAAGAATGAAGTAACAAGAAAATGTATTCTGAGTATCCCATGAGATCATAAAGATTATAAATTCAGAGTCATTTAATCACATGTGTTTCCTAGGATCTGCATGATGTGGTTTGGAATGCTACTGGGGTCCAGGGCCCACAGCCAAGAAAGAATTCTTAAGATGTCTTTGGTGCAAAAAAAGGTAATTTTTATTAAAGCACGGGGACAGGACTCATGGGCAGAAAGAGCTGCATCGTAAGTGTGAGGGGTGACTGATTATATACTTGGGAGTTGGGGGAGGTAAGGACAAAGGGAGGTGTCCAAGAGGACTTTCATATGTTAAAGAAGACTCACTGGATACTGGAGGCCTTGCTCTTGTCAAGCTAAGGTAGTTTCCAGTTGGGAGTTCCCTGGAGGAAGGTTATACTCTGCCTGCTTCGAGTATTTGTCACATGGGCTGCAGGTTATAAGGACATTTAATTTCATCATTCCCTTCTGCCTCTGTTTCCCACATCACTAAGGAGGGGAGGGTGATGTTAGGGCTCCAGGAAAATGACTTATGGGTCTCTGGAAGTTAGGCTATAGGTAAGAATGCTTTTTCCTTGTAAACCACTATGACATTGGTAAACTGATGGAGACTCCATCCTGCAGGACTGTGATCTGGGTCAGTGAACCATCTGCTTTTTCCTTCCCTTGGTTTTAGGGCAGGCAGGAGTGCCTGGGGAATGTCACACAGATCCCACCTGTGGCGGGGAGGGGGGTGTCAGCTTGTGCTTGGCCCTCAGCTTGCCTTCTGCTCCCTCATCATTCAGGTGCAAAATACTCTTTAACCAAGAAGAGACAAACTCAAGGTTTTCCTTAGGTAAATCCTAAAGTGTCTGGGCGTGTAGTTGAATAGATACGTGTTAAAGACCACTGAACTCTGGAAATGTGAAAAATAAACCTTTCGATTTGGGGTACAAGCAATGGGAGAGGAGAAAATAGCATCAAGTACTTTATTACAGGATAACAGTTAGACAGTGTTGATTAGAAATGTAGGTCCAGTGTCCTGAACAGCTTCTGTAAGCTTCTCCTAAGTATTAAACACTATGTATCTAGACGACCTCCCTGCAAGTTTCTCTGTGAGAGCAACGAAACGGCCATTTATGGGATGATATGCTAACAGCTGATTTTTAAACATTATTACTTCACTATACATCCGATCTAAAATCCAACTTTAATGTTAGCAGTGTAAATGAATAATCTATGTTCAGTCCTGGGTTGGTCCCTTTTTATGATTTATTCCTGACGCTACAAAAGATAGCTCCTCCTTCCTCATAGCCCAGACCTATGGTAGCATCACCTGAGGGAGCAGTGGAAATGGATATGGATATGGATATGGAGATATATATATATATCCGTAAATCCTCTCGATCATTTGAGTGGCAATTTAGCACCCAGCAAATTCAGTGTGTTGTGGCTCTTAATGAAAGGTGTTACTTATCAATCCATAGATGAAAAATGCTATGACATTACTCCCCTTGCAGAAGAAGGGACAACTCAGGTCCTACCTGTGAAAAGCACATAAAGAAACCTCATTTACAATGGAGTCAGGAAACCCTGGGGACATTCGCCCTCGGGTCACTGGCTGCAGCCTACACAGCCAGCAGAAAGCAGGAAGAATTCTCCTAACCAGGAAGAACACTCTTCACATCGGAATTGCATCTCCTCCTTTTAAGAAAAAGAAGATCCCTCCCTGCCCACAAAGGCACACTAACTGCTGCTTGCAGCCAATAAGAAATTGCCACCAGCTTGAACTCCTACTCCTCTCCAATGAACTTTTGTTTGAAACAACTCTCCTAAAACCTAAGAAAAGCTGGCCTTCCCTTTGTCTCTGGAGACTCGCCTTTGGTTTGCCACACTTTGTGCCAAATGGCCATTCCTCTGCCATTCCCAGTTCCCAAATTAACTTGTTGATGCTAGTAAAATAATTACTTTGAGGTCAACGTAACTTATGACCCTATTTCTATATTTAATTACCCTCTTTTTATAAATTAGATGTATCACAAAATGACATTCTTCCTACTGTACAACAAAGTGTTGAACTCCTGGCAAGCAATGAATAAACAATTAGGAAAAGGATCCGACATCAGAGGACTCATGTTGCCAAACTCAGGCAAAAATTTCACCTGGCTTTAACTGACTGGTCTTTAATTAGTAAATGCACACTTTTTATAGTTAAATGTCTTTGAGATTCTTTAATTTTCTCAGTAAAAGAGTTTTCCTGCCAGGAGGACAACCTTCATTCAAATGCCAATATTCAGAATTCAATCCCAAGGTCAACAGTCAAGAGCTTAAGTTACTTGATGCTGACACAGGTCTTCACTACTGGTGGAACCAGATGGTACCAGGTGAGGGGGCTCTGGTTTTATTTTGGAGGCAGAAACCCATTGGTTTCATTGTTTATATATAAATAAAGTTGGATTTACACTGAATGATTAAAGAAGGGATGCATGTAGCTTCCCCCTTGAAGGATACAGAATTACATAACTCAGAAATATCTAAATGCATCCCTGATCTATTAATTTCACACTAATAAATACAGTAGCATATGTTGCTAACAAATTTTATTAGACAACTCTACAAGTCTTAGCTACTTTTATTTTTTTATTTTTTTTTTCTTGGAAAGGAGAGCATACATCTTTTTAAAAAATTTTTTTTATTATATTATATTAGTCATCATACAGTACATCCCTGGTTTTTGATGTAAAGTTCAATGATTCATTAGTTGCATATAACACCCAGTGCACCATGCAATACGTGCCCTCCTTACTACCCATCACCAGCCTATCCCATTCCCCCACCCCCCTCCCCTCTGAAGCCCTCAGTTTGTTTCTCAGAGTCCATAGTCTCTCATGCTTCATCCCCCCTTCTGATTACACCCCCCTTTCTTCCTACCGATCTTCCTAGTTCTTATGTTCCATAGATGAGAGAAACCATATGATAATTGTCTTTCTCTGCTTGACTTATTTTACTTAGCATTATCTCCTCCAGTCCCGTCCATGTTGCATCAAATGTCGAGAACTCGTTCTTTCTGATAGCTGAGTAATATTCCATTGTATATATGGACCACAACTTCTTAATACAGTCATCTGCTGAAGGGCATCTCGGCTCCTTCCACAATTTAGCTATTGTGGACAATGCTGCTATGAACAATGCTGCTATGAGCATATGGCCCTTCTCTTCACTACGTCTGTATCTTTGGGGTAAATACCCAGTAGTGCAATGGCTGGATCATAGGGTAGCTCAATTTTTAACTTTTTAAGTGACAAATTCTCCACCCCAAACTAGTCCCTTCTGCCCTCTTCTCCATCTGAGCAACAGGCAACTCCTTTAGTCGACAGAGCTAAAGAACCTGCTGTCATCTTTGACTCCTCATTTCCTCTTAGACTCTACATCCAAACCATCAGTCATTTTATTGGTATTACCTTCAAACTATACTCCAAATACTCGGGCCATTTCTTCAAACATCTTTTATAATACTCTGGATTGTTGTAACAAACCCCTAACTATTTTCCTTGTTTTCATATTACACCACCCGTACTCCCCTAATTGGTTCCATACTCAGCAGTCAGAATGATCATTTAAACAGTTGATAATATAACTGGTAACTTCTTTTTAGTACTTATAGGCACTATTCTAAGTACTTTAAAATATGTTAACTTTTAAAACTTCACACAACCCTATCCAATAATAACATCACAACTCCTCACATAACAGATAAGGGAATTTAAGTACAGAGATTGAGTAATTTCCCAAGGTCATAAACTGAAAGTAGCAGAGCTGGGATCTGAACTTGACAATCACCTTCCCATCTCACAATAAATCAACATCACCACCCCGTCTCTATGGTTTAGATTGTCTGCCTCTGGCCCCTCTCCAGTCCTATCTCCTACCACTCCCTTCTCAGGTCAGTCATGTTCTTAAACAGGCTGAGCACGTTTCGGTCTCAGAGCCTGTGTATACTTGCTTTTCCTGTGCCTGGAATGCTCTTCTCTCGGATATCCAGGTGGATCGCATAGAATCACAGCCCCTTCCTAATTCCCAATCTCCCTTTATAGATTTATATTTCTCTCCACCTGACCTATTTCATATGTCCTCATGGATGGCAGAGGCAGACTGGGTGCTCATGACTATATCTCCTGACCTGCAACAGTACCTGGTACAAAGAAGCCATTCAAATATTTGTTGACTGCATGAACGAATGGGTAACTAATTAGCTACTTAATGATGGTTGCTTGTACAGCACAGAGCAGAAGATGTAGCACCTCTTTGCTGACAACGATCTGTGATAGAGTGAATAGGAGCAGGCCAGGTCAGAAGAAGCACTGGAATGTATGGAACCAGAAAAGGCCCTGAATCGCCAAGGAACTGTTGAAAAGGAACAACAAAGCTGGGGGCATCACAATGCCGGATTTCAAGCTGTACTTAGCTACTTTTAAAAAATACTCCATATGGGCGGCTCTTTCTAGAGAGACCTGAGATTATAGTTTTACCATCTCCACTTGGAAGCCAGAGTTTAATCTCCATTCACCTCTGAAATATCTTCTTGTTGTCCACTGAAATTGCAACCTAAATTTACTCTCCATCCATCCCTGACATTTTTCTTTGAGACCATTGCTGAAGAGGGAGTGCTTCTTTTCAGCAGATACAAGCACCATCTAAACTGCCTGCTAGGTAATTTCAGCCTTCACCAGAGAGTGACATGTTGACGCGTATGCTAGCAAAGATGCATTATGCGAGACGCACTCACCAAAGAGATACAGTCTGTAGGCACAGTGAAACCCAAGACAGGGATAGAGGGATCTGAGAGTCCTGTGTCATGTCTTCCGTCAGGCTATGTACCTCCCTGCATGTCACACGACAGTGGGGTTTAGAAAAGCACGTTGCCTTAAACAGACACAAAATACAAAGATTTTTTTTTTAATGAAAATGTGCTCAATATTTACATCAGGATTTGCATGTTTTTATCTGAATAGGGATTTCCCTTGACGTTCTTTAAAAATTGAACTCACATATTGCATTTAAATTTGATTCAATTTAGATAAAATATTGTTTATAAGAAGTTTGAGTTTTCATTATCACATTATAACACTAGTGATTAGAGCCAACTTGATTTTTTTCTAATGTGTTAAGCTGTATTTTTAACTGAACTTCTGAGGTAATTGTAGCTTTACATGTTGTTTTAAAAAACAATTCAGAAGGATCCTGACTGCCTTTTTCCCAGTCACTACCAATGGAAATATGGTGGAAAATCAATATATTGACCTTAACCCAGTCAGGACTCAGGATATTTTCATCACCACAAAGATCCCTCACCTTGACCTCTTCTAGTTGCACCCACTTGCCTCCTGCCCTTACCCCTCCTTTACTCTTGGCTCTAGAGGCTGCTTTCAGGCAAACAGGCTTGAGCAATGGAATGCAGAAAAGGCCACAGAGACCCACCTCAGAGTATCCACAGGCCCTGACTGACCTGCAGGCTCCTTATAACCAGGCACAGTTCCCTGAAAAAGGAGGATCCATAGTCGCCATACCTCTTCATCTTCTCCCTTTAAAAACAGCCTTCTTGATGACAGCCTCTCCTCTGTGGTCCTGCCCCAGCCCCCTTCCAGTGTATTCCATAAACTTCTGTCTCCTTTGTTCTGCCTCAGGTGAATTCTGTCACCTCCCGTGTGCCACCGGCTTCCACCCAACAGTCCCCCCACATTTGGAGGCCCCCATCCGATCAGGAGACACAATCCACTTAGACACCACACTGGCTATCACTCATCTGTTATCCATTTTCTATAGTTTTGGCATTTCAAGAATGTTGTATCAGTGGAATCATACAGTAGGTCCCTGTTGGGTTTCACTTCTCCCTCCTGTTATTCCTTAGAGATGGATGCAGGCTGTCACATCCGCCCACAGTACATTCCTTTTTCTTGCTTAGTAGTATTTCATAGCATCGATGTACCATCTGTTGTTTAATCCTTCACTCCCTGAAGGACATCGGGATGGTTCCCAGTGTGGGGCTACTCTCCATGAAGCTGACATGAAGGTTTGAGAATAGGTTTGTGTGTGAATTATTCCTTTTCTCTAGGATAAAGGCCAGGAGTGCAATTGTGTGTCATACTGGAGTTGCTTATTTAGTCTTTCAAGAAACTGTCAAAATGTTTTCCAGAGTAGTTGTACAATGTATGGTCAGCCGGTGTCTCTACTTCCTCACCAGGATTTGGTGTGGTAACGGTTACTCATGTTAGTCACTCTAACAGGTGTGGAGTGATACCTGATTATGGTTTTAACTTGCATTTCCTTAATGGCTATGATATTAAACATCTTTTCATGAGGTGCTTTGTCTAGATCTTTTGTAAAATATCTCTGTCTTTTGCTCATTTTCTACTTGATTTGTTTTTATTGTTGTGTATTGAGTTCTTTTCATATTCTAGATGATAGTCTTTATTAGACATGCAGTTTACAACTATCTTCTCCCTATCTGGATCATCCCTTCCCATCCCCTTAACAGGATCTTCCGCAGAGCAAAAGTTTTTATCTTGATGAAGCCCGATTTCCCATTGTCCTTTAATGGATCAGACTTTCTGAGGTCGAGTCCAACAGCTCTTTGCTTCACTCTAGATACGAAAGATTATTCTTAAGTTTTTACCTTAACAGTTTCATAATTTTATCTTTTGTATCTTAGTCCATGATGCAGTTAATTTTTGTGTAAGGTGTGAGACTCATGTCGAGGTGCATTCTTTTGTATGTAGATGTTTAATCGCTCCAGCACAGATTGTTGAAAAGTCCATCTTTACTACGCTTGCACTCAAGCAAGCACCTCAGATGGTTGTAATTCTTGACATGTGGGGGTGACCCAAACCTTCATTCCCAAAGGGTCTGAGTCATTAGCAGTGCTGTCTGAATTAGGCTGTGGCAGTTTTCCGTTGACTTAATCACAGGGTCTGACACTACTAAGAGATCTCCTACACTGCAGACATGCTTGTCTTTGCCTCCATCCACTGTGGCACAGCCGTCTACTGATCCGTCAGTACTCAGCACCCACCCCTCAGGAGCACAATGACTCCCTTCTCCACCTAGTGGTTCTGAGCTAGGAGTCCAAAGTCACCCAGCAGCAGTCTTAACACCCAGTGCAATACTTTTAAGGGTTATGGGGCCATCCAGATGATCCACTCCTACCAGGAAAATTCTGGTAGTCATCGCTTTTGGAGAAATTGGTACATTGCATGTAAGCCAAGTTAGGTCACAGAATTGTTGGTAGCACTCCCTTACCCTCTGGATACCTGCAGAGTCTGATCTGGTATTCCTGACTTGCGTCCCTTTGTCAGCCTGCCGAGAGGCTTGCCAATTTTATGGATTGTTTAAAATAAAACACTTCACTTCACTGATTTTCCTGTGGCTTATGGATTCCCTTTTGTTTTCAGTTTCATTGACTTCTGATCCTATCTTTATCATCTCCCCCTTTCTCCTTGCTCTGGATTTATTTTGCTTTTCATTTTCTACATTCTTGAGGAGGGCGCTTGCATGATCGATTTGGGTTTTCCTCTTTTCTCATGCATGTGTTTAACGTACGTGCAAGAAACTGTCCACTGCTTTATTCGGGCGCTACTAATGCTGACATGTTCGGGGCACGCTGTTACAAATGTGGCAAGGAGGCTCCTCATTTGGCCTTTGCTGCCCTGGGTGGGAGGGATCCCAGTTTTTTCTGTGGTGTTTGCTACACGTTTTCCATCTTCCTAGACTGCCTCTATCTTGATATTTAGGATAGAAAGAGCAGACTTTCAAGAGAGATTTTATTTTTTTTCAGTCTGAACCGATTAGGTGTTTCCAGGTTGTCTACTTCTCTAGCACACACTTTGGGATACATGAGGCAGAGTGAAAACCCAGGGAAATCATAACAACGACTTTCTTCAGGTTCCAAAGTCCCTAGCCAGCATGCCTTATTTTCTTTTTTTAGAGGCTCCTTCATCTATCAATCACATATAAGGAACATAGGGAAAATATTACACATGTAAGAAAAAAACATACAATAAGGAAAAATATATCTACCCCATGTTCCTTCTAACCTGTTTTTGATGGACTCTAAACTGCTTTCACAAAAATCCCAGACAAGAAAAAAGAAAAAATAAATTATTGCTTTCAACCCTATATAAGCATAAAAATTCTAAAATAACTGGCAAAAGACTGAAGTACTTATCTGCACTCAGCTTCTTGGTTGTTTGAGCTAGCTTGAATCATTCATGGGTCCTGGCTTCAGTGTTCGCTTAATAAAACAGGGTTAATTATAGGTTACCTGCTGGAGCCCACAGTCCCAACCTGCTTGGCAATATCTAAAAAAATTATTTGTACTTGCATGTTGTAAGGCTCTCTTATATCCTACTCGATGATTATGGAACAGAGATATCAAATTCTAATATATGATGTAACAGTTTAATGGACTGAACTATTTATCTCAAATAGACAGTATTTTCATAGTATCTCAAACACAGATGGTTTTGAAGACTCATAAAACCAAAGGGCTTGTGCCTATGATTTTCCAGAAGAAAGTAAAGCAGTCTGTGAAAAATGTAACTAAAACAGGCACTGCTTCCCTATTCCACAGAACACAAAAGCAAGCATCAAATTGGCTTATTTCTCAAATGGCCAGGGCAATTGCATAAAAGGCATTGTGTCAGGCACTGCCAGAAAGGGAAGGATGAACCAAAACCTGTACCTAGAGGTCTAGCTCATGACCCACTGGTTGAATCAGGTCTGCCTGGCTTCATAACTTAATTTTAATTGCAAACTTTGGCTCAAACAGAGCATATGGATTGAGGGGGATATCACCCAGAGGCAGAGATGAAATGTTTCAGAATCTCTTACCGCCAGCTACCATCTTCCTGCCAGGCAGGAACATCTGTTGCACAGAGGCTGGGAGGGGCAGTGTGGCATTTCCCTGACACCAGAGTGAAGACCCACAGCAGCTGGGCCTCCTGGCACTATATCCCCGTGTGGCATAGAGCTGCCGTGGCATCAGGGGAGAAGGAGACACAATGAAAGGAAAATTAAAGGAGCACATGTGATTTAATTCTGCATCCTCTGGAACTATCATCATGTCTGGTGCAAACAGAAACTGAAAACTTTTACAATAGGAGTGAACTAACCTGATTTCTACTCCTTTCTCTTGCTGTCCAACACTGGGGAAGACAAGAGAATCAACAGAACCATAAGTTTTTGTCTTTGTAAAAAAAGGTATGGAAATCACACTTATGAAATCATTAAAAGGGCAAAATTTGACGATGCTTATAAACATACTTTGTGAACTTTAAAGTGCTATGACAACATACGGGGGATGAAATGCATCAACAACGTCCACATTCTCCTATGACAACCATATGTGAACAGTAGTGACAAAAATATCATACCGTTATTCTATTTAATACATAATTTAACTTTCAATAATCCCACATGAGATATTGTGAAGTAATATTCTAAAATTCGGAAACAATTTTAGCTTGCAATTGATTTTTCTACCACTGAATCTGCAAAAAAATATTTAAAAATTTGCAAACCTATGTAACTTAAAATGGTGATTTGTAGACCCACCCCAACTATCACTAAAATCATGAAAATATTGATGATCTGTCAATTATATCAATCTATCAAAATAGATAATATACAACACTGAAAGTTTAGAGAAAGGCCACTATCCAATTTTTTTTTTTTCCTCCAGCTTCCTATAATAGAAATAGAAGTTTTGAACCAACCAAAATATTTTATAGCCCTGGAGGGTTTTAAGGTCAAATATTTTCCCCTACACACTCCCTAGGAGTACTTCAGTTTCTGTATTTATTCTGAATCCAGAACTTCTAGGAAACAGGGATGCATTTGGTAAGAACACAAATCACAGCATGTTCCCTTCTTGGAGAGTCCAGTCCTCAGGAAATAAGTTTTGAAAATAGAGCGGTGACAGCAGAAACGGAGAGGAGAGCATCCCCAGGATGGCAGAAGTTTACATATTCCATAAATTCAAAGTGTCAAGAGGGCCTGGAGGTAACGGTTAAGAGAAGCTGACATCTAATTTAATAGAGACAGCACAGATTTAATAAAACCTCAAGACACTAAGTACTGTAACTCGTATAGAAGATCACATTGATTGCCACAGTGCACAAGTCAAACCTCACGCCATGCATGCGGGAAATCTCAGAATGGAAGGTTCAGATAAATTTTAACGCGAACATGTCGATATTCACGTTCATGTTCAAAGATGACAGTATGGAAGAAAAGAAATGGCAAAAGTCCAATGGCAAAAAATAACATGGCAAAATGAAGGAAAACTATACCCCCTTGAAGACGCTGACAAAGTGCACATTATTAAATACCTGTTGGAGCAGATTTTCATTTACATAAAAAAGATCTGCTCCAACTATGCTTAGAAATATGTATATGAATTATGGTCTTAAAACTTCCTAAAGGAGGGGCAGCTGGGTGGCTCAGTCAGTCAAGCATCTGCCTTCGGCTCAAGTCATGATCCCAGGGTCCTGGGATCGAGTTCCGCACCGGGCTCCCTGCTGAGCAGGGGAGTCTGCTTCTCCCTCTGTCCCTTCCCCTGCTTGTGCGCTCTCATTCTTTGTCAAATGAATAAATAAAATCTTACAAACAAACAAACAAACTTCCTAAAGGAAAGTTTATAAACAAGGCACAATTGTGTCTTGACTTAGTACAGTGAGTATATTTTACTCCTATTAAAAAAAAATGCTATCATTATATAATGAAGACAGTTGACCCCTGAACAATGTGAAGATTGGGGGCATCAACCCCTTCCCATGCAGTCAAAAATCCATGTGTAACTTTTGACTTCCCCAAAACTTGACTACTAATCATCTCCTGTTGACTAGAAGACCTACTGATAACAGTCGATAAACACACATTTCATATGTTACATGCATTATATTCTGTATTCTTATCATAAATAAGCTGGAAAAGAGAAAATGTTAAATTCACATGAAAGAGAAAATACATTTACAGTAGTATACTCTATTTATAAAAATGTATACATATAAGTGCACCAATCCAATTCAAACCCATGCTGTTCAAGGGTCAGCAGTATATAATATAAATATAATATGTTATAAATAAAATATATATAACACATATTTTAAAATCTTTTTCTGGTATGTAACACATAATTTATATACAGATTTTGCATTTCTCTCTGAATGTCTTGGAAAGATCAGATTCTTCTGGAATTACATAAGAGGTATTTTATATTTCAAATCCCTTGCTCCCTTCTAGAGATTCATATTTTCATCCATGAAATCAAAGTTAATCTTAAACCAATCTTATAAAATGATACATTTTATCTCTTTTCTTTCCTTCCCTCCCTCCCTTTCAATTGTTTCCCATTCTTATGTAACTAAGAGATTTTGGCATCTACTACTCATCTTATATTCCTCTTGATCCAACTTTCCCTCCACAGTTACAATGATTTGCTTATATGTTTTTACTCAGAGATTATAGAAACCATACTTCTTGATAATAATTTTAGATATCTATCTGAGCAATCATTTTTTAGTCTCTGAATATGGAAAATATGGAGAACTATAGAAAAAAAGCAACAGTGTAATGTAATGTTTAAAACCATTTTATTTGAAGTAGTAAAACATCTTTGTAATTGGCTGTTAGATAAAAATCTAATTTTAATAAAAACATTGGAAATTTTATATTGAATGATTGCATCACCCTGAGGGAGATGGAGAGTAATGAGAGTCACACTCATTCCTATTTACTAAGCACAATTATCATTAAAAATAATTTAAGAACTAGGATTATTTTAATGGATCAGCATGAACCGTATAGAATATGTTTTGATATATCCAACAAGTTTCACTAAATAAGATAAATAGTTGTGTAGATTGGAAGGAGACCTAATCAACCTGATTGAATTCAAAAAAGAAGTAAGCAATAAGATTCTTTCCCAGGCCCTTGGTTGTGATAGGTGTGTTTCTATGATTGGTGATCAAATACTTAGCCTTCCTCTCTCAGACAGGACTCGGGAAAGAGGAAATAAAAAAAAACAAAAACAAACAACAAATTAAATATAGGAAAGACGAGTGCACTTTTGTAGGCACTAAACTCCGTTCTCTCCAGATGATACCCTGAGACCATTTCCACTCCTCTGCCGTCTGGGTTGGAGATTGGCAGGGGAATAACATTCTTGAACAGAGACCACCAGGAAGAGCCACTAAGTGCAGTATCTATTGTAAATCCCATGATTCTGAATGGGAAGATGCCTTATGTGTAAACATCTGCTATCTGGGGCATTTCATAATCTGGAGGTCAGAACATTAAACTTGAAGCAAGGAAAAGAATCTGGTAAAAATATAAAATAAATAGAAAATTATATACTTTGAATCTACTTCTATCTTAGCTGTCTCTGTATTCCCCTCACATAGTTTAAAAATTACCTCTTTCTGCGGCTTCATTATTGGTGTAGAGAAATGCAACAAATTTTTGTATATTGATTTTGTATCCTGTGACTTTACTGAATTCATTTGTCAGTTCAAGTAGTTTTTTTTTTTGGTGGAGTCTTCAGTGTTTTCTACATATAGTATCATGTCATCAGCAAATATAAAAGTTTTACTTCTTCCTTACCAATGTGGATGACTTTTGTTTCTTTTTCTTGTCTGATTGTTGTGGCTAGAACTTCCAGTACTATGTTGAATAAAAGTACTGAGAGTGGAGATCCTTGCTTTGTTCCTGATCTTAGAGGAAAAGGTCTGTTTTTCACCACCGAATATGATGTTAGCTGGGGGTTTCATATATGGCCTTTATTATGTTGAGGTGTGTTCCCTTTAAACTTACTCTGCTGTGGGTTTTTATCATGATTGGATGTTGTGCTTTGTCAAATGCTTTTTCTGCATTGATTGAAATGATCATATGGTTTTTATCCTTTTTCTTCTTGAGTGTTGGTTGAAATGTAAACTGGTACAGCCACTGTGGAAAACAGTACGGAGATTGCTCAAAAAATTAAAAATAGAATTACCATATGATACACAATTTCACTACTGGGTATTTACTCAAAGAATACAAAAACACTAATTCAAAAAGATTTATGCATCCCATATTAATTACAACATTACGTACAATAGCCAAGATATAGAAGCAACTCAACTGTCTACTCATGGATGGATAAAGAAGATGTGGTATACATAAACAACAGAATGGTACTCAGCCATAAAAAAGAATGAAATCTTGCCATATGTAACAACAAAGATGGAGGACATAATGCTAAGTGAAATAAGCCAGTCGCAAAAAGGCAAATACCACATGATTTCACTTATATGTAGAATTTAAGGAATGTTTCAAACAATCAATGAAAAAAAGAAACAAACTAAAAAACAGACTTTTAACTATGGAGAACAAACCAGAGGGGAGGTGGGCGGGGGGATGGGTGAAATAGGCGAAGGGGATTGAGTACACTTATCATGATGAGCACTGACCAATGTATGGAACTGCTGAATAATTATATAATGTACCTGAAACTAATATGACACTGTATATTAACTACATTGGAACTTGAAATTTAAAAAAATCAACCTCTTACCACTTTCCTCAGTGATAATAGGGAGCAACTATTCCCAGAAGACTAAGCCATACTGATATCTAATTTTCATTAAACAGCAAAAGCCTCAATTTCAGAGAGTTTTAGCAAAACAAAGCCATATTGCTAGAGTTTCGTGGCTATTTATATAGGATTATAATACAGTTACAAAGGTAAGCAAAATACAAAAATACCAGTTCTAGCTCTTTTGAACTTGTAGCCATGCTTTATTTGGAAGTCATTTTACGTGGAAAGCAATATATTTACTTTTTTTTTTTTTTTAATATCAGCATCTTGAATGTGAGTCACAAAGTAATACAGATGGGACCATAAAAAACAGTCTAAGACAAAAACTGCTTAGCTTGAGGAAATAAGCTAAAAGAGCCAATATATTTTAATGTTATAAGAATACTACAACTCAGGCATATTTCATTTTTCCGGGTAAAACCCAATAGTCATAATTTAAACATCTCTTAAAATGGTTGCTTTTAGCTATTTTTTTTTTTTTAGCAAATCTCCACTTTAATATATGTAGGTTATATACTCTGCTCTATCCATGATGATACACAAATTTAAAGGACATGTCATTTTGACATGGTGCTTGTACTAAACCTCTGATTTTTCAAAAGCCTGAAAAGTCACTGAACTAGGATAAAGATATAACATATGACTTACAGGAAAATTATAACAGGAAAATCAAAGTTCCTTATGCAACATGTAGCAGAAAATCTATAGAGAAAAAAAAATCAGGCCATGACAACAACTTCCCAAGAAAGGTTCCATTCTTTCCCCTCCAGTCCATTTTCTTCACAATAGAGCACACTGGGCCATGTCTCACCCTGGCTTCAAATTTTGTAATGGTTCCCCCTACATGAGAGAATCCTGACCCACTACTATGGCTGGAGGGTCTTTGGTTGGTCTTTGCATTGCCTGTTTCTTCAGCCCATTTGTGACTTTCTGCTTCCTCCTCCTTGCCTACGAGTAACTTTGTTTCCCTGGTTCCTTTCCTACCTCAAGATTTTGTTCACATATCTTCCCATGCTGGAAACTTCACTTTTTCTGTTTGTGGATATATCCATTTTCTCTCTGAAGGCTTGGCTTAAATACTTTCTAAGAGATTTTTAATCCCTGTAAAATGTATCTCTCATTATTTATTTTAAAATCCCCATTTGTTTTTATTATCACATTAACAATCTAGAATTAGCCCATTTCTTTATTTCTTGTAAATCAGCCTCCCCACCGGCATACAAATACCTCAACCAGGAAACATACCCATCTTGTCCACTGCTATGTCCCCAGCATATGACTGGCACATAATAAGTTCCTAAAAATTTTTGTGATTATTCCATTCATTTAGGAGTATTTTTAGATAAAGATTATATACATAGTGTAAGTAAAATGGAATGAATTTGATCACCCAGAAAACTACCATAACCCTTTCCTCTCACAAAATGTCATTGTTAATTTTAACCTATTTGTAATCCAAACCAGATTAGCTTTATATTTAGAGCTGATTTTTATTCTGAACTGATTACATTACTAATTAAGTCAGCTTTCGCTCTTTTTTAAAGAAAGGAATTAAAAAGATACATGCACAGCCATATGTCTGTGCACACAATTTTATTACACCTGTTCTTCACAGCATGTATCACAAAGTTGGAAATTATCCAGTGAATCTGAGATGGGTAGACCATTAGTTTACATAATTCCATGTAAATAATGCCAGAGTTTGTGATCTGTGCAATTCAAATGCAATATAATACTGTAAATGTATTACATGGCGGTGTGTTATAAGAGTTGCCTTCCAGAGAAGGTGGCTTTAGTCCATTCATTCATACACCGTCTACTAAAAAATCAGTTCTGTTAAGTTTCACAATACATTCCCTAGTAACAGAAGACCTGGTAATCCATGCTGAAGTCTATTTTGCTTTTAAAATATTCTGACTGGGCAACTTCTCTAGAAGTTTTTCCATCCTAAGAATGGAAGGGTGTCAAAGTGAGACATGAAGTTTGAATCCATGAGTTTGGTAATAAGGGGCACCCTTAAAGCAGGGAGTCCTACAACTGTGGTCAGAGAGAAGTTCCTGATAGCACTAACTACTAAATGTCAGGTGACCACAGTACAATAATAGTATCCTATTTACTTACGTTTCCTTCTTTTCTAGCACCGTGTTTGGCATTTATGAGGGCTCCATAAATGTTTACTGAAGGCATTTAACCAGATGCATTAGCCAGAGTCTATCAGCATTCTTGAAAATTCATGAAACAGATAACAATCTCGCTTTATTCACCCTAATGAAATAGACTTTCCTGGAAAAACTGGGAGATTCGAGTTTTGAAGATTAGTTATTGGGCAGAATGATAAACTACAGAGTCACAAATGAAGTTTCAGTAGAAGTATGTTCTGGATTATCACCTAGGTTCCCCTTTTCTCTGTAGCAAAATGATACTGGAGAACACAAGTCAAAACCTAGGCTTTAGCCCAAACTACAGGTAATTCACCGTGAGCCCATGAAATGAGAAATGTGGATGAGATGTCTATCAATATTGGCTCAACGGCAAAAAGTTATGATTCTGAAATGCTCATTCTTGTCTGTGAAAATAGTCTGTTTTTAATATTTATGCACTCAATCTATTAGGTGACATTGGGTGATCAAGCGATGAATCATTCAACTCTGCTAACACAGGTCTCCACACAACTGCAAAGGGCCTCTGGTGTTTACATGCTGTGGATAGAGGGAGTAACACTCTATTAAACGAGGCTGTAATATGGGGATTGTGAATTCCAGGTGCTGTGAGTCACTATTATGGTAAACTTTTGTATTAATTGTCTTTTCATGTTGCTCCAGGGCAAGTGGCTGAAAGGAGATTATTGTAAATAAGCCATTAGTATAAAAACCCATTCATGCCATATCAAGAAAAAAAAAAAAGAATCAAAGGAAGCTATTAACTTTGTTTTGCTAAGCTAGCTAACTCATGCATCCTAGTGTTTTTCTGTTGTAGTTAAAGGTTAGAAATGCCCTATGAAGCCAGTGGTAAAGCAGCTCAGTCCTCAGAATAAGCAAGAAACAAGGAAGGGAGAGAGGGAGGGAAGGTAGGGAGGGAGGAAGGGAGGAATTGCACTGCCTAGGAGATCCTGAAACCTTAAGAAATGAGAGCAGGCAGATGCACCTGTAAGGATGAAGGTCCTAAGGTCTTATCGCATAGAGGGCAATCCGCAGCATGCACTGAGAGACAGGTGAGGACCCCTGCGGCCCTGAGTTTTTAAAAACAGGCAAAATGTGAGTTCCCCATGATGCTTTTATTGACCATCTAAAAGGACCATGAGCATGGATTATTCATCATGGGTCCTGAATGTTCTAAGGAATGTAGAATGGAAATGCTTTACAGTTTTAGGATGAGCCCTTTTGCCATGTTTAAAGCAGAACAGCAGGCCAGCACCTCAGACCTAAGAACTAGATTTCTTACATTCATGATCGCTATTTTTACCATGAAAATAATAGAATAATAGAAGGATGGGAGTATCTCTGGCTTCATAAAAAAGGACAATTAAAAATTATTCACATTAATAATAAAATAATTCCACAGACATTTATTGGATACTGACTAGTGGCAGGGGATGCATCAGAGAAGAGAAAAACTCCCTGCCTTCCTAGAACGTAACCTCAAACCACCAAGGATCATTAATTCCGAACACCGTGAGAACAGCCCTTCAGCCACAGAGGCACCCTTCTTCACTGAGGAGGTTTGACAAGTGGGGAATTCACAAGAAATAAAGAACCTTACTTGTCTTTTGTCTTTTTTCTTTTTTTTCTTTTAGAAATTCAAAATTCCAGGGGCGTCTGAGTGGCTCAGTCGGTTAGGTGTCTGCCTTCGGCTTGGGTCATGAGCCCAGCGTCCTGGCATCAAGACCCCATTGGGCTCCCTGCTCAGCGGGGAGTCTGCTTCTCCCCTCTGACCCTTCCGCCCTCCTTCTGCTCTCTTTTGCTATCCCTCTCTCAAATAAATAAATAAATAAAATCTTAAAAAGAAATTCAAAATTCCAATAAAATCTCTGCTTAGAAAATTATTTTAAGATGAAACTATGGTGAAAAAAATGAAACTATGGAGAACTGACATCTTAATAGATGATTTTGTCCAAAGGTTTCCCTGTGGGGTATCAGAACGGATGTTTAAAACCTAGAACAGTCAAATGCAAGCTTCTGTTTTTTTCCCTTAAAAAGTTTTGAAGTTGACCCCACTGCTGTCCAGCATGTACAACAATTAATCTTTGAATTAATAGGCAGATACAAACTTCCAAATGGCTTTTGAATAAATTATAAGTGGATTTCTCTTCACATATTTCTGTAGGTTGTGCACTATATGTTGATTTATTACATTGTACATGCTGATATAAAGTGTTATATTGTAAGGCTACTGTGTTCTATAGGAAAGTGAAATGGAATCATTTACAATGGCTAATTAAATTTTAGGAAACTGAATAAAATTACTGGACCAATTATGTTGAAAAATATACCACATAATTGAATTAGAGTAAAATACACATCCCCATAAAATACACGGCATCTGTACTATGTGGAGGAAAATGACTTTCTGTATAGTATGTAGACAGTGGAGGGGAGCGGGGAGGGGGGCGAGGTCAGAGTCACTTGTGGACATTTCTCACAACATACTTGTATAGCTGGTAATCACCTTTCCTCTTGCCCGAATATCTGGTTTCCAGCCACAGGCAATTAAACGACCTGTGTAGAGTGCTATGCTAAGTACACAGCCCATAGTTATCTCATGTTATCTCTAAAACATTTCATAAATTAGGAACATCATCTTCCTGTTAGAGTAGAACAATTGAGGCTTACTAAAAGTAAATTATTGAATTAATGATGCAAAACCAGTCCATGACAGATACAGATTTGAACCCCGGTGTATCCTGTCTTCAAATTCTATGTTCTTAACCACCTCACTGTACGTAGGAGTACTTCGGTACATAATAGACAGCACATTACTGTGCATGCTCACCCTAGGAAGCCCCTCTTTCTGTAGCGTTATATATTATAGCCACCTTTTTTTTCCCCCTAAGATAGACTTAATTCAGTGTTTATTGTGGGAGAGAGGACATCAAGTCAATGGAGAAAGAGAAAATAAAAATTGTCAATGGGAAATAATTGACATAGAAGCAGAGCTCTCCAGGAACTCTGGCCTTTGAGGTGATGTGAGAAAATTCCAGGTCACTAATTCTTGGGCTAACAGAGTTTGTAACTCTTTCTTCCTACCCCTCATTTCCTGGCTTTGCCACCATGACTGTCATCACTTCATATATCCTAGGGTTCTCTAAGGAGGAAGAAAATGCCAACCACCTTAACTAACCTACAATTCACTTCAGTACTGACAGCCACTACCATGGAATAAAAACTCAGTGTTGGATTCCTTAAAAACTAAACAAAATACAGCACAACAAACACAATGCAATTGTGCCCTCCTATATTTTTATCTAAAATAGCTCAGTTATGCTATCCACACTCAAGTTTGGGTTTCCATAACGTATCTCTTGAAAATTATCTACACTAAATATGGAAGAGACATTTGATATTATTAAAAACACACTCTTTAAAAATATTTTGCTCCATGACATTCAGAATAAAATCATTGCACTGACAAATGTTTTCTCAATGAATTAAAATAACTGGGTATTATATCAGAATCATGCAAACTTCCACTATTAACACCTGGTGATTCATGATTTATGTATTTATAAAATTGATGTACCTTATATTTTGTCCAGTTATAACCAAAGCAGATATGATTTACCTTCTACTTAAAGACTAGGAAGAAATACTAGATGGCCTAACTCAGACCGATAATTCGTCTTGTGAACATGTGCATAGTTATTTGTCAGATACATGTCATAGTGATGTCTCATAGTATATAAAGTTACACCTGAATTTCTACAGATAACCTAGCCACAACCAGAAATTTGCTATTTTTTTTCTTAGACTATATTATAAAACTATTTTTTGAGCACTGCAAGAGTTTTATAATTTTTTTTACAAATACAAACGTGTAAAATGAAAACAATCAGGAGAAAAGATGAAATTCTTAAGATAGGATTTAAAAAGAACTAGCTATAGGAGAGAAAGTCTTATTGAAGATGATTTTCAAGGATGGACGTGATAGGCCAAGGTCATCTATTGGACTAGTGGTCACGCCTCTCTCCCTCCCATCAGCCCTCCTGTCCGGTTGCTTCTGTGTCTCCGCATTTCACCCACTCTGCCCCCATCACAGCCTGCACATTCACAAACCCGGCTGGGAACCCTGCTTGTGATTACACGGCTCTGCACAAATGTATAAAGACCAGATTTGCACACACAGCACTTCTCAGTAGTTAGGAACTCTGCGGCATTTCTACCAAAACACCAAATGATTCTAACCAACAAGAGTCTCGCAGAAGTTAGATCTGAAAACGCTCTCTGTAAATAGCATACGCTCCAATGATTTTTCTGTTTTCTGTATATTTGTAATTACTTAAGAATAAGTAGAGCACACACAGACGTGAACATGCAACTATAAATTATACCCTTGGTTCAGGTGATTAACAAAACTTCAGAATTAAATATCAATTACAGTGTCTATTCTCAAACTCGTCGGGATTACTTGCTCAATAAACTTCTATCTCAGTATGACATGATTAGGAAAGAAATGGTAACTTTAATGTATTAGTTTTAATCTAGAATTGAGCAGAAATTATTTTCAGAACACTGTAAATGGCAAAAATCTTACCACTTATAAATAAAATCTCTAGGATTTCTAGATGCCAGTTCCTAACATTTTCTGAGAGGGCATGTTGAATTTTAATACCCACTGTGGAATATTAAGAACATTGATCAAAATTCTTATTGCTTCCTGCTAACCCTTTAAAACGATCTATCACTCACGAACTTTCTACAGCCCTTTTTGAGTCCACCCGTAGTGTGTGCCTGCATTTATTTTGGGATCTGTGTGAATAAAGACAAAGTCTGTAGAGGAACTAGGGGCACACTTTGAAGTCAGATACCCAGATGCTAATCCCTTTTTCTAGTTTTTGGTGAAGTTTTTTGTGTGATTTTTTTTTTTTGAGCAAAATACTTCTAAATCTTGGTTTCCTTGGTTTCCATAATGTTATTTTAAAATTGAAAATGAGAAAATATCTGCATTAAGTGTCTTAGCACATAGCCTTCGATGTTGTTAATATTCAGTAAGCTGATGGCTAATACTGATCCAATTATTCATATAATTCTTACACTGAACTTTTTCCCAGGCAGTAGACTTGAGGTTATAAATTCCACTAGTTTATAAGTCTCAAGTGTTTCTAAAACAGAACTGATCCTCCTCACTCATATAAACCAGCTCTTCCTCAAAACTGGCTTATATTAGCTCCTGACATGAATACCTACTCTCAGGCATACTCCTCAAAATCTCAGGCATTGCTTCCACTATGCATTGGCTGGGAACCTGAGCAGATGGCAAGAGACTTAATGTCATAACCTGAAAGGGACCAACAGTTTTAAGATTTGCTTCATGGAGTTGTTGTGATTAAATATCTTAGTATACATAAAATGTTTAACCTTACTAGCCACAAAGCAATGATTTAAGAATGTTAACAGTGTTACATTATTACATTGTTACTGTCTTTTTATAATCTTCCTTCTTCTTCCACTTTCAATTCTCCATGTCCATTGTGTTCTCCCTCAAGCTATTCTATTCTACAAACTCAGTTGTATATTCAAACCAAATTCAATGGAAATCTAGATTTTAAAGATTATTTGGTATCAGAAAATCTAATTTTCATTTAAGTCTTTGAAATAGAAATTCATCACAGTAACTTTGCATTTTAGTTCCGATAGCTTTGTTTTGTTTTGTTTTGTTTTTCCCTTTAACCACAAACACATTTCCTGTATCAAAGAAATTAAGAGATCTTGTAGGGGTCTTAAGGGCAGTTTTTCCCCTACAGAAACAGTAACACCTCTGGGATATGGAAGATAGACTCAACAGTGTTTGCTTCTCTGCTCTTCCTAAGTTTATTTCTTATTAATGGAGTTTTAATCAATAATGCACTTTTTAAAAGTTTGCAATAATTTCAGCTTGAAGCTCTTCAAAATTTATGTTGGTATGCTCCGACACAAAAAGCTGGGCAATCTGTACCATTTGTCCTAGTATTGTCACCCAGCAATGGTTCTTAAAATATAGCAATAAAGGGGCTCCTGGGTAGCTTGGTTGTTTGAGCGTCTGATTCTTGATGTCAGCTCAGGTCTTGATCTCAGAGTCATGAGTTCAAACCCCACATTGGGCTCCACATTGGGCATGGAGCCTACTTAAAAAAAAAAAAGTATAGCAATAAAAATTGTTTTTATATGCAAAGTTCAGCTTAAAAGGGAAAAAAAGTAAAGAACAGAACATTTTCAGGTGATAAAAGTAGAAAATGATCGAAGACACATGAGGAGGGTAGGGAAACACTTACGCTTGGATGAATGCCCAAGAGGTGGTCCCTAGCACCCATGAAGAAGATGGAGAGATGCTTTGTGGATTATAAAAAGCAAAGTCACTAGAATTAGGCTTGAGACTTCTAAAAACGTCAGTTAAAATAAGAGAGGGTGGGGATTTGGCTCACTAGCTGTGGGCAACAGTAGGGAATAATTGTCATATATATGAAGTCTTGAGTGAAGAACGAGAAGCATTGACCTGTAGCATGTACAGATATAGGGTAGTTACAGGAGTTTCAAATTGAGAACATAAAATAACAATTGGACAAGGACAATTGAATTCCCTTGGCCCTGATAGAGCAAAATAAAAACCACTCTGCTGAAACATTTTTATAATGCAGTCACTCATCTGCCACAGGAAAAAATTTGCCCCATGAAGAAAAGCAAATTGACAATTAAAACATATACTGTGGCAGGGAGTGTATGAAGGGATATCAATGAGCTCCAATTGTAGAAGAAATAATATCTTAGTAACTAGAAATAATAAACTAATCTGAAAGAGACAATACATTAAATATTTTAAAATAAGTACAGAAACAAAACAAGGCATAAAAGACTTAACATAGTTCATTTTGAAAACAAAAATCAGATAAAAAAAAAGAATGCTTAGAAATCTGGAAGCATTGAAAAAATTTCCTCTCAGTGTCAAAGAGCAGATTAGATAAAGTTGAAGAGAAAAGAGCAAACAGGAGATAGAAAAGGAAATTGCCCGGGATCTATTGTAGAAAATATGGAAATTATGAAAAAAGAGGCACAGAAAAGGCAATTAGGACACCCAAACTACGTTAATAAAAAAAATCCTAAAACAGAAAACAGAGAATGAGGAGGGAAAATATTTGGAAGTATAATATCTGACAAACTTGCTTAAATACACGAGTTTCCAGACTGGAGGAGAGATGGAGTCCTGGTAAAGAGCAATAAAGCAAAATTGGGGAGTAGCTAGATTTTGGTGAAATTGCAGAACAACAAAACTAAAGCAAACTTAAAGAAAGCTGCCTTCTTCAACTGGCTCCATCTAAGAGAAGAAAAACATTTCTCGAGAAACTACAACTGCATCCTGACTACCACAGAGGTGACAGGGGGGATTTCTTGGCTTCAGCATGGTCTGACAATTTGTAGGAAGAGAATCTAATTTGCAGCAGTTAGGAGTCCTTCTGCCCACATGAACGTTGCAAGGAAGAATCACCATTCCTCCAGGGAGTGCTACTGTCTCAACTCTGGCATCAAAGCCTTACCCATAGTGAAGTCCAAAGGAAAACAATCAGTTAGGGTAAATGATGTTAAAGGACCCAGGGACCAAAGGTACTACAGTAAGAACCACAAAAACATTAAAAAAAAATTAGACCTCAATAGATTTCAGACACTGGGATTTTAAAACATGTAATTTTTAAAAAAAGTTTGAGATATCTATAGATACACATACATACACACATATAGACATACACATACATATAAAATCTCAATAACATGAACAGAAAGTAAGATTCCCAAGGAGTTTCATTTGAAAATTAAACAAAACTTATGGGAATAAAAAATGTAATACGTTTAAATTTGATACATAGTTTAAAGGACAGAATACTTAGTTTAAAAGAATACTTATTAACTGGAGAATAAATCTGAAGCTATTATTGGGTGTGCAACACAAAGAAACAAAAGATACAAAATATGACAGATTTAAAGACACTGCAACCAAAACGAGGAAATCTAACATGTACCTAATTGGAGATCCAGAAAGATATACTACAAACATTGGAAAGAATTATATCTATTATACATTTGAAGACACAATGGAAAACAAATTTCAGAAGTTTTGAAAGACACACACACATAGTCCAGACAGCCCAACAAAATTCAATCCTGACAAACTAAAGGACATTTTTTCAACAAATCGTTCTGGAATAGCTGTACATACACATTTTAAAAAACATATCTAGACACAGACCTTACACCATTTGCAAAAATTAACTTGAAACAGATCACAGTCCTAAATGCAACATGCAAAACAAAAAGGATAAAGAAAGAAAAATTCTGAGAACTTTATCTCAAATTTATTACTTTAAAGAACTTATGAGGAAATGTTTGCCTATGAATTTAAAATGTTATTTTTTTTTAATTTTAAGATTTTATTTATTTGTCAGAGAGAGAGAGGGAGAGAGAGCACAAGCAGGGGGAGCAGCAGGCAGAGGCAGAGGGAGAAGCAGACTCCCCACTGAGCAGGGAGCCCAATGCAGGACTTAATCCCAAGACCCTGGGATCATGACCTCAGCCAAAGGCAGATGCTTCACTGACTGAGCCACCCAGTTGCCCCTGAATTTAAAATTTTAAAGGAAAAAGACAAATGCCTAGAAATGTAAATCCAAATTGACAGAAGAAAAATATTTGAATAGGCCTGTAACTATTGAAAAATTGAATAATTAGAAATCCTGCCCCTCAAAATAATTTGAAGCCCATACGTTACTAAGGGTGAATTATAGCAAACATTTAATGACAACAATTATACTAATCTTACACAATTGTTCAGCATACACTAAAAAGGAATGCTTCCAGCTTTCTCAAGCCAGTGTAACCTTGATATCAAAAGCTGATGAGGAAATCAGGTAGTTTCCATCCAACCTTTCTCATGAATACTGATGCAAAAATTATAAACAAACCAGTTCCAATTATAGCAAATCAGCTTCACTCAGGTGTTTTTAGAATGTATAATATTTTTTAACCAAGTTGGATGTATTCAGGAGTGCAAGTTTGATGTAGTATTTTAAGATCAATTGATCTTTCACCATAATGACAATAATGGGACATATGACCAATGAATAGATTTAGGGAAAAAAAGAGATTTTATACAATTCATCATCTGTGACTAATTTACATTTAAAAATCCTACAAACCAGATAGTGCATGAAACATGTTTTTTTTGTTGTTGTGTTGTGTTCTTTTTTCCAAGCTTTTATTTAAATTCAAGTTAGTTAACATGTAGTGTGGTATTTGTTTCAGGAGTAGAATTCAATGATTTATCCCTTACATACAACACCCAGTGATCATCACAAGTAGTGCCCGTCACCCATCCAACCCATCCCCCACCCACCTCCCTCCATCAACCCTTAGTTCTCTTAACTGTAAAGTCTCTTATGGTTTGCCTCTCTCTGTTTTTATCTTATTTTATTAGTCCTTCCCTTCCCTATGTTCATATGTTTTGTTTCTTAAATTAAAACATCTTTAATCTTACACAGGTATTTGCAAAATTACCAACAGCAAACATCGCATATCATAGGAAAATATTGGCTATTTTTTCCCTTCAGTTTAGGGATGAGAAAAATCCCTGTCATCATCGCTTTTATTCAACATTCATTGGGGATCCTATTCTGTGCAAGAAGAAAGGAAAATAATTTACGAATGCAGGATTGGTAAAAAAAAAAAAGAAAATTGTTAGTTGTATGTAGTCTGTTGGTACACATAAAAAATCCAAAATAATCTATTGAAAATTTAATGAATGTAGCGAGTTTGTTTTAGCAATATACGAAAATTAATTGCCATTCTATATACTAGGCATAACTTAAAAAGCAAAAGAAACAAAACTATTTATTATAGAATAATAAGTATCAAATGTGTAAGAACAATTCTAACAAAGGTGGTAATTGTCCATGATCCAGTTTTCTATTTGGAAAAGTGAGAATCCTTATGAAAAACCTAAAGACCTAAATAAATGAAAAGATGTATCATATTCATGGGTTTGAAATATACAGTATTATGACGTCACATAAAATGATACCTACAGTCAAAAAAAAAAAAAAACCCTCCACACAATTATTTGTGGAAACACACAAGCTGATACTAAAATTTATGTGAAAATTCAATGACATAGACTAGTCAGGAAACTCTTTAAAAAGAAAAACAATGGAGAACTTGTTTTATCAGATAGGTATGTAATATGCATGCATATATACCAGATGCTTATAATAGTTAAACGAATACCTCACATATATACAAATACAATATTGTAAAAAGATGAACAGAATAGAAGCCTCGGAATCAGAGCCACTCACACATGGACATCTGGTGTAAGGCAAGGTTTGCCCTACAAACAAGTGAAGAGATTAAAGTTTTTGAAAAATTAATGCTAGGTTAATTATTTATACACATACACACACACACACACACTAAAAAAGAAAGAAATTCCCTGACTAAAACCACGCACATAAACCAACTGCAGATAAATCACAGATCTGAATGTGAAATGCAAAGCCACAAAGCTTTTAGAAGTTATACTAAGATAATATTTTTTTGACCTTAGGGCAGGGAAAGAATTTTTAAGCAGTTCAAGAAAAAGTACTAACCATAAAGTATTACATTAAACTTAAGAATCCTTTTCTTCAAAAGATACCATTAAAAGAGTTGAAAAGAAAGCCACGAAGTTGAAAAAGAAGATCTGTAATACATGCAACCAGCACATCTCTTGTTTCAAGTGTATATTTAAATTTTTTAAAATCGATAAGAAAAAGATAAGAATAGGCAAGTTACTTGAAAGAGTACATCACAGCTACAATAGTTGTAGTGTTCAATAAATACATGAAAAATGTTCTAACATTAATAACCAAGGAAATAAATTCAAAACTATAATTAAATATCAGTATACACACACCAGAAGATCTAACATTGGTTAATATCAAGGGTGACAATTGTATGGAGCAACTGACGTCTCATTTGCTGCCTCTGGACGTTTTAAGTTATTACAACCACTTCAGGAAAGAATCATTATCCAGAGAAGTTGGATATATGCATTGTCTCTAACTCAGTAATTCTACTCCGAAGTGTGTGTGTGTGTATATGTGTATGTATATATGTATATATTTACAGAAATGTGTGCTCAGGTACACCAAGAAAAATATAGAAGAATGGCCACAACAATTTAATTCAGAGTAAGTGCAAAATGAAATAACCCAACGGTTGATCAAAAGTAGAATGAATAAATTGTGATGTATTCATATAATTGAAAGATATGTAGCAATACACATTTAAAAAAACAAGAATTGTTTACAACAGGGATAAATATCACAAATACATGGGCACGAAAGAAAAAGACACAAAAGAATATATTCTACATATTTATGGAAAGTAAAAAAAAAAAAAGATATAACTCAGCCATACTCTTTAGGAATGCATATTTAGTTTGTCATGGAAAAATATACACAGAGAAGGGATTTCCATAGAATTCAGGAAAGTAACGTGCTGTGTGGAAAAGAAGAGGAATGCTGAGAGGCGGGGAACACAGTCCTTCCTGTTATTAACACTATGTTGTTACAGAGCTGTTCTCCCTGTGATGAAGCACCAACTTGGAAATACTGGGCTTGTGCATATTTTTATATATGGCATATATAAAAAAGAGAAAATGGATAAAAATTAAGTGTTCCTATTATTTAATGTAGCAAGCAATGTTATCTTAATTTTAAGTGAATTTAATTGTATTCACTAAGCTAAAGCAGGATTTTTTTTTTTTTAAAGATTGTATTTATTTGAGAGAGATTGAGAGAGAGCATGAGCCAGCGGAAGGGCGAAGGAGAAGCAGACTCCCCGCTCAGCAGGGGACCCAATGCCAGGACTCAATCCCAGGACCCTGAGATCATGACCGGAGCCAAAGGCAGACACTTAACTGACTGAGCCACTCAGGTGCCCTCTAAAGCAGGATTTAGAGTTAACACTTTTCTCACTTCAATTGCTTTACTCCATAATAATTTTAGGGACTGCTAAACAAAACAAAACAAAAAACAACAATGACAACAACAAGAACTTAATAAAGTGGTGATTGCAGTTTTATTTGATACTCGGCCTCAAGAGCGAAACAAAGTAAAGACTGGTAAAAATTTCTTAAGAAGAAACTTAACCACCTTAATTTCTGTCAAATTTGTTCTATGCTCAGAGATCATGTTGATATGGGATGAGACAGTAATGTCTAAATCTCACAGATCAACTGTTTTTCTTTTGATTTCTTTGAGATAGTGTATAAGAATAGTTTACATTGAAGGATGAACTGAAGAAGAGCACAGAGAGTGAAGATGTAGAAAATAACCATTCAGATTAAGGAAGAAGAGGACAGCAGTACAGCTAATGGAGAGTTTCTCCTGTCTTAAGGTCTTGAGAAAGGCTGGTGTTTAGGGGATATGGCGCCAAGATGAACTGATGGACTTAGGGCTGTAGGAACCAGGAGTCAAAACCTCATTAAAAAAACAAAAAACCAAAAACTGTGCTCCCCAAGATTGTGGAGAAACAGCAGTGATCCTGCACATAAAATACCTCTCCCTGTTGAGATAGTAGTAATCAGAGATTTCTAGAAATACTTGAATTGAGGCATAACTTTAAGATCCGTGTGTGTGTGTGTGTGTACACATACAACTATGCATGTGTTATATAGTATATACAGTATAAAGCTAGAAAATATTGAGGAAATTTAGCTAAATATGTAATGATTCCAAGGCATAATTTGTGGAACGGTTTTGTGATACACTGATATGGATAATACATTTACTCATCCAACAAATATTGACCAAGAATTTACTATGAGTAAATTATTTTAGTGGGTTCTGGAAACAAAGTTAAATAATATACACTCCATGGAAACAAGAACCACAGAGCTGAGGAGACACGTGAAACAATCATGGCAGAGAACAGTTACGAAAATGTGGTTTGGGGCACCTGGGGTCCCCAAGATGCTTTCATGGGTCCTGAGAACCCAACGCAAGTCCATATACTTGCGGTGCACTCTTTGCCATCTTCAGCATCCATTCCTCGTGAGGACCACAGTTTTCAGGAGGATGGATGTGCTGTGATGGCAGCATTGCTCTGGTGTCTAGAAGAATGTGTGATTGTGTGTTCTTGTCTTCAGAATGGTTCCTCGGTACAAAGGCTCTGTGCGGTCCTCAATTTTAAGAGTGTAAACCAACTCTGCAACAAAAAAGGTTGAGAACCACTCGTATACACCGAGTGTTAATTCTACGAAGAAATGGCAAGGTGTTTGGGGAAATAAGGAAAAAAAAATTACTGAGAAAAATTCAGGGATTAAGAGAGATGAAGATGAGGGACTCCTAAACTAGACTGGGGTTATCCCTGAAAACTTACTCTGCTTTATTCAACCTTATCATCACCCAATGACATAGAAACCTACAGAGAAGGGAAAGGTCTCAAAAGAAGGGAAGGATTTGTAGGTAATGGTGGGATACCACCACAATATAGTTTTTAAGAATATAGAATTTAATGGTAAATATGGGCTTATCATAGAGAGTTTTCACCACAACACGGCCACCAAAGAATTAGTTGAACTTTTTTCTATACGAAAGGCAGATGGAGACATGGTTACCTTACCAATACCTTCCCCAAACCTATTATTGTGGCAAGGATCTGTCCTATTAGAGCAGCGTGGACGCCAGCACGGGTATCTCAGAATGCAACTACCATATTGTAACAAACTACTGTTTCCCTCATTCACATTGTAAATGAGATACCTCAAATATCCAGAGTATAATAAAACCCTTGATAAAAAAATCAGATTTCCTTACAAGTATGTTAACTACTTCAGTGATTAAACTTCTTTAAATAGTTGAGCCAAACATATAATTTCACATGTTTACTATCTAGTTATTTGAGGCTTTCACACATGATTCTCAGTTCTTCAGATTTTAAAAGGGCTAAAACCAAGCTTTACTTGCACAAGAAAGAAATATTTGCTCTACACTTGTCATTATTATAAAAGATGGTGCTGATGAAGCCACAGATACATACAAAACCCAACTGAATAAATGAAAGGAACACTGTTATTTAAAAAACACCATCATGAAGTATTGCATTATATATTATATACATAATATATATATATGATTACATTATATATTATTTCATATACTATATTTCAGAACCAGTGGCAGTGGTGATTTTTTTTTCTTTTCTTAAAGAACAAAATTTTCTTTTTAATTGCCTTCTATGGTTTTTACATGCATTTCTATTAGAGAGTATAAATATACAGGGTTGTCAAATCCTCATGCATTGTTTGCAAATTATAGCTGTTATTTTAAACACAAATTAAGTGATCCCATGTATTTTACATGACAGGTTTATAATTGTTCACCGAGAATAATCATATAGGCCCTTTATAAAAATTGCCCATGTGTGACTCATCATATTATTACAGCGTTCACATATAAAAATTGCCCATGTGTGACTCATCATATTATTACAGCGCTCACATAAAATGAACTCCACAAAAGCTTAGCTTTTTGTCCCAGATGCCAAAGGATTCTGTGTTAGGAATGGAAATAAGTGAAGCTGGTGGATTTTCCTTTTTCCTTGTTTTTTTGTTTTGTTTTGTTTTGTTTTGTTTTGTTTTAATTGAGTACAGCTGAGACACAGCATTACATTAGTAGGTGCACAAAACAGTGACTCAACTTCTATGTTCTGCTGTGCTCACCCCGAGTGTAGCTCCCGTCTGTCCCCTCGTGATGTTTTTGCAGTATCATAGGACATTCCCTGCACTGTGCCCTTCATCCCGTGAGTTACTTATTCCAGAGCTAGAAGCCTGGGTCCCCCACTCCCCTTCACCCATTTTTCCCACCCCCACCTCCCTCCCTTCCCACCCCCCCCACCCAAACCGACCATCAGTTTGTTACAGGTCTAATTCTGTTTTGATTATTCACTTGCTTTGTTTTTTAGATTCCCCAGATGACTGAAATCATAGGGTATTTGTCTTTTTCAGTCTGACTTACTTCACTTAGCATAACCTCTAGGTCCATCCGTGTTGTCACAAATGGCAAGACTTCTTCTTCTTCTTCTTTTTTTTTTTTTTTTCTGGTTAAGGAATGCTTTATTGCACACCCACATCTTCTTTATCCGTTCCTTTATCAATGGACACTCGAGCTGCTTCCATGTCTTGGCTATTGAAAATAATGCTACTGGAAACAGAGGGATGCATGTATCTTTTTAAATTACTATTGTTTTTATTTAGTAAATAGCCCACAAGGGAATTATTGGCTTATACGATAATTCTATTTTTAACTTTTCTTTATAAACTTACACACTGTTTTCCACAGTAGATGCACACTCACTCTCAGCTTTAGTCTAGCTTAAGTGTTATTTCCTACTCTCAAAAATGCTATGTGGACATGGGAAATCTTGAAAGATGAGGCATCTCCACTGTCCTGCCTGATGTCATTTAGTGTTGTTATTCCTGATACTTTGCCCCTCATTTAGTATTTAAGAAATTATCCTCTAGAGGAAAATGATGCTAATAATCAGAAGCCATTTCTTTCTTTTTCCCCCACAGATATTTCTAGAACTTTTCTTTCTAGAAACAAGGCATAATCACTGTTACCATCTGAATAGCAGGTATCTGCAAAATAAGATTACACAATTCAGAATTGTAATTGTTAAAAACCATGAGTCATACTGCAGGTGACATGTGTGGAAATTATTTCACCAACCATAACCTTCATATGTACTTTAGATAACTTTCATCCTCTCAGAATTGTTATTCATATACTTCAGGTTTCAGAGATTGCTCTCTCTCTCTCTCTCTCTCTCTCTCTCTCTATATATATATATATATATTTTAAGTTTGGGAATAATAATTCTTAAAAGATTTATTTATGTTAAGAGAGATTGAGAGCAAGAGAGAGAGAGTGTGAGGATGGGGGGCGGGCAGAGGGAGAGGGAGAGAATCTCAAGCAAATGCCCCACTGAGCACGGAGCCCAGTACAGAGCCCACCACGGGGCTCGATCCCCATGACCCTGAGATCATGACCTGAGCCAAAATCAAGAGCTGGCTGATTAAGTGACTGAGCCACCCAGGTGCCCCAATAATAAATTTTTTTAAGGAAAGAAAGTTATATGTATTTATTCCAGGAAATTAAATCCTTCCCATTGAGAGTCTCTTGAAAGCCTAAAGCAAGGAGCCCTAAGAAACCAGAGGATTTACACAAGGTAGCTGAAGGAGAGAGTCTAACGGTGTAGTTCTGTGCACAAGGAAAAGGACACCATTTGCTATAAAACAGAGCCAGCAGCTCTCACTGTGGAAACTAGCAGGATGGGTCTCTAGAAAGAAATGGGGGCTGTATTGGTACCACCCTCTGTGACTTGCACAAGATCTGAAAGATTGACCTCTATCAAGGGCAAGGCAGCCTCTTAACAAACATTCCAAACTCCGGATTTGAAAGTTGGGACAGATAGTGGGACTTAAGAGATGGTAAAACACACCCTCATAGAGTCACTAGCACTTAACACAGTGTAATTTGCACAGTGAACACCACAGTATTCCATGGAGGGGAAGGCAAAGAGCAGAAAGTGGTGATGGCATGCAAAACACACAACCACAGCATTCATGACATGGGGGGCTAACCTCAAAACTGGCTGCCACTTACAGTCACTCTGAGGGAACATGCAGAAGTCTGACACACAAGAATAGAACCAGGTGACAGAGAGGTCTTTCTGCACGTGACTGTCATTTACTTGTGAACAATAATGTGCCTATTGGGAGACTTGATTCATTTACTCTAAGTTTTCAGATGATATCTTTTATTTCAAAATTAAATATGATACTGTTGCAATTCATAAAATGTTTTCTAGGTCTCACATATGAGGCAGATAATGGGCATTTGACACTATTGAAGAATCGAGTCAAAAACTAGATACCAAAGAAAACTACCTGACTCAGGAGGCCCTGCTGGCCAAAGAGGAGGCAATCGGTACATCAGTAACAATAAGGCTGCCACAGATTAAAGATGAAGTCATGACTTCAGGCTGACACTAAAATCCTATCTTTATGGTCACATGTGGAAGATGCTAGAAAGCCAAATCATTAATCACAAAAATATAGGTAAAGAATAAAAACCCTGTTTCTCCTTGAGATAAAATGTATCTTGAGATAACAGTTGATGAGAGAAAATGATTTCTTGAAAAAAATATGTTTTTGCTAATAAAGGAGGCATAAGAAAATTAGAATATCACCGAATTTAATCAACAATGAAATAAAACAGTAAGAAACGTAATGCAAAAATGTAGAACTTCATAACAAATCATGCTGGGAGCAACCGAACCCATTTATAATTTTAACATCACAGTAAGACAACCCAGAATTTATGTGACTTCCAATGCAAGTTACCAATACCACAGAAGACAGATTCCTGCAAACAAAAAAATAAGAACTCTGAATCAGAGCCACACTTCACTAATTTAGAAGAAATACAGGGGAGTGAGTATATAATCAGCAAAACTCAGCATGCAGGAAACTCTATAGGACAAATAACTCAGTTCCTCCACTCCCCCCCCCCCAAATAAATGCCAAGTGGTTAAATTGCTAGATGTGTGCCTTAGAGAAATACAGTCACTTTTCCATTTCCCTGATGTACAAAAATTAAGATTCTGATGCTTTGTGATTCTTCTGTCTGCATTCAATATCACTGTTTCCTTTTCTGTAAGCAGTAGTAACACTTCCCCTGGGGTTCTTAATGCCTAATTTTCCCCCAAATGTATGAAAAGACTGCCATTTGATAATCAAAAAGAAGCTAATTTATTTCTTTTGTAATAATTTTAATTTGGTATGAAAGCATTTTTAAAGCATGGTTGTATGGAGAAGATAATAGTGCTAAAATCGTAGAAGGTAATTTATGTGCAGGATGCTGGATACTTTGAAATGTACTCAAAGATTACACATTATCATATATAGTCATTGTATCATAATTCTACCAGCATTGATTATGAATAATATCATTAATAAACACCTGCAATAAAGTTAATTACTGTTGAGGCCATCTTAACTTTCAGGAAGTAGATTTCCACCTACTACTGGGTCCCCGAGTTTGTTGCTCCCGTGGCCAAGAACCCTTAGCCCTTTTTTTGCCATTTGCTCTGATTCCCAAGAAGGACCAAAACAAGTACTGTTTGCTGTACTTCTTCTGTCAACTGACAGATATTATAGTCCTTGATCTCCCCGAGGTCCGTCTCCAGGTGAGGTCTGAGGTTGGTACTACCGTCTTACTAAAAGCTGGGGAAAGAAACTGTAAAGTGTGTGCACGAGGGCGGGCCAGAGACCCAAGAGTAAAGTGACTTTAAAGGAAACAGAACATCACTGTTTGTTGTATTTGCTGATTGAGAGATCAGTAGGGGATGCAAAGGGAAGAAAACTGTTTGGCATCCCAAAATCTGTGAAAGATTTTCTCTTTCCTGGTGATTCACACCCTGATGGCTATTAGAGGTTGGCACTGCATAGTGATAATTGATACTAATTTGCTTGTGGTAATCAAGCAATTTTAAAGAGATATTTATAGATAAATCAAGAGCAAAGCATTAATAGTTTTGAAAAACTGAAGAGATCAGAGACAAACAGGAAATAAGCAGTTTGTTATTATAGTTATCTGGGACAATTACCAAAGGAAATTATGAAGTATAAACATATTTTTCTCTAAATCTGAAAAAAAAATTAGAAGATGAATTATGCTTCAAATGCAGCCTTTCTCATGCTGAGAAAGAGGTTAACTGATAGCACCTCACAGTATAGTTTTAAATCTGCAGCAGGGTTAAGAATCAGTGCAGAAGGGAACACCTGGGTGGCTCAGTCGTTTAAGCATCTGCCTTTGGCTCAGGTCATGATATCAGAGTCCTAGGATCAAGTCCCATATTGGGCTCCTTGCTCAGTGGGGAGCCTGCTTGTCCCTCTCCTTCTGTCTGCTCCCCCTGCTCATGCTCTCATTCTCTCAAATAAATAAAATCTTAAAAAAAAAAAAGGATCAGTGCAGAAGTCTATTAAAAAAGCAGATTTCAGTCCTCCATGCCACCCTAATTTTATGATTCAATGATGGGTGGGGCTCAAGTTTGTTGATCCGTGCACCAAAATTTTAGAAATACTTTTATATTCTCTACAACAGGGTTTCTTAACCTCAGCACTATTGACATTTTCACCTGGAAAATTGTTTGGTGCGGGCAGGTGGCCCGTGTCCTGTAAGACATTCAGCAGCATCACCAGCTCCTACCCACTAGGTGCTAGGAGCCAGCCCCACTCTCATGCTTTGTAACAGCTAAAACCTATCTGCACATTGCCAGATATCCCCTGGGGTGGAATTTTTGTAATTGATAATCTCAGAAAAAAAAGTTTTAAGACAGAACTTGTTCTTATAGAAAAAATAAGGAACACATAGAATCTCAAAGATAAAAAAATAAAATTAAAATCTCAGAAGATAAAATGGAAAATAGAAAACTAGAGTGTGTTGAAGGAAGAAAACTATGAAAGGAAGAAAACTATGCCTCCACTGGCAAATGCCAGTTTACTCCTACAGAGAATTGTTTAAGCATTAGAGTTGCCCGTAACCCCAGAGAACAGAGGAATAAAAACCAGGGTCAAGAACACAAGTACTTTGCTGGCCTCACACTTCATTAGATGCCTGCTCTCCCTGACCACGCTCCCAAAGTCCAGTTTCACTAAATTAGGGGAGTTACCTCACCCAACCAGACCCATCAGCAGACTTTCTACATTTTCTCTTTTTCTCTCTCCTTCTCTCCCTCTTTATTCCATTCCCTCACCAACCTCATTAGTGGGAAAGAAGAAAAAAAAAAAATATATATATATATCCCCCTCTCCTATGGTTGAAACTGTAGAATATAAAATTAACAAGTGGAGGTAGCAGGTGCTCACATTTCCCACAGGGAAGAACACCACTCTCCAGTGAATGAGAGACAAAAGGCCCACAAGAACATAAAAGAAACCAATATGGAATCAGAGAGGTAGAGATTTGGTGTATCTTTAGGTCCTGGCACCACTTAAGAGGTCAAGCTATATCCTTACTCATTCTGAAATTTTGGTCTTTAACACCAACTTGCATTCTACAATCCGAATTATTCCATTTATCCCAAGCTAGTTCAGGATACATTGAGATGAAACGCATTTCTGAAGACACATAATGAATATTATAGAACGTACTTGTTTTGAGAGCAGATGTTATAGCTTATTCAGGAGGAAAACAAAGTCAGCATAAAATAGAGTCTGATATTTACACAGGGAAAAAGAGTGAGTTTTTGATACTTAGTGACTCACTGTTTAGTGATACAAAAGCATCGGTATGGAAATGACCTCTTGAGCACAGAACTGAAGGACACTGGAGTACTTATGGCCCATTCATTTATTCTTCCAGTTTGTAACTGTGTTGTGAGAAAGGATGATCTAAGAGGACTGGATATTAATTATAATAACATATGAGAATGATGGGTCCTTGGCAAGACATACATGTATACATCTCATATGAGCCTATCTAATCTGGCAACACAAACCTTAAACAGGTTGAAAAATGTATCCAAATGTATTTATTAATAGTTAGGCAGCCCAGGGATAGGTATCTAGTTCTATGTTAGATGGCTTATAGGACTTGATCCTTTTAGCATTTATCATTGACTTTGATAAAGATGTAGAGGGTACATTAATCACATTTTCTAGGTACATGAAGTTGAAGAGAGTGATGGCAGAATAGAAATACCCTAAGAGGGGCGCCTGGGTGGCACAGCGGTTAAGCGTCTGCCTTCGGCTCAGGGCGTGATCCCGGTGTTATGGGATCGAGCCCCACATCAGGCTCCTCTGCTATGACCCTAAAAAAAAATTTAAAAAAAAAAAAAAAAAAAAAAGAAATACCCTAAGAACATAAACAAAAGAATGTGACGAGGATTCAGCGCATCGTACATTTGGGTCAAGGAGAACTGGATGGTAAATTGTGGTTCTATACATCAGAACATGTACAAAAAAGACTCAAGGTTTAATCTACTTGAAACAATGTATTTCAGCAGCATAATGGGAACACCAAAATGTTAATGCAATGTTAGCTGCCTTTATGAATAAATAAAGGAGGTGATTTTTTTACATAAATACATATTTACACATAAATAAAGGAGGTGAAAGTTCTTTCTGCAAGAATCAGATCACATCAAGGGTGTTATAATAGTTCTAGATAACATATGAAAAATAACATTGACAAACTAGAACTCACCCAGAACACTATAAACAAAACCACAAACTGTTTTTGAAATCATTTTATATAAGAAATGGTTGACAATCTGAAGTAAAAAATAGAAATTTGGGACTTGTCAGCTTCTAGTTTACGAAGTGATTTTCCACTTGTATTGATTTTACCTAGAGGTGATGAAAGAACCTTGAGTACACGGAAAAAACTATAAAGAGGAATCTGTATTAAGCCAAGTATCGTATAACCCCCCCTTGCCCCCGCCAAGTTTGGCTACGGAGGGAACTCTTTCTACCAGTGAAGTCTTACAGATAATATAAACAAGAAAACAAAGATAGTTCTTTTTTGTGAAAGGGAAAGATGAAAGGACTGCCCCCATTTACACAATAGAGCATTATACAAAAGAAACTCATAACTTGAATTATCTTTCTTCTTCTATTTAGTATTAAAAAACAAACATCAAAGCACTAAAAAAATAGTGTGTACATGTATACAGTGTGCATACATATGCATGTATGTGTATGCTATATATTTATTGTTCTGTATGTATATACTAATACACAGATTATATATATTTCATATACTTTATATATTTTATAGATGGTATTTTTACACCTATTGGTAGAATGGCCATGAGACACGTAGCCTGGTTTACATGGGATGATATAGGTTTATGTTTACAGCACTGGTGTAATTGCTTTCATATCTCCTGCACTCCCCGAATTATCCTGGTTTAGTTGATAAAGTTCATAGTCACCCTATGATGGGAAGCTAATCATTTCATAAGTGCCTCTTCTCCGTTAGTATTTGTTAAGTTTCAGGGTATATGCCATACTCATATAAAACTTCATGGTTTTCATGCAAAACTTCATCTGCAGGGGTAATTGTAATAAGACGTCATGTATCATGAGTATAATACATCTGTATATAACAAATCTCATGTCCATTTTTCTTTCCAAGAAACAAGATTATTAATAATTTAACCAGTCAGAATATCAAGAATTTTATTCTCCCAAGTATGAAAATAAAAGTGGATTTTATATATTTTATGGACAATAATATGGGATGTGATGATGAATCTGTGGAATTTTGTTTCAGGCAAACGTTGATAAACATTTATGTAAAAAAATTTTTTCTTTGCCTAGTACTTTTTTTGTGCCTGATAAGTCCAGTGAATCAATGATTTTCAGATACAGTTTACAATTCATATATAGGTAGACTACAGTTTTTTAAATACCCCAGTATTTCAAAATTTATGCACTTTTCTATCTCACATTCTTCTTTGTTTTTCTATATGCGAGGGCTTTATTGGTGTTATAGTCATCCTTAACTCCTTTTATCACATCAAGGCTTTTAATAATAAGCTTAACTAGCCAAATAGTGAAGATTTATTGCTTTAATAATACATGTTGGGATATCATACCCTTGGTACAAAATCAAGTTCTTATGTTTATTTTTAAAGGCCTTCTTATCTTTCATGTGTAAAAACTACTGTAACTCTCTGCTGCCCTGTGATCAATAGTATCCATCCATCTATCTATCTGATGTACTGACTGGGAAATTAAAATACCATCCTGTCTATGAGAAAATTGGCTGCACCGACAACATTAAGAAAGTCACTGTTACACTCAATGACAGATTGGAATCATAGGAAATGAAAATTTTAATGAGACTATCTTTATCAAACTAATATCATAATAAAAGCATTTATTATTTTCCATTTTAATAAATAACTATTCTAAGTGCTTTGCATGTATCAACTGGTATAATTTTCACACTCTTCTTCAAGGTTAGTACTATTATTATTTACATTTTATAGATGAGCAACTGGTTTTGTTTGGACTAAAGTAATGTGTATTAGCAATTGGATTTGAATAGGATTAGAAGAGTAGTAGTATTGATACTAACACCAGCCAAGTCACATATTTATTTTCAATGGCTTGTTTCTACCACTCTTGCTTTGTGAATGACCTCTAAGTCTAAATCCATTTTTCTTTTCAAATTTGTTTATGGTTATTTAAGGGATTAATAAAACTGATAATTATCTAATAAACTATACATTATGTGAAAGCCCATAAAATATAAAGTTTTTAGTTTCAAAAATAATTTGTCTTTTACTTCCTCTGCTTTTTCCAAATTGGAGAAATCATGTAAGACCACAGAATTTACTGAAAACACTATATGACAAAGCCTATAGACTCTAAGTCAGACTCATTTGCACAGTAATACTAATTTTTGTGTGTTTTAAACAGATAGCCAGCCAGGCTTTGTGATTTCTTGCCACAGTGATTCTGGCAAGACAGGAAACAGAAGCAGCCTTTCTCCCGGTCTTGCAATATGATGGACCCAATAATAAGATTACCTCAGGGAACCACAGATGCCCCTTTAGGGACAGGGGACTAGCCTCCAAGAAGCAGTAATTGGAGCAGGATAAACCTATGGCAATTGGAAAGAGGAGAGGTGGCTTCCTGTCCCAGCAGCAGCAAGGACTTGGACTCTGCCTTCCGTGCAGGGAGGTGACAGGACATCGGAGCTGCAGGTGGCTTCTGGGAAGCAGAGTCCTTGTCCCACGCTGGGTCTCATGCTCCAATTTCCTGAGCTCCGAGTGTGGAACAGCAGTGCCAAGGCCTGAGCGGATGGAGCAAACAGCCACCCGGGGCAGCACAGTTAGAGCAGGGAGAGGTGGGGGCACAGGAAGTATAACGATACCCCAACTTCAGCTCACAGCCAGCTTGCAGGGAGAAATTCTCAGGGACAGATCGAGGTAACTCACAAAAATAAGGAATTAAGATGTCTTCAGCTCAGTCAGGCTAAAATGCAGGCCCTCAACGACTGTGAGAAAGAGAGATATTTACGCTATCTCAAACAAAACGTTTTACTCCAATGTTAACTGAGGACAGAAACTAGAGTTGAAGCGGCAACCTCTTTAGAGATAGGCACTGATCTCCTCGGGCTCTCCTCCATCGGTTCCGTGTTCCTTCCTCTGACAAATACTTTTTTTTCTCTTTACTCGAGGCTTCTTATTCCTCCGACCCATTATCTCTTCCCATACCCCTCTTCTTACTCTCTTTAGATAATGACCTTCGTGGCTTTGTTCCCAAATATAACTGGCCAGATTCTTGCAGTGCTCAGTTCAAATCGCTGAAAAAGAGGTCTGTGTGATTCAGCTCCTCTTAAGAGAAACCAAGTGCCTAAAGTTTTTGGTCATCATAGTCTGGGAATCGGCTGGTGCATGAAATGCTCACTTTGCATTGGCAGGAGAGAGAAGTAAAGAATTTACATGGTTCAAACATTTATTCATTCAATAAAGCAAGCAAATATTATGACCCAGTCATGTTCCATGCACACTTACTAAAACAGATAGCAAAACCAGATAAAACTCCCTGCCCTCACAAAGCTGACATCAGAAACAAAAATAACCATATATAGTAGGTTAAATGTATTGAATGTTACATGGTTGGGGTTACAGACTAAAATAAAGCACTGATGGGTGATAAAAAAGAGGTGTTTAGTTTTGACCAGGGTGGACAGGGAGATATTTATTGAAAAGTAACACCTGAGTAAACACGTAACAGAAGTGAACAAACAAGCCATAGGCAGAAAAGCTTTCCAGAAAGAGGGAGAGTTAAGTGCACGAGAGTTCAGATGACGTGTGTCTGGAAAAGCTTAAGGAGTAGCAAGAAGGCTGTTGGGTCCGAATGGGTAAGCCTGACATTTGAAAGGGCAGAAGACAAGGAGGCTGTAGACCACTGTGGTTACCTGGGATTTTATCCAGAGTGATAGAGACTGACACCAGAGTGTTTCACACAAAGGAGTGACACAATTTTACTTTTAACAGGTTTCCACTCTACACACCATGTTGTGGATAAAATGCAGGAGTTTGGGGGAAAGTGGACATGAATTAGGAGTCGCTTGAAATAATTTCCATGAGAGCTGATGATGAGTAGGGCCAGGCTGAGGGGATGGGGCCAAACTACTTTGGAGGTAGAATCGATAAGATCTGCTGATGGGCTGCATGGGATTGGTGGCACAGAGAAGGTGGTCAGGACCCCCCAGGAAGGCACTGGCCTTGCCACGAGGAGGACAGAGTTGCTACAACTGCGTGGGAAGACCTGAGTGCCAACTGAAAAGAGAGAACCATCAGAAGCTCAGTTTCGAGGAGACTCTGAGATACACAGGCAGAGAGGTCTCCAGGCAACTGTGTGTAGACTTGGAGGAATGGGTCTGCGCTGAAGAAAGAAATTTGGGAATGAGGATGGTACAGATGGGGTATAAAGTTCTCTGACTGGGGGAGACCATCAGGGGTACACACACACACAGTCCAGAGCACCCGTCTACACCACACACCGGGACGCCCGAGAGAGGGCAGCTCAGCCTGGAAGGTGATGGGGGCAGGGTCACCTCACATGACTGTAGGATGGCACTCTAGTAACCCTCGCTTCCTACCTCTGAAGGACTTCGCACAAATGCTTCCTGGATCATCGTTACCTCAAGCAAAATTCTGGGAACAGATATTATTATCAAGAATTCCTCTAACATATCTACCCCACATCTTACTCAGTTGATTTGCACTATTTCACCATGTTTCACACAAAGGACTCCTCTCCAGCAATCGTGTAACCCACAGACTCTCCACCTAGCAGTTCCCATTCTTCCTTTCCTGTGCTGCCTGAGAAGTGAGTAGGAAGTAGATTCTATAGCTTTCATCCCCATTATGCTCCTCGTTACTCAAGTACCCTTCCAACGACCCCCAAGTGCTTCATGAGGGGGGCTGGCTGATTTGGCCTGATCTTCAGGACAAGCCTCCCTTCAGGACTACACTTCTCTTCATCTTCTGTCCACTGCCCCTGCTTTCCCATGTCCCATTCTCATACCTCTTCCTATTTCCTTTTACTTTTTAAAGATTTATTTATTTTAGAGAGGGGGGTGGGGGATTGGTGGGGGGAGGGGCAGAGACAGAGGGAGAAGCAGACTCCCCGCTGAGCAGGGAGCCCCATGCGGGGCTCTATCCCAGGACCTAAGCTCATGACCTGAGCCAGAACCAAGAGCCACCTAGGCGCCCCATGTCTTCCTATTTCTTTTTAATCAAATAATCTCTATTTTGTGCCACTATATTACAAATACTGTAACATGATATTGACAGTTATGGCCATGGCATGATAAAACATACCAAACCCAGCTGATTCATCTGTGGTGCCCAGTAGTGGACTGCTATTTAAATGCTGGAAGCAGATTCCAGTGTTTGGGGCTGCCACATACCACTTCAAGCCTCCCCAGGTGCCATTCATCATCATGCTCTATAAAATGGAAGGTGAACCATTTTACTGTGAGAATAACCGTATAACACCACTTCAAAGCCCTAAGCCAGAGTTGAACTATGGCAATTCCCACACCTTCTTGTCAGTCCTGCACTCTATAAATCATACTTATAACATTTCAGAGAACAACCAGCTATAATTTACACTGCCTTCAAAACTCATAGGTGGAAAGTCAACGTTTTTTCCAATTCTTATTCTATTTGCAATGGTAAACTCTGCATGATACCCCTATTTTCTTGTTCTACGATGCACTTTTTTTTTTTTTACTTTTGTTGAAGATACTCATGTTTCCTATAATCGCTTAGTTTTGCCTTTGTAAGATTTTTTTTTCTTTTCTTATATAGTCGGTGGAGAAACATCTGAAATTTAGAAAAGATGTTTCTTTTCAGAGTATATATAAATCTAGGTCAAAATCACTGTATTTTTGTTACATTGTGGGGTTTTTTTATTATATTAATGCAAAAATCATTTACAGTGATGTTTGTTCTGTGTCCTGCAGATGACATTGATAGGCAGTACAGGACATGCCATGATTAAGCCATGAACAGATGCTGACGTAAGCAAGCAGGGTACTCTAAAACCAGACCAAAGACGATTTCGAAAACAATCCCTGCAGAAAAATGAAACAAAACAAAACAAAACATACAAAACCCAAACATACAAAAGCAGCTAGGATGTCAGATTAACAAACATCGACTAAAATAACAACCTGCTATTGTTTGACACTTAACACCACACCACAGCTCATTTGTCATCTAACCCTCACAAAGAAAACCTACAAATACTCATATGGTAAATAATAGCCCTGATCAACGATCTAAGCAGTTGTGGACACAAAAAAGTATCAAAGACAAATGAGCAGGTCTGCTGGTTCCAAATAGAGAAGTGCTACATTTTTATGCACTAGGATGAAGAGTCAACATGCATTTTGCTACCAGCTTGTGTCCGAACCAATCTCTTATAGTGGGGGATCCGCTGCAGTCAGGAATATAGGAGACAGAAATCCAGTTCTGTAGTTGACTGTGCTGACTTTCTTCCTAGGATCAACGTTTCCTTTCATCCTTACTAACAGTCTCCAATTTTAATATGAGGTCTGTGTGGATCCAGGAGAGTTTATCCCATCCCTTACTGCCAGGTTAAAGCAGATGTAACCACTTGCATCCCAATGAACAATTCAGTGTTGAACATGTGGTCAAACAGAAAGCTTTGACTTCTCAGGACCTTTCAGGGAGAGAGCGCAGGAAGGAAGCCAGACTTCTGAACCACTCTGGCATGCATGAAACCAGGCCCAGTTATCCCCATTGCGGATTTCCTCTTATTAACTCTGGGGTCAGTAAGTTTATATGCTAGTAGAAGTCAGTAGAAGTCATACATCATTTTTCTTGCAAACGAGAACATCTTAACTGATGCAGGTCTAACCTGGCTGTGTAGGGTCCTCTGAGCCGAAGGTGCAGGTGACACAGAAGGGAGACCCATGGACCAGCTGGTAAATTAGAGAGGCTGACAGGTTATTAAAACCTACAAGGAGAAGGAAAAGGGTAGAGTGGAAGTTTTTCTTTTTTAGGTAAGTTGAAGGAGGTTTACCTGAGAAAATGCAAAGCTAGGCAATACACGGGAGGTATCCTTACAAAGTAGACCAAGGACTAAGGGACTGTTAGTTTATACTTCAGAGACAACTAACCTTAGCCAGTACAGTTACTGCAAATATAGTCTCCTGAAATGGCTAAATAAAAAGTAACTACTGACAGCTTGAGCAATTCTAAATTATGCACATTATTAGACACAAACACACAGGAGGTTCCATTATATGTTATACTCTTTTTAGGACAAAATTAGTGGGTTAGTCCCACACAAGCCTCAACAATGGGATGCGCTGCGTTTCCAGTTCATACAAACCCAATATCCTTGGGTTGAAGGATTACCTCACGTTGCATTGTTAATAAATAGTAGCTGTGTTGTACTAGCCACATCTCAAGGGCTTCATAGACCCCTTTTCTCTAGTGACTGCTCACTGTATGAAGGGGCACAAATACAGAATATTTCCACCACTACAGAAAGATCTACTGGAAAGTGCCAATCCAGTTCTGTGTGTTTGAAAAGCACTTAGCTTACCACTCTTCTTTTCCTCCAATTCTTTCACTCATTTGAGAGAAACACTGACTGAGGCCCCAGTGCTTTCTGACACTAGGATTTGGTCCTGCACAGAACAAAGCCCTGCACTCACACAACATGCATGAAATGGATAAGAAAATAAACACGCATGTCATGTTTGGTAGCAGTGAGTGCTTTGTACAAGCAGGTGATGGTAAGTGGCAGAGAAATAGGCATGGGAGACAGCCTGGATGAAGGATGAGATGATTATCTTGGGTGGAGATCTGAATGGAGGGGGATATCTCAGTGTGCAGAGACAGAATAATTCATGGGGAGGGAAAGGTAGGTAACTACAAAGGTGCGAGGCAGGATCCTCCCTACTGTGGGTCTCAGAAGAGCGGAGGACAGGACATGGTGGGTGTAGGCAGGAATGGGCAGGGAAACAAGAGAGCCAACTGGAGAGGCGGGTAGGTGACAGGTGGTGCTGACGTGGATCAACATGGGAGGACCGGAAGTCCAGAGAAATTAAGACTTAAGACTAGTGTATATTTTCTATCTTGATTATGTCTTCTATGTGTCTACTCTAGTTTTAGGCCACCAACACAGAGTCCGAGGCTTGCATAATGCGTGATTATCATCTCTGCTGAGCAGCAGTCCCAGTGCTCTCAATTCTGACTCACAGTTGGTATGGGAAGACCTTGGCAGCTCTCAGAGACACTGGGCTACATGGGGTCATTTCAAAACCTACGTTTGCAGCTTTACAATCATTAATAGTTTCAAGAAAACAACAGTCTTCGTGTCTTTTCTCATGAGGATCATTTTCTAGTCACACTGAGACACACCTCTTCACACCCTTTACCTCAATGGTCATTTTTCTTTTGCCAATCACAAAGGACTATGTCCTGGTGCTCTTGGTTTTCAAAGATAAAGGTCACCTCAGATGCAATAAAAACTGTGTGCTCTACTCCTCAGTTTTCTTCCTGTTTCCTCATTTCATAGCACGTCACACATTGCTTGCTTACAATGAATTCAATCAGAAGTCAAATAATCAAGAAAGACACTATGAAATATTTCATGAAAAGAACACCCAAGCAAATATACAGATTTAAATACTCAAGGAATCTTAATTTTTTGTTAGTAATACTGGAAGTTGACCTAACTCAACTGGATGGATTTCACCACCTGGCTATCAATTGTTTAAAAATAGATCATGACATAATCTAATTTAATCCATTTTTAAATTGTGTGGTCCTTATGGTATTTTTAAAAATTTTTTTACTATGTATCAGACAAATTTAAGGCTACCTAGATGGTGGCTTTTCTTGCTGAGTTCCCTCCTAATGGTGTTTTGTATGTTCCAAACTGTTCCTACATTTGAAATAGCTCCTAATTTTTTTTTCTTCATAACCCCCCTTTTTTATGACTCCCATATGGATGCTTTTCAAGGACAATTTTCTATTTGATACTCACTTCAGAAGATGGAAAAAAAACCGGCCTATTCCTCATACTTGTATTCAGTATAAAACCCATGCCTTTTATCTATGGATTCCATCCCTATTCATCTTGCAAGGAAGACATAAACTGCGTGTTACACCACGCTCATTACGGCCGTTGTTGCTCAAGTAATCCGGAACATAAGACAACAATAAGTAAGCCTTCTCTGTAGATTCAACAGTAATCCTCTTTCTTCTCTATTCTATTGAAATTTCATCTCTAAAATCCCTCTTTCGTCTCAAATTCAAACCCTGCCACTTCAAGCCTTTTTATTGACATCACTTATTTTCTCCATTGACCGCAAACTGTTTATGTCTTTGAGGAACTTTTATATCCTCTCACTTTCAGTTATTTTTACACTGATCACGATGTCTGTCATATACTTTTCCCACATCTGTGCTATTTATGTTTGCCTTTCAAGAGATAAACATTTTCAAACAACATCGATGCTGTGCTCTTATGTGATGTAATCTTCCCTCTCACGTCCCCAGGGCCAAGTATCTCCCCATGTTCCTGGGCCCAGAGTCTCACTCCTTCTTCAAGACGTTCATTTTATAAATACTGTCCTAATTACAAGTAAAATAACAGTCTGGCCCCTCTATGGGCCAGACATGGTACTAATATTAACTCTGCTCATTTTCTTCCCAAATATTTGGTTCCTCTCCCTACTCTCCAGAAGAGAAATTGGGGGTTAAAAAATGTAATTGCTCAAGTTTAGAGAGCTACGGACCTGCTCTCTGACAAAGCTACTCTACACGTACATATCAGAGATTTAAAAAATAAGAAAGAAAAACCTATCCGCATGAAAGGCCTTTCCAAGAATAAGGAAACTATATTTGTAACAGCCAAACCATGCAAATAATAAAAATGTCCGTCAACTGGAGAACAAGAAAACCACGTTACATTCATAAAATATTCTTCAGCAATATGGAGGAATGCATTAGTGATATACCCAAAAGCATGGATGAATTTCATAAACTCCATGGTGAGTGAAAGAAATCAGGAACAAAGAATATAAATTTTAATGTTCCATTTTATATGAGTTTTTTAAAATTCAGTTAACACAGTGTATTATTAGCTTCAGAGGTGGAGGTTTATGATTCATCAGTATTATATACTACCCAGTGCTCATTCCATCACATTCCCTCCTCAATGCCCATCACCCAGTTACCCCATCCTCCTCCCAACTCCCCTCCAGCAACCCTCAGTTTGTTTCCTATGGTTGGTCCCCTTCTCTGATTTCATCTTGCTTTATTTTTCTCTCCCTTTCCCTATGATCCTGTTTTGTTTCTTAAATTCAGATGATAATTGTCTTTCTCTGATTGACTTATTTCACCTAGCATAACACCCTCTAGTTCCATCCACATTATTGCAAATGCAAGATTTCACTCTTTTGATGGCTGAGTAATATTCCATTGTCATTTTATATGAATTTCAATAAAAGGCTAATGTATTGTAATAGATAACAGAAGTTACTGACTGCTGGGGGTAGGGATAACCAGACAGAGATGATGAACATGTCATATACCTGGATTGCTTCGACAGTAATGTGGGTATATTAATTCATACAAATGTATTAAATAGACATTTAAAATCTGTGTATTTCACAGTATTTTAATTTTACCTAATAAAAATATTACAAGTATTATTTTATTCACTTAAAAATGCAATTGAGCTCTATTATTTGGGATTGATCATAGAATTGAATTATAATAAGTAGGCCATAACTCTAATAAGGATAAACAAGCACGATAATACTGAACACGTTATCGAAGAGCATAAAAGATTCCTACCTAAAATTGAATGTACTTCAAGTTGAAAAAAGAGGAAGTGAGAATCAAAATATGTTCTTTAATCTTTGCATTTTAATGGAATATTTTTGTAACAGTTTTTCCTTAGTTGATGGGTTTCTGTTTATTAATCTTTGTTTATTTACCAGAAAGTAATTCAACCTCCAAAAAGCTGCAGAAACTCAGTTTGAGATTCCAAAGATCATCCTGCTATCAATTCATTTTTGTAACATTAGTGGTTAATTTGTGCTAGATAAAGGAAAATCTTTTCATTAAAAGTAAGCATTTCTTCCAAAGCTCTATTCTAATTAGATGAAAGCATCTGATTCTACTTGCAAAAAATCCTTCCAGCAGAAGCTTCGGTGAAAAAAAAAAACTGAAGAAATTTGAATAAAGTTCTGCCAGTACAGAGGACCATAAAGATAAAATTAGGCTTTTGATAATTCATAAGAAATTTCTTAACCTATATAGCTTTATATGTGACTAACAGATAAATATAACCAAAAAATTCAATTGCATTTATAATATTTTAGAAATTAAAATACACCCATTATAATATTATAATACACCTATATAACACCTACAAGGTTTAATGTTTCAATACTATGACAAACTGTCTCAGTCTAATTCTTAAAATATTTCAGTAAGTCCTACAAAGATTAGAAGAAATTCTAACACAAATGTCTCTATTTAAAATAATGGAATTGGGGACACCTGGGTGGCTCAGATGGTTAAGCATCTGCCTTTGGTTTAGGTCATGATCCTGGGGTCCTGATGTAGAGTCCTGCATCGGGGTCCCTGTTCCTTGGGATTTCTGCTTCTCCCTCTGCCTCTCTCTCTCTCTCTCTCTGTCTCTCTTGGATAAATAAAGTCTTCAAAAAAATAAAAATAGGGGTGCCTGGGTGGCACAGCAGTTAAGCGTCTGCCTTCGGCTCAGGGCGTGATCCCGGCGTTGTGGGATCGCGACCCACATCAGGCTCCTCCGCTATGAGCCTGTTTCTTCCTCTCCCACTCGCCCGGCTTGTGTTCCCTCTCTCACTGGCTGTCTCTATCTCTGTCGAATAAATAAATAAAAAATCTTAAAAAAAATAAAAATAAAAATAAATAGAATAATGAAAGTAATTGGGGTGCCTGGGTAGCTCAGTTGGTTAAGTGCCAGACTTTTGGCTCCCACTCAGGTCATGATCTCAGGATTGTGAGACTGAGCCCCACATCGGGCTCCGCGCTCAGCATGGAGTTTGCTTAAGGCTCTCTCCCCCTCTCCCTCCACACTTTCATCTCTCTCGCTCTCTCTCAAATACATCTTAAAAAAGCATATAAAATAATGGAATCAATTCAAATTTCTGCTTTCTTCATGAATACTCAATTTTGTACAATTCAACTGAGTGACTTACAGAGGATCCTAAGGTTTAAAGCACAAGGAACCTTGAATTTGGGGCACTAATAACTTTTCAATGCAGGGTACACATTTCAATAGAATGATTTAATAATCTGAATGTCATTTTCTTCTTGAATCCGTGCATTTGTCTGAAGATAATTTTATGCCCAATATCTATTTTCAACTAAATAGACTGTAATCTCAGTCTCTATATAGCAAACCAAATAATTGCTCAGAGCACTACATATGTACTTCTGTGTTTATAACACTTGGTGCAAAGACAGCACCATGTTTCAGTGAGGATAAACCTACGGACATGACATTCTTGTTTCCTGTTACTTAGCCATCAGTTATATGGGATGATGCAAACCAAGATGTGAATAAAGTATAATCCCAAAGCTAGTGATTCAGATTTTATTTCTTATCTCTTCAATCTTATCCATAAACTGAAAGATAAATATTAGAAAATTGTTTCTCCGACGTACGGTACTCAGCCCTTAAACATAAAAGCCCAACACAATAACATGTGGCAACAAACAAAACAAAATATCCCCATAAATATGACACAACTTTGGGAAATGTCCATAAAAGCAACAAGCCTTCTGGAGCCTCAGGATCAACTATATATAAAAGTTCACAATAAACTTGACTCTGAAGTATATAGATACAGAGAAATGGACTTTAGGTGAAAAACTGTGACCAAAAACCAGTTAAAAAAAAAAAAAATCCAGTCTTCCTCAGAGTATAGTATTATTGCTTTGGATTCTCAACTTCCAGATGTTTTTTGTTTTCATTTTTTTTCTCATATTTGCTGATTATTTTTAATTCGTGTCACTCATCAAATATTTTTTTTTAAAGATTTTATTTATTTATTCGACAGAGAGACAGACAGCCAGCGAGAGAGGGAACACAAACAGGGGGAGTGGGAGAGGAAGAAGCAGGCTCCCAGCGGAGAAGCCCGATGTGGGACTCGATCCCAGAACGCCGGGATCACGCCCTGAGCCGAAGGCAGGAGCGTAACCGCTGTGCCACCCAGGCACCCCTCATCAAATATTTTTTGAATTGACTTGAATACGTTTATCTTTGTAGTGGTTGTACCAGCAACTTCATTAAAATGTGGAAAGGTCAACAATGAAATAGCTTTAAATTCTAGGAGTTGATACAAATCATTAAATGAATCCAGCTCTTCTCCTGTGTTCCAACAAGCACTAGCAGGCTCAGAGGTGTGCACTGCTAACCCTTGGTTTGAACAGACATATCTTATTTAAAGACTCCCATTTTTACTTGTATAAATAATACTATAGCTACCGTTACCTCCATTACAGATTTCTTGAATTCATAACACCACAATTCCACAGCCCATGGAATTTTCAGTATATAGTAAAGTGATGATCTGGTTCACAAATTCTGTACCATAATCACTCTCACTTGATGAGCACCTGGCTTCTCTCCAATACTTTCGATGTTAAGCCTCATCATATCGGATTTGTTGGGGTTGTTTGTTTTCATTATTCAAATGATATAGGAAAACAGCTTTTTAACAATTTCAAACAATTCAAAGATACATGTAACAATGACTGAAAGTCTCCTTTCCCTACAACCATATTAATACTTTACTGTGCATCTTTCTTGACTTTGTGTTTTCCTTATTTACATGAATATATGTTAACATGAGATCTTTTTTCCCAAAAACTGAATCTAACTATATGTATCTTTATAAAGTTCCTCAATTACTTTTTAATGGCCACACAAATTTCCATGAATGGATATGAATGAACTTATTCAAACTGGATATAAATGATATACAACTAATTTTTAGGTTTTTGCTTGAGGGGGGAAAAAGCTGCAATTTTGTATGGACTAATTTTAGTGCAAATGTAAGCAGTTTTGTTGAAGAGATTTCTAGAAGTGTTATTATTCAATTAATGCCTGAATTTGTGTCTGAAATTCTTCCAAGCAGAAGAGTGCTTTGACTTTTAGTTTTGATCATCAAATCACTGTAAATGTTACATGAATAATTTAAATAAACTACACAGTGCAAAAACAAAAATCATATCCTATAGTTAAAACTGTGACAAAATATCAGAAATGCTTACTCTTATGACCTCTCTTTTTCTGTCCCTCTTCTATCACTCCTGATAAATATATTTCCAGCCAATTGTATTAATTTAGAAGATCTTTTTCTGAAAAACATAGATAGCTCTTGAAATATGACTTAGCAAATATCAATCAACTTAATATATTGAGTCAGGTGCTCCATGAGCATGACGTCAAACATCCATTTATAACTACTGGAAAACATGTAACAATGTAATTATGTCTAGAATAGGCAATACAGGAGGCTTCTGGGAAGATGGGTAGGAAGCACTGGGAGTCTGTTTCCCCACCTATACCACCATTGCACGTGAAGAATGAATGTGTTGCAAGAATGATGGAATTCTGGAATCTATGGAAGCCTTGGAACATCCAGGGGAAATGTACTTGGACAGTAAATTGAGTTACTTTAAGTCCATTTCAGCTCTTAGCATAGTAGCAACCACTCATCCCCACCCCTCAACCCATGGCAGGCAGCTGCGCACCTGTTCTCCTGGGGTACCTTTCACACAGCCTGTGAGAGTCAAGGCAAGCAGACAAGGACCCTAGTCTCTACATATCAGGGATCTCTGATGACTGTTCCTTCTGAGCTCAGAGTTGCAAAGAGATGGACAGCCACTGTCCTTGCATCCCCCTCCCCGCCGTCTAAAATGACTTCCAGAGGATTTAAAGGGCTAACTCCCTTTCCCCCTGTACATTTTGAACATTTTTATTTTTCCCTCTTGGGAACCAGACATTCAAATCTAGGACATTCACAAGCAACTGTGTATACATGGAAAGTAGGAAGTCACTGTGCAAGCCCAGGGAAAGCTGCACGCTTGTAAAAGACTGGGACAACCTGCAGCTGACACCACAGACTGATTTCAACAGAGTGCCTACAACAAACGAAAAACAAATATAATAAACAAAACAGCAAACCCTGGTGAAGGAGGAAGATCTGGCTTCCATATTTACCATGTTATTAGATTCAGGTGTTTAATTTTTCAGCAACAACAAAAATCAAAATGTATACAAAGAAAACACACACACACACACACACACACACACACAATCTGTCCCTGAAGGAGATCTAATGGCAGATCAGTGAGACAGACTTTAAAACAATGGTCTTAAAGGTGCTAAAAGAACTAAAGATGTGGAGAAAGGTAAGCAAATAATGTGTGAACAAAATGGAAATAGAGACAGAAAACTTACAAAAAAAAAAAACAAAGAGAAACTCTGGAGCTCAAAGGCACAATAACTTAAATGAAAACTTTATTAGAAGGATTCAAAGGCAGATTTGAGCATGCAAAAGAATGAATCCATTAACCTGAAGTTTAAACAATGGAAATTATTAAGGCTGAGGGACAGAAAGAGAAAAGATTGAAAAAAACAAACAAACAAAAAACCCAACAGGAACAGAACCTAGGCGCCTGTGAGACACCATAAAACAGTCCAACATTCACACTGTGGGGATGACAGAAGGAATACAGAGGAAAGGGCAGAGGGAATATGTGAAGAAATAATGACTGATACATCCTAAAGTTTTATGAAAGGTGTGAATATAAATATCTAAGAAGCTCAAGAAACTCCAAGTAAGATGAACTCAAAGAGATCCACACTGACATGCATTATACTCTTTTTATTTATTTATTTATTTTTGAGAAAGAGAGAGCAAGAATGTGGGAGGCAGGGCGGAAGGGAGAGAGAGAATTGTAAGCAGACTCCACCCTCAGCACAGAGCCCAGTGGGCTCAATCTCATGACCCTGAGATAATGATTTGAACTGAAATCAAGAGTTGGATGCTTGGGGCACCTGGGTGGCACAGCGGTTAAGCGTCTGCCTTCAGCTCAGGGCGTGATCCCGGCGTTCTGGGATCGAGCCCCACATCAGGCTCGTCCACTATGAGCCTGCTTCTTCCTCTCCCACTCCCCCTGGTTGTGTTCCCTCTCTCCCAGGCTGTCTCTATCTCTGTTGAATAAATAAATAAAATCTTTAAAAAAAAAAAAAGAGTTGGATGCTTAACCGACTGAAGCACCCAGGCACCCTTCATCGTATTCAGTTATAAAAACCAAGAACAAAGACAGAATATTGAAAGAAATAAGAGAAGCAATCACATACGAAATATCCTCAATACAATCAACAGATTTCTCATCAGAGTTCAGAGACCAGAAGGTAATATGCTAAAATATTCGAAGGACTGAAATAGCTAGATAGACAGACAAAACTGTCAACAAGGAATCCTCTTCCTGCCAAAACGTTCCTTCAAAGGTGAGGGAGAAATGAAGACATTCCAGGATAAACAAAAGCTTATGGAAAGTATTACCACTGGATCTGCCCAGTATGGAATGCTAAAGGGAGTCATGTAGGTTGAAATGAAAGGCCACTAGACAATAAAAAGACATATAAACAAATGAACATCTCAGTAAAAGTGAAGACACAGGTAAATATAAAAGCTATTGTTATTGTAAGTTTTAACTCCTTTTTTGGTTTGTTTTACATGATTTAAGAGACGGACACATTTTTTTTAAAGTATTATAGTAAAAATATGATTGTAACTTTGGTTTGTAACTGCACACTGTTTTCTCCATAGTTTCAGAGACTAACACGATTCAAAGAATTATGTTTTGAGACACACAATGCATAAACATTTTTGTGACAATAATACTGAAAGAGGTGGTGATAGAACTTTGTAGGTTATCAAAGTTAAGCTGGTATAAATTTGAATGTTATAATTTTGGATGTTAAATGTAATTCCCAGGAAACCACAAAAAATACAGCTATAGACTTTACATAAAGGAAATTAGAAAGGAATTTAAACCTTTATTTACCAAAAATAAAAGCAAAAACTAAATACAAACTATGACAGTAATTCAAGAAATAAATGATCAAAGGCGTTTGGGGGAAGCAATAAGGCACAAAATAAACATAACAAAATGATTGAAGTTGTTCTTCATCAGTGATCATGCTAGATGGAAACAGGTTAACCCTCTGACCAAAAGTCAGAGATTGGCCAACTGGATAAAAAAGCAAAAAGCAAAGCCAGAAAGGATGGCCCACCTATGTGCTGTCTATGAGACACTCAAATTAGATCCTATGATACACACAGATCAAAAATAAAAGAAAATGAGATAGTCCACACCAATAGTAACAAAAGGGTAACCATACTAATACTTTTATCAAAAAGGTTATGAGACAAAGAAATTATATATTAATAAAAGTTTCAATGCAGCAAGAAGATAGAACAATTATAAGCAGTCACTCACCTAATAACAAGCCATAAAAAGAAATATTTAAAAAAAGCAAAAAAAATTGACAGAATTGAGATGGCAAGTAGACACTTCCACAATGACTTCAATATCCCACTCTCAATAATGGACAGACCAGGTAAAAGAGAAGGAAATAAACGATGTGAATAATACAATAAACCAACTAGATTTACCAGACATATACAGAGCACTTTATGCCCAAACAACAGGATAAAAACTAAAGTGCACATGGGACATTTTGCAGATTAGGGCATATGTTGGGCCAAAAAAGAAGTCTCAATAGAGTAAATGGAAATACAAAATATCAGGAAAACTCAAAAATTGGTGGAAAGTAACCAATACTTTTTGTATTACTGTGTTACTAGATTCCTTTATTTCCTCATTTCTTTTTCTATCTGGTTGTTCTATCCATTAGTAAGAGTGGAATATTGAACCAGTAGATCAAAGAATACATCAAAAAGGAAGTTAGAAATCACTTAAGTGAAAACAGAAATACAGTATGCCAAAACCAAAGGACACAGCAAAAATGGTGCTAAGGGAGAAATTTATAGCTATAAGTGCTTAGATTAAAAAATAAAAACGATCAGGGCACCTGGGTGGCTCAGTTGGTTGTATTCAACTCTTAATTTTGGCTCAGGTCATGATCTCAGGGTTGAGAGATCAAACCCCACATCGTTTTCCCTCTTGGCATGGAGTTTGCTTGATATTCTCTCCCTCTGCCCCACTCCCCACTCACGCTCCCTTCTCTCTCCCTCTCCCTATACCCCTCCTCCTGCTCTCTCCTCTAAAATAAATCTTAAAGAAAAAACATGAATGATCTCAAAACCACCTAACTTTATAACTTAAACTAGATAAAGAGCAAACTAAAGCCAAAGCAAACAGAAGGAAATAATAGGTTAGTACACAGATAAACAAAATGGAGACTAGAAAGATACAGAAAAATCAATAAAAGCAACACTGGTTCTTTGAAAAGATTAATCTTTTTTTTTAAGATTTTATTTGACAGAGCGCACGAGAGAGTGGGCACAAGCAGGGGGGAGGGGCAGACGGAGAGGGGGAAGTAGACTTCCCGCTGACGAGGGAGACGGACACGGAGCTGGATCCCAGGACCACACTGAGAATTACTGTTCTTGCTTTCTTGTATTGTGCAGCCCAGATTGAAAACCGGATTAAAAATTCAGAAGTTTTCTTCACAAAAATATAATTAAGAACATGCATACGAACTTCTGCATATAAACATCCAGGGCGTCCTGTATCTCCGTAAGAGTTAAGGGGCCTGAGATTAAGAATCATTGCTTAAAACTAATCAAATAGAAGATAGTAGTTTTATAAGAATGTTGCTTTTCTCAGAAACCGTATTCCTTCTTTTAGTAATATCCTAACTCCATCACGATGGTCAAAATTGCGTCACCAGTATCTGACAAGCGAGGGAATTTTGGAAAGTCACGGCTATAATTTATTGTAGTTTACTACTGAACTGGGATTAAAGTTTGTAACAGGTCTTCACCTAAACCATCCAGGTTTTCTTACCTATAAATGAAGTGATTTCATTCATCTTGAGGCCATATTTCGGCAATACTTTTCTGTGATACAATCGTGACATTTACAACTCTAACTAGATACCCCACAGAGCATTGCAGCTAATTTGTAGTTTCTGTGTCTCTATGAACCGTCTGTGTACTGGGGATCAGAGGACGAGGGTCCTGGAAGGTGTCCCTCAGCCATGAGTCCATCACCCTCTCTAGGCTTAAGCTACTCACTTGGGAGTGCTGTCATGACAATTCCATGAAGTGCTTGAATGCACTGTTAGAGTTCAAAACACTATTTAGTGATATTGAATAATATTACCACTTATAAATTCTGTAGTGTGTTCTAAGCCCCCGAGTGTTTTCTGCATACTTTTTTCCCATTTGACCTTCAGAAATGTCTTATGAGATAGTGTGGAAATGTCCATTTTACAAAGAAAATTATGAGCACCAGAGAGATCGAGGCATACTGTTGATGAATTACAGAAGTGGGGCTTGAGCTAATACCAATATCCTTTCACTATTCACTCTATGATATTATTGGCACAATCCCACAAAGAAATATAGAAAATTAGATTCTATTTTTAAAAGTAGAATCAAATCCCGTGCCTTTAAGATATTGTCTCCCCATTATAATATTAGTAATTTTGAGTCACAATTAGGTAAATGGGATCTGGTGAAAAAAATGTTTCTCTTCTATCAATTTGAACATAACATTTGAAAAGTTTCTTTAAACTAATTAAAGTTCTTTCAACAAGATGGTTTGTGACTTTAAACACTGCTCAAGATTTTCTGAATAGCTCATTAGTAAGTTCTTTCTAATTTGCTTCTAAATGATATCTCACAGAGCAGGTCTATGAAGTCAAGTGTTTGGTTTTGTACCACAGCCCAAGGCAAATTCTCCCTCTTAGCTGATATGGCATGGATGGCTAGCTAGGACATCACTCGTGTACCCCTTCCATGGCGTGGAGTTAATGCTAGGAAATGGTCCTCCCGTTCACGAGGACATCTCAGGCAGAGGCAAGCGCTGAATGCACATACCCAAGAGCATGCTGCCTGAGGAAAAATAAGTTTCTACTGCATTGAGACACTGAAGTCTCAGTGTTTGCTGCAGCTGGTAATGTGAGTTATCAAATACAACTGTTCAACTCTTAAATCATATCCTAATTTAAAAAAACTATTCAAAATGTTCACTAGCGAAATCTGTCTTGCAACTGCACCTCTGGATAGTAATATGGCCCACCTTCCACACTTACAAGGAAGCACTAGAAAAATAAATATGTATCAACATGTCTTTAAAAATTATGGCATTTAAGCCCATGCAGAACAAGTGAAAGACCAAAAAGTGGAACAAAACAGAAAATGCAGAGACTCACATGTAGACAGTCACCCGATTAATTACAGTACAGTTGAAAAGAGTGTGTTTTTTTCTCCCCCAGTTAATTGTGTTGGACCTTTTTGTTATCCCTATGCCAATCTTTAAAAAATGGTTCTTGACTCCCATGTCACACCAAATACAAAAAAAAATATTCCAGGTACATTATAGAAATAAATGTGAAAAGATTTACATATATATAAAACATACACATATAAGGTAAAAATATATACATATTAATATATAATACATAATCTATAATATCAATATATAAAAAAATTTGAGTAATAGAGAAAATACATGCATATAATACAAATAATATTTATATATAATATGTTCAAAATATAAGAATATCTTCATGACCCTTGACCTCAGAGTAAGCAAATATTTCTCAGAACATAAAAAGCACTAATGAAGAGGAAAACTAGTTAACTGCAGTTCACTATAAACAAAGCACCATTAAGATAGTGAAAAGACACAGAATGGGAGAAGATATTTGAATCACCTAGAGAATGTACACAACGGAAAGGTAATAGGAAAACAGGGGAATGGGAACATGTGCTCTAGAAAGAGCCTTCCAAATGGCTAATAATCATGTAATGGTGCTCAATTTGATCAATCATCACAACAATGCAGATTAGAACCATAACAGGATATCTCTAAGCGCTCACCACAAAGGCTTAAAGGAAGCAGCAGGAATAGCCTATGACCGGATCTCTTTGAGACAATGTATAGATTGGTACAGTCACTCTGGGCAACATTTTGATGGTTTACCTAAACTGAACCCACACATTCCCTAGGACCCAGCATTTCCTTCCCTTGTCTGTAACATACACAGATGTAGAGATAAGCTCACAAAAAGACATGCATAAGGAGGTTCATTTAAACACTCTTTAAAATACCTCAACCCAGAAACATCCAAGTGGGTAGCAACAGAAGAAGGATGAACGAATTGTGGAATTCACAGAATATCACACGGCAATAAAATGAATGCACTACAATTATAGCCAAAAACATGGAGGAATTCCAAAACCATGTTGAATGAAATAAGCCATTCATAAAGTAGGATACTGTGTGATTTCATTAAAGTTCAAAAATAGAGGTAATCTAGGGTGTTAGAAGTCTGAACAGTGGTTACCCTCAGTGTGGTAAGGTAAACTGAGACAAGATACGGCTTACAGGTGCTCCCAGGTGACATTGTTCCTTTTAAGTGCCGCTGCTGGGTACTGATGTTTACTTTACCAATTTTCATCGGTGTGTACCTTTGTGTTCTTTTATTAAACAGAAAGTATGAACGGTCAAACATTAACCCCCCCCCCAAAATCAGCCATGATTCTGCTCTGTGGTTTCATATAAATTTGAAATCTATAACATTCATATTCTAAGTACAAAGTTCAGAAATTTGATAAGCCTCTTCTAACACTATCTTTTATTACACACAATCTCATTGTTTACTGGGCTATGATTTGATTTAAAAAGTTTCAAAATAACCTAAGATAAAGGGATATTTGATAGTTGCCAACCACAGAAAGTAGTTTCAAATATATAAGCAATAATGTCTCTGTAAATGAAATAGAAGAGATAAAACAATACAGGGAGTATGTGTACTTCATCAGTATCACATTATCTAAACTATTGAATGTGAAGGAGTTTTTTTGTTGTTGTTGTTTTGTTTTTTAATGTAACTCTCAGGCCTGAATACAGGACCAACGGGAGGAGGAAATGATATTTTATCACAGATGAATGGTTGTGTGGCCGCACGTCAGCAGACCCCAGGCCTGGCGGGGAGATGGTCCAGTGAGGCCAAAGAGGAGACCCGGACACAGCAATGGAGGCTTAGGCTTCTTGGGGAAGCTGACGGACAGGGAGTCCGGGAGCAGCGGCCTGGACAGACATCCGCTGCTGGGATCCACCTGCGGCAAGTTGTTGAATCATAGCAACTTCGTGCAGCAACGCCCTGAGTGCTCCCTTCCCTCCTTGCTCAGCCCAGGAGGTCAGGGCCTGCCATCCAGACACGCTTTGTTATCAAGAGGATGCTGTGAGTTGACCCCGCCAGAGCCTCTGACCTTGAACACTGAACATGTTCTGCACATTCTGCTCATTGGGGATGTGGAGGGAGGACAGGACGCCTACGTTCGCAAGACAGTGATTACCAGGAGCGTTCAGGTCACACTTGCACATGGGAACTATCCAGCACATACCATAGAGTAGTGTTCTTTTGAATACATGCTTGCTTTTATTATTCTTAAAAAGAATACCTAAGTCCAGGTAATACAATTTGTTTTTGAAGTGAGAGCAATAGTCATACTTTGCACACTACGTTTACCACGTACGTGCTCTAGGCTTGCTCTGAAAGGAAGTATCTTCTCTCGGATGAAAAATTATGATGGGATAGCCACGCGTCTGGCTCCCTTTGCACACCATAATAGAATTACGTGGTCATGTTGGCGGTGGCTATGTAAGATAGAACACGGACCATACTTTCATGAGGCAGAATTCCTTTTATTATAGAGAAATAGACTCAACATAATAGAAGAAACCACACTGCCTAAGATTCTAGGACATAAAATTTGGCGTTTCTCTTTAAAATAGTTTTTCAATAAATGTAAGTCTCTAGAGGCCTACGAAATTCCTCAGAATACTTTTTTTTTTTTTAATTAGTGGCATCTCACATTTTCATGCATTCATTCATTGAAGAAGTTATTTATCAAGCAACTATCCTGTCCTGGGCAAGAGACTAGGTTCTGGGAATACAAAAACGAATGACACCATGCCCTTCCTCAATAAACTCACACTTTAGGGAGAAACACAGACTTGTAAACAATATGGTATATTCAGTCATAGAGCAGAAGATGGTGCCAGCTCTCAGGGAGAATTAACTTGGTTTCCTCTGTGCCTGCTCTACGTAAGCCTGAATAGAGAAAATGGGACTTGATGTGATTCAGATGTGTTTGCACCCACACTCCCACAGCAGTGAGATCTTGTATGAATGCAGCACAATACCACAGTCAGGAAACCGACATTGACGTCATCGTGGCCCCATTCAGATTCACCATTTTATGTTACCCTGTGCGTGTGTGTGTGTGTTTAGGTCTGTGCAATTTTCTCACACGTGTCCATGCAGGTGATCACCACCATAGTCAAGACACAGAAGAATCTCACCACGCAGATCTCCCATGATGCTCTTTTACACCATGGCTGTCTCCTTGCCCCTACTCCTCCTCTTCCTAATACCTGGAAACCACTAACCTGTTCTCTAGCTCCACCATTTTGCCATCTAAAAATTGTTATGTAAATGGAATCACACACTCGGTTAAGTATTTGAGATACATTTTCTTTTCACTCAGCGTAATTTCCTAGAGACCCATCCCCATGCCTGCATGGACCAATGTGTGAATAGTTCCTTCCTCTTCATTGCTGAGTAGTATTCCACAGCAGGAACACACAAAGACTGGTTTAACCCTTCACCCACAAGAGACGCCTGGCTTTGTTTTCCCACTTTTTTAACTGTTTTAAAGTTGTTATGAACATTCATGTGCAGGTTTTTGTGTGGATGTAAATTTTCATTTCTCTGGTATAAATGCCCGAGAATGCAGCTCCTAGATCACGGTGCATGCATGTAGAGTTTCATTAGGTACTAACAATTCTTTGAGAGCCTGTGTCGTTTTACGTTCCTATCAGCGATGTACGGGTGTTCCAGTTTCTATCCATTCTCACAGCATATGTAAATATATAGGCAGTTTCCGTTGTTAACAATTTTCATAGCTGCGTTGTGGTCAGGCCAAAAGTCTCTCCTTCACTGTGGTTTTAATGTATATCGAATAGTAAATAACATCCAATCTTCATCTCTCTCAACTGGTGTGTTTAAACCATTTATATTTAATGCTATTATTGATGCATTTGCATTTGGGTGCATCATTTTTTTGGGTGCATTTTTTTTTAAAGATTTTATTTATTTGACAGAGATAGAGACAGCCAGCGAGACAGGGAACATAAGCAGGGGGAGTGGGAGAGGAAGAAGCAGGCTCATAGCGGAGGAGCCTGATATGGGGCTCGATCCCATAACGCCGGGATCACGCCCTGAGCCGAAGGCAGACGCTTAACGACTGTGCCACCCAGGCGTCCCATTTTGGGTGCATTTTTATGACACTTTCTGTAGGACTCTATTTCTCCTGTTTCTCATTTTGTGTCTCTTTTGAAATATGATTTTTTTTAGTATTCTATTTAAATTTAAATATTGACTATCTCTATAATTTTTATGTCATTTTTCAGGGACAATACACATGCTTAACATTTCACAGTCTACTTAGAGTTAATATTCTACCACTTCCAATAAATTTAGAAATGTAGAAACTTTACCAATATAAAGGTATTGTATGATGGCTATCCCTCTTTTTGTTGTAATTTTCATATGTTTTATATGCAAAAATGTTACCAGATGGTTATAACTTTTACATTCAACTACTGCAAACATTTTTTAAAACTTAGGAAAAAAATAGTTTTTCACACTTAGTCACAAATCTGAAATTTATGTTGCACTTTTTTTTTTCATTTTTTAAGGTCCATTTTTACCAGTGGTATCAGTTTCTGTCTGAGGAATGTCTTTTAGTATTTACTCAGAACAGATCTGCTGACAACAAATTCCTCTAGTTAGTTTTCATCTGACGATGGTTTTATTTTCATTAGAAGAATATTTTCTCTGGATATGATTTTTTTTCCATCAGCACCTGAAAGATGATGTCTGGTTTTCTATGGTTTCTGATGAGCCATCTGAAGTCATCTGAATCCCTGTTCTCCCAAGCATATCATTTCCTCTGGATGTTTAGAGGATTCTTATTACCAAACCTTAGGCTTTCAGCAGCTTTATTCTCATGCACTGGACATAGGTTTCTTTGTAATTTGCACTTGATTATGCAAGTTATATCTTCTGCCTAATTTAGAAAGTTTCAGGTCTTCAATTATTTTTTTCCCCTGAGCCATGGTCTTTCTCCTTTTCAAGATTCTTATGACATAAATATTAGAATCTTGATGTTGTCCTCAAAGATTCCTGAAACTTAATTTTTCTTGAAATGTTTCCCCCACCCCCTAGTGCTACAGATTGGAAGATATTGTTTATTTTCAAGGTTTCTTATTCTTTCCTTATCTCCATTCTGTTTTTGAGTACTTTCAGTGATTTATTTTTCAGTTGTAAATTTTCCATGTATTTTTTTAAAAAAACTTTTATCAGTCTGCTAAGACTTTGTATTTCTATTTGTTTCAACAGGTTTTGCCATTTCTTCATGGAGCACAGTTATAATAACTTAGTTATGGTCCAGATATTTTAGCATATAGTCCCTCTCAGGTTTGATGTCCACTGATTGTCTTTTCCTTTGAGAATGTGTCCAACTTCTGGGATTCTTTGTAGGTTGTGCTGCCAGGCGACAAGATGGCCCGTCATGTGCCACACCCACCTCGGTATTCAGGTTGGTTAATCCCTTCCTATGCTGAAGTAGGAGGGATGTGTTTGAAGAACGGATTGCAGCAGAAGTAATGTTTTAGGATTTGAGAGAGAAAGAGAGAGAGAGAGGGAGAGAATGTTTGCATGCACAGTGGGGATGGGGAAGAATGAGAAAGAAATACAAGCAGACTCCTCAGTGAGCACAGAGCCTGACATGGGGCTCAAACTCACAACCCTGAGATCATGGCCTGAGCCAAAAACAAGAGTCAGATGCTCAACTGACTGATACCCAGGTGCCCCAGTACAGGTATCTTCAAGTGAAGTTATAATAAGAGTGCAGGGCACTCTCTCTCCCTTCCTCCTGCTTGGATCATCCCCTATGAAGGAATACACTGTCATGACATGAGCCGCTCTATGGAGAGGCCCACATGGTGAGGACCTGCAGCCTCCTGCTAACCGTTTGGTGTGTGAGCATGGAGGTGGATCTCCTAAGCCAGGTCCGGCCTTCCGATGCTTGCAGTATTGGCTGACAGTTTAACTACAAACTGGTGAGACAATGTTCTACCCCATAGGGGCTCCCTTCCCACCCTCCAACACCCCCCCCCAATCAAGCAAAAGTTGGCTGAAGAGTGCTTTTCTATCTTCACTGGAAATGAATACAACATTTTTTTTTATATTGTTTTTAATAATGGGGTGACAGTTACAATAATAGATCCACAAAATAAAACATAAGTAATTCTAACACTACTGATTCATTTTTATATTTGTAGGATAATTATAAACATTACAGACAATTGCTTTAAAACTACTATAAAATTTTAATGAAACCATTCACATTCCTGTCCCTGGTAATAAAGTGCTTTTGTTTACCTTTCTAGATAGGAGACAAAGAACGATGTGTATACAGTCATCAGACATCTCACGCACACCTAAGAGATTTTTCTTAGCAAACTTCAATAAGCTGTCACACTCTTGTAAGCTAACTATAATAAGCTGAAAGTATTTCAAAACAGGAGCTAATATATCCTTTCGCGTGCTGCATAAGCATTGCTACTCAGGATGTTTATTAGATTCTGACATAATGATCCTTAATAACAACTGTGATCTCAGGAGTCCCATGCTGCCATCTTTTTACACATGTAGCTCAGATACCAACCCTAGTCTCTAGCAGCTGGCACCTCAGCAGCTGGCTCAGCAGTAGAGACCTAAATGCAGAATTTGCCACTTAAAAAAAAATCCAATATATGTATAGATTCATCCTCTTCAAAGTGTTTTGCTACAGTGGGTTTTTGGTGTGTGTTGATACGCCTTTTGTCTGATTCTGTAAAAATTCCACAGGGGAGTTGGAGGTGGGGTGCTTACTTTCGACACTGCACACTCCTATTTTGTCTCTACCCTGTCTGGAATGAGAAGGACCTTGGAAAAGTTTAATAGTGTTCACCTATCTACTTATTTCTTCCAAATACAGGGTTTCCTAAATAGCAATTCAAGTATAACAATTCTTTCCATCCTGTTACACATACATTTTTCTCTTGATACGTAAAATTTAAATCTACTTAGGGTACCTGGGTAACTCAGGAAATTAAGCATCTGCCTTCGGCTCAGGTCATGTTCCCAGGATCCTGGGATGGAGTCCCACGTCAGGCTCCCTGCTCAGTGGGGAGTCTGCTTCTCTCTCTCCCCCTCCCCCCTGCTCATGCTCTCTCTCTCTCTCTCAAATCTTTAAAAAAAAAAAAAAAGGGTGGGCTTTGAGGGAAATTTGCACGTTCGTGTTCGTGTACATGTCTTTTAAGGCATGAACATTTTCTTCAGGTTCTTCTGGTTGTGGTCATGCTTCTTTGTGAGCTAAATTTTGCCAGAAATTCCAATTATTTAAGAAAAACTAGAAATCTAAATTCAAAGTGAAATATCCTCAGTTTTAAAATTGGCCGAACTGGGCCACCTGAGTGGCTCAATTGGTTGAGTATCTGCCTTCGGCTTGGGTCATAATCTCAGGATCCTGGGATCGAGTCCCCACATCGGGCTCCCTGCCCAGTGGGGAGTATGCTTCTCCTCTTCCCTCTGCCCCTTCCCCCAGCTTGGGCTCACTCACTGTCTCATACAGTCAAATAAAATCTTTAAAAAATAAAATAAAAGATAAAGTCTACTTAATGTCTTTGTCTTCTATGTTAGTTGAGACTTATAATTGGATATTATGGATCAAAAGTGTATTTGATATAGAACAAAATACCTTAGAAATTGTATCATAAGCAATAAATACAAAACTTACTCCTTCTCTCTTTTGGTGAATAGGTATCATTTTTGTCAATAGTTCTATGTAATCAACAAAAGCAAAGTATACATTTTAAAAGATCAAATCAGGGGCGCCTGGGTGGCACAGCGGTTAAGCGTCTGCCTTCGGCTCAGGGTGTGATCCCAGCGGTATGGGATCGAGCCCCACATCAGGCTCCTCCGCTATAAGCCTGCTTCTTCCTCTCCCACTCCCCCTGCTTGTGTTCCCTCTCTTGCTGGCTGTCTCCATCTCTATCAAATAAATAAATAAAATCTTTAAAATAAAATAAAAGATCAAATCACATCATTTTATGTTAAATTAAAATTTTTTTCAATAGTATTGTCCTAACATGTGTATACACACATAACTTCCCCAGTGAGGCATATTTATAAATTAAAAGTGACTACATTTAAGAAGTTCTGCACTGAATTTCCTTAGAAATCACCTTAAAACACTCTAGAAGCCTAAGAAACTCTAAAGCTCTGTGTGATCTTAAAAATATGTCTGCATTTAGTATTGATTGCTCTATCTGCAGAATAGAAAGCTCTCAGAATCACTCAGAAAGGCCTATGTCTGCTAGAGTATACAGTCTGAATTCTAAAAGGTATTTGCCATTATTTATAATTTGTGGAATGGATAGCTAATAATATCTGTAATCTTGGTAGTTCTAAGAATAATACTATAGTCTACACGGTAAGACTTAATCAGTATTGGCTGAAAGCCCTGTAAGTACGTCTAATGCGCCCTTTTCACGGCTATGAATAACTCTAAGAAAATGTCACTATTTCACATTTGGATCACGTGTAGTTCTTGTGGAGTGCTTTCCTGAAACCGTACGAATGTCGTATTTATATGTAGGCAACTACAGGCTGCTTAAGGAGGAGGTGTGTTGAGATCATTAATTGGGAAGGCAGACAAATGTTGTTATCCCTGGTAGTTTATAAAACGACCATTTATTACTTGTGATAGAGCTTGGATGGATCTTCGGCTCATTCTTAAGAAAGAAATGCCGCAGGAACATCCCAGACATGCCTGTGGTCAGAAGATCACTCCCTTCTCTTAGTCCCAGGGTCATTTTTGAGCCTTCTATGTCACAACACCAGATCTCTGTGTATCCACAGTGTTGTGAGATAATTATTGATGTAACCTTATCAATGCAAGCAAGTAGAAGATATTGACACAGAAACTTCTCAATGCCTGGCATACTCCCCAGGAGGAGACCCAGCCTTTCAACTAACACCTGGAATTGCTTGTAATGCCAGGTACCTGGCTCTCCACTCACCTGGAGGGGCAATATCACCTCTATCAAGCAGCTGGCTCTCTCCACCCACTGATTCCAAAAAAACTAAAAGATAGCGGAGGTCTCTGTAAGTAACAGAGCTGCATAACACATAGAAATCAATAAGGTGTATACGCAACACGTAGAGTTGGATGGACCAGATGATATTAGTCCAATACCCAAAAATACACTGGGTGACACTGAGAAAAGCATTTCTCTGACAGGACAGTGGAACATATTAAATCATATTGCACTTCTCATTGTATCAAATAGCCGACAACAGACCAGACTAAACACAAACTAGAAACACCACCTAAAATATACCAGAATATGCTATAATTTATGCCATTTTTTCAAGTAGGTGAATTTCCAAACCTTTCATTTTGATTCCTACACATTTAAAAGTTAACAGCCACTCTACTAAGACTTCACTTTACTGATTGCACAGTTACAGCTTCATATCTAGGATGACCATAGAAATGGTCATCCAATTGTGCACAATTTTGAGAGTGAAAGGAGGAATATCAACAATCACACCAGAATAACAGGTGTAAACAGGGACTGCCTTGGGACTGAGACATATGGTTATCCCAATGAACCAGGTTTTTCTTTGGATAGGAATCAAAATGGCCAAGTACTGCCAATGGCTTGAAAAATATCAGGGGCCATCCATCAAATGAGAGAGGCTAAATTGGGCACGATCAAGGCCATACCTTACATATTTAAATGTTTAATATTTTGTAGAGAGTGGATACCCACTTGCAAGGAAAGTTTGCAAATAACCAAAGAACCTCAGAAATCCAAGCTTTTCCTTAAATCGCATGCAAATGAAGCTTCCCATTGTCCTTTTAAAATAAACAAGGGGGCACAGAGGCCTTCACATAATCACTAAATTACAAAGAACAGATGTGAGCCATTTAGGGGTATATGTGCTTGCTGGCAGAGAGAAAACAAGATAAAACAGCATGCACTGAACCAACCAGATTGGCTTTTTAATGACTCATACATGTGTGATTACTAAAGACAGCAACAAAAATAAAACTGTTCACCTGACTAAGGCTAATACACTTTAGTTACTTTAAATTAACTGCTCATTATGCCATTTTCCTGTGTCATACATCCCTTTTTGACAGCCACATAGAAACCACCTTTTCAGAATTTATAGGAACAAAGACAACACCTGACTCCCTTGTGTTAGGGCATTACTGGTTTTGTGAACAACTGCTCTTTTGGATAAATGTGTTCTTTCCTAAATTATAAAATTTATTCAGAATCACTTCTAAAGTTCATACTCATAATGTTATATTTAGTGATCTTTACGAATCTCTTATTTTTGTTAGCACCATTTTTTTTTTTTTATGTTTTGAACTAAAGCAGGGAGTGATCTTACCTTTAAAGTATATCAGAAATACAACTTTAAGTCACAGTTGCTGACCCATCCCCGTTCTCCCTCCTCATCCCCCACACCCACTCCATTCCAGTTCATACTCTCGGACATGTAGTCCACCAACCGACTCATTCTACTGAGGCTACTTCTCAGCATGCCAAATATGAAACATGGGTCTTAATCTTAAATTACATTATTGCTTTTTGAGTGTGTGTATGTATATATATGTATGTATATAGACTATGAGGGATAATAGTTAAAAGTGTATGTATACATACACTTTTAAAAGTATGTATTTTAAAAGTATATGTATATACATACATATATATATGTATGTATATAGACTATGAGGGATAATAGTTAAAAGTGTATGTATTACAGAGAAGAAGTGTTATGCGATTTCAGAGCAAAGAGAGTACTTTCAGAAGTTTCATTTCAATTTCAACAGTGGGGCAAAATCAAACTTCAGCCAAAATGGGAACATGATGGCACTTGGACTCACTTAGCAAACTCCCTGACTTCTCTGGTCGCTTCTCTCCAGCCACCAGGGCCTTGTGAAGATGCCCCACTGGACATATTATCCCAGAGCTCAGTCTTCTCCAAAGAATTGTGAATACTGCACAGAAAATGGATTTAAGGTAAATTGGGAAGTGATGCTAATGTGAGTTAGATACTCTCCAAGTGAAACCATGAAGTATTTTTTACGTAAGCATCTTGCTAGATTAGTGCTCCCTGAAACACACCTTACAGTACTGCTCTAGGGACCCCTGATTGGCTCAGCTGGCAAAGCCTCTGCCTTCTGATCAGGTCATGATCCTAGGATCCTGGGATCCAGTCCTGCATCAGGCTCCCTGCTCAGTGGGGAGTCTGCTTATCCTTCTCCCACTCCTGCTCCCCCTGCTTTTTCTCTCTTTCAAATTAATTAAATCTTAAAAAAGAAGTATTTTCTCTATAGTTCCTCCACATAGACAGGCTATATCACTCCATGCCTAGAGGAGATACCAGGGGAAAGAAAGTTTGTTAAGTTAATGCACAGTAATGAGACTACACCACAATAAGTCAGTTTTAGTAGCTTTTCTGAGCCTAGTACTGAGCTAGACATTAAGATTCCAAAAACAATAAAGGCTGACTGACTTCAAGCAATTCTTAGTTTAGTGAGGTTAGTGTGTTCATCCTCCAAGCCAGTAAAGCTAGGTCTTTTTTAAAGAGATGTTGTGAAAGCAATGTCATTCATAAAAAGAATTCTACAAACATAGCAATATTTAATTTGGACAAATGAGACGATTCTTTTTTTAAAAGATATTATTTATTTTATTTGAGAGAGTGGGCCTTCAAGAAGCAGGTGGGGGCAGGAGGAAGGCACAGAAGGAGAGGATCTCAAGCCCACTCTGACTCTCCGCAGAGACGGACACAGGGATCAATCCCAGGACCCTAAGATCATCACCTGAGCTGAAACCAAGAGGCGGACGCTCAACCAACTGAGCCACCCAGGGACCCCTTGATTCTTTGATTTTCTGGCCTTAATGATTTACAGGCCTCATGGGAACGTGGAGAGAGATTAGGGTTTCTCAAATTCCCTTATAAGCATCCAATTCCACTCATATCTGTATTAAGAAGTGTTTGTATTGCAAATAAACCAACTTTTCAGTTAGAAAAGTAAACCTTACTAGAGCAAACATATATGGTAAATATAGTCAGTCTTACTACTTTTCCACTTGTGATGGATATAAACAGAGAGATAAAGAAGAGATAACCAATAGATAGAACACTAGAACTATGGAACTATGATATCTAGTAAAAATCTTTCATGAAATGAGTACTATCTCCTCAAGTAAGACTTTTCATTACTTTTGGCACTGGACAAACTTCCAGACTAAAGTCAGATCAAAGTCAGGATTTATACTGACCTTCCTATGTTGACGAGTCTAAAGTTCTCTCAAGCATGGTGCCTATAAAATTAAGTTTCTGAACATTTAATTTAAATTAAATTTAGCAAGCAAATAGTTTTTGAGCACATTTCATATGCAAAGCATGATGTCAGGCATTGCCAGAAAAATAGATAAAAATTCTGTTGAGGTAGGGGTGGGGGTCTTAAAAAAATACCATATAAAATACATACTAAAATACCAAAACCATAATGATCCAAAATGCTTTTTCTATAATAAAGGGCTTTGTTAATTTCAGTATCACAAAAAGATCATTTACTTATTTTAAAGACAACCTAGTATAGCTAAAAGAAATGGCATTAGTTATACAATCTTCATTTGATATAAAATATTGTGATTGTTGTGGTCTCTTTTTAATGTTTATTTTCCTATTCACAGTAACTGGATGTCACATTGAGCTCACCAGAATGATCGATTTAAACTTTCAACAAATCTACTAAAGTCAGAAAGTTACGCCAGTCTATTTGTGTTCATTAATTGCTCCATTCCTTCTGCAATGTTTGAGGAAATTTGGGAGGGCACTGTGTTACACACCATGGTGCAAGGGTGAATAAGACAATCTCATCTTTATCGATCTCATTGGAGCATGAAAAAATAAACTATATGCCACATTAAAATGTGATAAATACTATCCAGAATTTTATAGTTTTTATGGAATGGTAATCTTTTCACCCAAGATTCTGTGTTTTTTGGGGGATTAGCAATAAAAACTGCATCTATGTTGGGACCAAGAAATTAGCCAAGTGAAGATGTAGGAAATGGCCCAAGAATCCAATTCTCAAAGCTGGGGAGGGGGATTCTTCTTGCTATGCACCCCAATCCCTGATTACCTAAATTCAAAACTACCCTCGCTTATGTTAAGGATTGAAAATAAAACAACAAACATGGGGCACCTGGATGGCTCAGTTGGTTAGGCGTCCAACTCTTGATTTCAGCTCAGGTCATGATCTCCAGGTCATGAGATCAAGCCCCGAGTCGGGCTCTGCACTCAGTGGGGAGTCTGCTTAAGATTCTGTCTCTCCCTCTGCCCTTCCCTGCCCCCACACTTGCATGTGCTCTAAAATAAATCTTAAAAAATAAATAAAAGAGCAAACAAACATAAATCTCCCTGTCCCACTTGCAAATGTTTCCTAGAGGGGATAAACTGCACCACAGTAACCAACAACAGCAAATGCTCAAAGAAGTACGAACGTGGCATCCTGGGAACAGCAAACAATCTGTACACAATTCGTATTCACTCAGTAACCATCAAAATCTCAAAAATGCTACAATGTTACATTACACTTCTGCTGTTGTAGGACTCTGTCTTCAAAATGTTAAAAATCTGGGGTAGCTTTCCTCCATGATAGAACACTCTACTCACATTCATTTCCTCTACATTCACTGCCAGTAGCTAACAAACACTAAGAACACACAATACTCCATGCAAGAACTTTGAAATGTTACGCATATATAAGGAAAAAGTGTTTAGAGAATAGTTTATTGTCTACATGGTACTAGTTTTGATATACGGAACTTATTGACAGCATTTATAAAGGTGAATATAAGTTGGAACAACTCGAGACTGCACAAGGAGGTGTTTTTGTGAATTGGCAAAATGGGAGCATCTCCAGGAGCTTATAAATGTTCCAGCAAGAACCAGTAACTTAGAGATTGCAGCAACCCTACCAAGCAGGTATGTCATCTTGTGACTTCAGAAGAGATGGAAGTAACTTTGTGCTGCCAAAGGGACAGCTCCATACCCAAGGGGTGATGGGTTGGAAAATCAATTACATAGTTCTGTGCTGGGAGGAGGACAGGATTTCTTCTGTAAAAACAGAACTGGAAGTAGGGATATGGACTAAACATGGTAGCATGCATTGTTTTTAACTGCAGTTAAATAAAAGAAACTCTGTTATCACATCCAGAACACACTAAAATATAAAAGGCTAGCACAGGAACGGAGAGAGATAGAGGAGCACCTGTGGTAACCACGTCGTTGAGAGATCAGAGGATCTTGCAGTAATCACGTGGTGTAACTGCAGCCCACAACAAGCAGGATAGCTCCCCATAATCTACTCAAGAGGGGCACACCCAAAACAAAGAAGCCCAGTTACAGGTCAATATGGATTTTATCTCAAATTTATAAATAAAATACTTATTTATATATGCAAGTAAACAAGATTCTGTGCAGTCACTATCGTAAATACAAAAAGGGATGAGGGGACTGTAATATTTTCATCTTAATTATCAACTTACTTTTGAAATGCCTGTGTGCCATTGTCACTGAGGAAACGGGGAGAGAGGCAGATGGCCAGGGCATGGCACCTAACTGGCATGCCATAACTCTGCAGCAGGTTACTTCACAAAAAGAAATGAATAAATGAAGTGAGAACTAATCTGGCCCCTACTGTAAAAATATCCTAGAAGGGGCTCTCTGGAAAGTGAAGTTCTACTTAATCACTATAATGAACCACGTCAAAATTGGTACAAAGGCTCGACTCCACCTACCAGGTAACGATCTTCTTTTGTCCCCTGCATGTCCTGTTTGACCATGTCCCTGTACTCATCACCCCATATGGGTTGTGTTGGCCACACAAATGTCATTTAAAGCAGGCAAATGACTTCTTTTGGTATTAACTTTGGTGTCAATGCCAATTTTGAGTTTACCGCAGAAAATGCTAAGAACTCATGGTTTTGATTTTCCTCTGCCAAAAAGCATTGGATATGTGGCTGCTTTTCCAGCAAGTGTACTTGAAAGGTGCCAAATCTCATTAAGGAAGAATAAAACATAGATGGTATGGAAGTGATGTTTAAGAAGATTTCAAAGTGAGGCGTTCTAGGATTAAAATTAGTCAAAACTAGAGATACCCAGGATATAGACTGTCGTTAGAATGAAGTGTGACTTCCTGTGCTACTCACATCATCACCACTGCACTTCCCTTTCAGTCATGTTTCCTATAACCCTAGTTTATCCTAACTTTGTCTAAAATTTTAATTCCCATGTTAGATGTTCTTGTCTGCATCATCACAACTTCGGTATTGGAAACTGTTGTCACAAAGACTAACATCTTGTTCTTTCGCCTCTTTAAATGCAGAGGGGAGAAGGTCCTGTCTAGTCCACTTTCTGAGAATCCACATCAGTTCTATTCTGCCTGCATCTGGTAGTTGAGAGTACCTGGGCTTCTTTCCTCTCTTCAGCCAGAATAAAAAAGGCCAATTCCCCTTTTAGCCCCCTCAGATCCCTGGTGATGTCCATTTGCTTAACCAATATGGTGATTTTTTTTTTCTTCCCAGCTAATTAACATTTCTGACATTTACATTTTCCCTCGAAAATGACACTCCAATTAATGAAAAGGAAATTTAATGAACATCAGTAAAATAGGAATAGACACTTGGAGTTTTTAAAACTACAGTCCTAGACGTGAAACTTAGAAAAGTAGGTAACGTTCAAAAGTAACATGGAAATAATAGTTTTTAAAAGAGAAGCTTAAAGTAGAAGGCTGTAACTATTTAGAAACAATATCGCATTTCAGGGCCATATTTATCAGATTGAGATCGTGGCTCTTACACTCATATTCCTTAAGCGGTTATTAAAAATGATAACCATTTATAGATAATTATTTCCTAATATTTGAAATTTTCATCGTTGCTGCCCTTCATCTAGAAGCTTTGCTCGAAATTACATCCGATAGTGTACAGAACTCTGCAATCAGATACCATGTGGAAAATTCTGTCCTTAATTCTCTACTTCTTACAGGCAAACCCAGTGTTTAATTAGATAAATGATTGGTATGTTATCCCACAGGAACTGCAAGGACTTGGAGCCATGCTACTGTGAGAAAATTGGACCTCAGAAAAATTCTTGCGCTTGGTTTCTCACAAGAGCCACCATTTATGGAAGACGATGCTTTTTGGCTTCTGTTTAAGCTTCTCTCTTTGTCCTTGGTTTTTAGAGCAACGTTTCCTTTCCGCAAGGGGCAGAAGGGTTTCATCTGGCTTTTGACTTACAGTATCTGAATCATGTTCTGCTTCTGTTTGCCAGACTCCCAATTTTAGCTTTGATTACTCAGAGAAGAAGGTATGTAATATGACCTCATGACCTATTTATTAATATTTTAATTTTATTGGCTTTTTCTCAACTAAACTTTCTTACAGGCTCAAGATTCCAAATTGGATTTTACTCTTGTTCTCGGGGAGACAATGTATCCGTTAATGGATTCTTCAAATAAAATTTAAAATCACACTGAAAAATATAGGACCTGTCTAAAAATGGGTTAAATATTTCAGTTAGGTTATTCATCCAAATTAGTGGCTGAGGATTTACTAAGTAGGTCAAAATGAAGTATTAATGCTTTATTTGATGGGATATAAATAGTAGAAACTTGTAAGCAACAAAGTTAAATATTTGCTTCTTGGCCTAAGATTATTCCCCTATTTTAAAAAACAAAATATTTAGCCAAATTTTAAAAGAACGCATTTTCTCAATAGTAAGCAAGACATTTAAGTATTTAAATGATGAAGCACCGCCAGTAAGAACATTTAGCTTGTATGCAGGTAATGCTGTCACAGCTATAAAGCACTTTTTGGCTCTTAACCTTGTAGTAAGTTTTCCTTCATTTCAAAGGACAGACTGGAAATACTGTCACCGGTACACAAGGCTTGGGATGTCACATTCTCAATTTTGTTACAACAAAGTGAGTCATTTTCTTTGTTACACGTTATAAGGATGTTATTTTCTACATTGTATTGCCTCTATAGAAGAAGAGAGGACTGTATTTCAAATTCTAACATGTTAACTAAGTTATTCACTAATTTGTTATCTGGAAAGGAAAACAGGTCTCCTTGATGTTTATCTTTAAAAGAGGATCATTTGCGTTTGCATAAACTTTTCTAGGCAACATAGCTTACAATTGCTGTGTTTCCAGTTTTCTACAGAAGACTGTATAGAACAAGGCATTCCTCGCATTTATATTAGATCATTACATTGAGCTCCTGGAAGTCAGTACAACTTGGTTTACCTTGGGCTAACCTTGATTAGTACGACTAATCAATATTCTTCTATGCTTTTATTTTAGCATCCTTTCTGAGCATCTACTACTTAAAACACTATGCTAGCTACAGCAGAGGTTTTCAAAAGGAAACCTGTCTTCAAGCAGCTTACAGAATATACATGGATAGGAGACAAATACATAAGCAACTATCAGAAGGGAGAATGATAAACTGCTCTGGAAATTCAAAAGAAAGAGATCAGTATTGTAATTCAATGTTATTCTCAGACTTTGTTCTGTGCATGTTGTGAAGCGGGAATAAATCTCTCTTTTTAAAGGAAGCTACACATTTGAAACTGTACTCCATGTAGCAAAAGAGCTAAAGGGTCATGCTTAACTTTTCATGGACTGCTTTTTTCCCCATTTTTGGTAAAGTCTCAGAGGCCAAAGTAACAGTTTCAGAAAAGGAACTGAATGATAGCAATGAAGCCTAGTATATAACTTTTACCTCCTCTTTATGTAGCTAGTAATTTTAAATTAAGTCCTCCAAACCTAATCATTAGTAAAAATGTTTACATATTTTTATTTACCCATGTTTTAAGATTCTGTTAACAGATAAGCGCATTGTGGCAAAATAATTGGCTTATGAAGTATATTTATACATTATACTTTTTATACTAAAATATAAGATTTTAGGGGCACTGGGTGGTGCAGTTAAGCGTTTGACTCTTGATTTCAGCTGAGGTCCTGTTCTCGGGTTGTGAGATCGAGTCCTGCATCACGTGGGGCTCCCTGCTCAGCAGGGACTCTGCTTCCCCCACTCCCACTGCCCCTCCCCCTGCTTGTACTCTCTCTATAAATAAATCGATCTTTTAAAAAAGTAATAATAAAGTATAAGGTTTTAATTAGGGAAAACGAGTAATATTAATGATCATGATAATTAGAAACTAAACCAGTATAGCCTAAAAGTCAACACAAAATTAGAAATATTTTAGGAAAGGAATTGAAGAAGATCTGTAACCCTTTGTTTCCAGAACAGAACACTTACGCATTCATCAATTCCACAGCTGTAGACAGAATTGAGTGAACGGACGGAGCATCAGACCGAACTGAAAACCATTATCTCGGCCAAAGGAGGCCTAACCACCTACTTCCTGACCAGCACCTGCCCTTTGAACAGATATAAATCTACCATCTATTTCTCTCTCCATCTATTACCTACGAGCTTCTGTCCTGGGTTTCGGTCGTCATTTCTTATGAAAAGAATTGAGAACATTAACACAGCACATCTCACAGACTCTCTGATTCACCCTTCCAGGCTCCGGGACCGGCATTAATTTCTAGCTAAATGCATGTGGTGTGTTTTGAGATTCCTTAAGTCGTGCTATGGATGAAATGTTTTTGCTACCTTCAGCTTTCTTAGATGGTTTTTGCTCTTATAGGGAATTCTTGGCCTTAGTCTTCACTGGTTTCTAAAACCTATTTTATTTATATTCAGTTTCCTCTTCTTGTTAATTTTTATTATCTTTTCTAATTTCTAGCCAAAGTATAATTATATTAAATATCATAATAACATTATACTCTCTCACCTATATTTTTCTGGCTTTCTTAAAGCTTTCAGGATATTTATTCCAATAATTGGAGAATCATCATGTTCATAAAACTTCAGTATCATGTTTGGCCTTTGCTCACTAGCAAGAACATTGAACTATGGAGGCTGTATCTATCTCCCTGTGGTTTAGTCACTGCTCAGTGGGGCTCACAGTCCAAGTACAAGAGAAAGAGAAGTCTCCCTCAAAAAGCCCTGCCTGTCTCTTATTTTTCTCTCTTCGTTCCCAATCTCTCATCACTTCTCACTCTTGAATCTATGTGTTCTTAAAAAAAGAAAAAAATTTTTTTCTTCTGTGACAGCACTAATAAGTTAACTTATTTGTTCATTGTCCTACTCCATTGTTTTGTTGTTCTAGAAAACAGTCACTTGGACCTATTTTAAAAAACAAAACATTAATGAACATCAGAGTGCCAGGCATATGGATTCATATATGTGAAGGTCGGGATGGTGTCTATTAATGGTTTTTAATCCAGAAAACAAGTCTCCACTTGTCGACAGGCCATTTCTGTGCTCTCTCCCACATCAAAAACCTACCTTTTCCTTATAGATGGAACAGTAAAGAATCATTTCCCTTGGCACCCTAACTAAGGCCTTTGGCGACTACAGATGACTTCTTCAATGTGATTATTCTCCTAAAGTTCTCCCATAAATGTCCTAGCAGTCTAAAGATCTGGAACCAAGGATAAGAAAACAATTACTGAAAAGGTTAAAAAAAAGAAAGAAAGAGGGAGTAAGGAAAAAGTTGAATATATGTGTGAAAAATCTTGTAAAAACATATTGCTTAAATTTAGTATTAGGCATTTTGTATTTTATAAACTTAATAAATAACAACTTATCTGGTACATAGTAAACTATACTTCACACATGTCAGTTCATTTAATACTTTTAAAAACACTACTTCACATATGAGCCCATTAACATAGGGATAAATGAAGTAATTTGCTCAAGGTTGTACACCTAAGTAATTATTAGAACTATTGGTCAAACCCACTTAGTATGGCTCCAAAATCTATACCCTTAAATACTATATTTATCAACACATGTGCAGTTCTTTACTGTTTGAAAATAGGGTGTGTAGCTTGGCTTTCTGAAAGGTCGTTCCCATATGTGCAGCAGCACTAATGAGTTTACTACAGAAAAAAAAGGAAAACAATGTAACACCCAAAGCAATCTGCACATCCAGGGCAATCCCTACTAGTATCAACAGCATTTTCACAGAACTAGAATACTAAAATTTGTATGGAATTACAAAAGACCCCCAAAAGCAAAAACAATCTTGAGAAGGAAAAAGCTGGAGGCATCACAATCCCACATTTCAAGATATACCACAAAGCTACAGTATTCAAAACAGTGTGGTATTGGCACAAAAACAGACACATAAATCAACAGATCACAGAGCACAGAAATAAACCAACAATTATATGGTCAAGTAATATATGACAAAGAAGCATGAATATACAACGGGGAAAAGACAGTCTTTAATAAGTGGTGTTCAACAAAAGAATGAAACTGGACCATTTCTCACATCGTGCACAAAAATAAATTCAAAATGGATTAAAGACCTTAATATGAGGAATAAAACCATCAAAATCCTTGAAGAGAGCACAGGCAGGAATTTCTTTGATGCTGGCCATAGCAACATATTTCTAGATAGTTTTCCTCAGGCAAAAATACAAAAGCAAAAATAAACTATTGACAATACACCAAAATAAAACAGCTTTTGCACAGCGAAGGAAACAACAGAACAAAAAGACAACCTAATGAATGGGAGAAGATATACACAAATGGCATATCTGATACAGGGTTAGTATCCAAAATATATAGAGAACTCCTACAACACTAAATAAATAAATAAAACAAGTAAACAAGCAATAAGTAATCTGATGAAAAATAGACAGAGGAGGAGGCACTGGGTGGCTCAGTCGCTTAAGCATCTGACTTTGGCTCAGGTCATGATCTCAGGGTCTTGAGATCAAGCCCTGTGTTGGGCTCTGCACTGGGTGTGGAGCCTGCTTAGGACTCTGTCTCCCCACCCCCACCCTCACTGCTCTCTTTCTAAGCACACACACAAATTTTGTTTTGTTTTGTTTTTTTGTTTTTTATTTTTAAAGTAGGAAAAAGAGGGAAACAATAGAAAACACAGCCTTAATTTTGTCTCCTTTGGCTGGTGAGCATTAGATTTCCCTACTTCTACCAGAAAAGGCAGTCATTCTAGAAGAGCTAAGGGTGTTAGCAAAGAAAAAGCAATAATCATCCAAGAACAGAGCGCTGTAAATGTCGGGTAAGAAATTGAGGAAAGCTAGTAACTTATTGCCAAAAGAGAATAAAAGAAGTGACACAGAGAGAGTCAGATGGGTGAAAAATCAGACAAAAATGCTTACAATCAGAAATTGTGCTCATCTGAGAAAAATAAAGGCATGTCTATTACCCTCAACTTATCAACTTCTCATGAAAGGACAGGTGTGGGATGGAGGCTGGAAGAATTACAGGGTGAGTGATGGTGTTGCAGTTGTCCAAATATTCAGTGGCCAATAATAGATAAAAACACTAAAAATACATAGGGAAATAAATTAAGAAAGATGTGAACAAATTGGTTTTAGCCCACAGTTTAAAGAGTTTAAGAGCTATCTGACACTACAAGCCAGATGATCAATAATAAAGCGGGTGAGAAGAATAATAGTCTCCGTAGGAACCTGTGAGTATGTTACAGGAAAAAAAAAGAGAATCAGCAGACCTTAACATAGAAAGATTATCCTGGATTGTCCTGAAGGGCCCAAAACAATTATGGGGGTCCTGACAAGTAGAAAAGGAAAACAGAGAAGTAACACCAGAGTAACGCAGCATGAGAAGGACTCTACCCACCACTGCTGGCTTTGAAGACAGAAGGGGACAGAGTCCCAGCTAGAGTCTCCAGAAAAAGTACACAGCCTGGCTGATGTCTTGCTATTAGCCCAATGAGACCTGCATTGGATTATTTCCATTAGAACTCTAAGGTAACAAATCTGTGTCATTTATGCTACTAAGTTTCTGGAAATTTGTAGAAAGTCAGGCCATGGCCATGAATCCCTCTGCAGGAGCTTCATCCTGTCACTGCAGTGGGTCCTGACTAGGGAATGAGTTCCCATGGCACAGCTAGCTAGAGTCTGCTGTGCAGAAGAACAGGAGCTCCTCCTTCACGGCTCTTCAGAGGTTGTCCTTGCGCTCTGAAGCAGCTGCTTAAATCTCTGTGATGCTCACAAGCACTTACGTCGATGTGCTTTGATCCCCATCTCCTACTGCCCTAAACTATTTCTTACCCTTGAAAACATACCTGATAGGGCTGAAGAGAACTACAGCCATGTCACTCCCTCTTATAATGGAGAAACCAGACATTTAGTCCATAGGTAACCATGGAGTGAACATGCTTGAAATAGCATATTAAACTATATCCTAGAATATACACAATTATGTTTTAACCATATAACTGCATATGTAACAGTATATAATTATCTGTTATTATATAAAGAAGCATTAAGAGGCATTATCAAGACATGACTTGGACTTGGGTTAAGATGGCGGAGGAGTAGGGGACCCCTTTTTCAGCGGACCCCTTTATCAGCGGGTCCCCCGAGTCGAGCTGGATAGGTACCAGACCAGCCTAAACAACCACGGAATCAGCCTGAGACGCAGGAAGATACACCTGGATCTCTACAAATGAACATCTCCAGCGCTGAGTATTGAGGTACGAAGCAGGGAGCCGTGAAACCGCGCACAGATATCGGAAGATAAACGGAAGGGGGAGGGAGCCGCCGCCTTCGGGCGCCGGGAAGCGGTAGCCACCTGCACGGGGGAGCAGGCGGGCTCACAGAGGGCACCGCGAGAGAGCGGACTGAGACCATGAGCTGGGAGCATGCGCCACCAGACTTTTCACGGAGCTCCGGTGCGCTCACTGGAACCAGACTGAGACCCGGAGCTCCGGGAACAAGCGGGGTCAGCTGGCAGCGTTAGAAACACAAAGGACAGAGACACCCCGGCCCTGGAAGTGAGGGCAGGGAGGCTGGGTGCGGGGCGCACATCCCAGGATACTGCAGGGTTGAGCAGCACCAACAGAAACAGAGTTAAAGTGGCCAGAACATCAGTGGAGAACGGTCCGCGATCCCTCTGTTCTGAGACAGAGGCTGGGATTCAGCTACTGCTGCTCTGACTCTCAGAAGAGGCACAGCAAACCACCAGGGAAAGCCGCCAGAGAACAAAAGCCTGGAAAGACCGGCTCACAGTGTGCCCATCCCCATCCCCCCTCGCAGGGGACACGGAGACTCTACCCAAACAGAGTTGCCTGAGTATCAGCATGGCAGGCCCCTCCCCCAGAAGGCAGGCTGAAAAATCAAGAAGCCCACATCCCTAAGATCCCTATAAAACAAGGGTGCACAGCCTGGGTCCTGGTCAATAATTTGGGCTCTGGACAACCCTGCAACCTCTCCTCATCAGAATGACGAGAAGGAGAAGTCCCCCCCAGCAAAGAAAAGACAATGAGTCTGTGGCCTCTGCCACAGAACTAATGGATATGGATATAACCAAATTATCAGAAATGGAATTCAGAGTAACAATGGTCAAGATGATGTGTAGACTTGAAAAAAGTATTAACGAAAATGTTAATGAGAATATAGAATCTCTAAGGGCGGAAATGAGAGCGAATCTGGCAGAAATTAAAAATTCTATGAGCCAAATGCAGTCAAAACTAGAGGCTATGACGGCCAGGGTGAATGAGGCAGAAGAACGTATCAGCGACTTGGAGGATGGGTTAGTAGAAGAAAAAGCTAAAATAGAATCTGGACTTAAAAAAATCCACACTCAAGAATGTAGGTTACGGGAGATTACTGACTCAATGAAACGTTCCAATGTCAGAATCATCGGCATCCCCGAGGGGGTGGAGAAAAACAGAGGTCTAGAAGAGATATTTGAACAAATTGTAGCTGAAAACTTCCCTAATCTAGCAAGGGAAACAAACATTCGTGTCCAAGAGGCAGAGAGGACCCCTCCCAAGCTCAACCATGACAAACCTATGCCACATCACGTCATAGTGCAATTCGCAAATATTAGATCCAAGGATACAGTATTGAAAGCGGCCAGGGCAAAGAAATTTCTCACGTACCAAGGCAAAGGCATCAGAATTACGTCAGACCTGTCTACACAGACCTGGAATGAGAGAAAGGGTTGGGGGAGCATTTTTAAAGCTCTTTCAGAGAAAAACATGCAGCCAAGGATCCTTTATCCAGCAAGGCTGTCATTCAGAATGGATGGAGAAATAAAGACATTTCAGAATCGCCAGTCACTGACCAATTTCGTAACCACGAAACCAGCCCTACAGGAGATATTAAGGGGGGTTCTATAAACGTAAAAAGGCCCCAAGAGTGATATAGAACAGAAAGTCACAACCGATAGAAACAAAGACTTTACTGGCAACATGGCATCATTAAAATCATATCTCTCAATATTTAGTCTCAATGTAAATGGCCTAAATGCTCCCATAATGACACAGGGTTGCAGATTGGATAAAAAGACATGACCCATCCATTTGCTGTCTACAAGAGACTCATTTCAAACCTAAAGATACATTCAGACTGAAAGTAAAGGGATGGAGTACCATCTTTCACACAAGTGGACCTCAAAAGAAAGGTGGGGTAGCAATTCTCATATCAGACAGATTGGATTTTAAACTAAAGACTATAGTTAGAGATGCAGAAGGGCACTATATTATTCTTAAAGGAAGTATTCAACAAGTGGATATGACAATTATAAATATATATGCCCCCAACAGGGGAGCAGCAAGATACACAAGCCAACTCTTAACCAGAATAAAGAGACATATAGATAAAAATACATTATAGTAGGGGACCTCAACACCCCACTATCAGAAATAGACAGAACACCCATGCAAAAACCTGTCTGGGACACAAAACAGGTCTCAGCCGATACCAAAAGATTGAAATTATCCCCTGCATATTCTCAGACCACAATGCTCTGAAATTGGAACTCAACCACAAGGAAAAATTTGGAAGAAACTCAAACACTTGGAGACTAAGAACCATCCTGCTCAGGAATGATTCGATAAACCAGGAAATCAAAAATCAATTTAAACAATTTATGAAGACCAATGAGAATGAAAACACAATGGTCCAAAACCTATGGGATACTGCAAAGGCAGTCCTAAGGGGGAAATACATAGCCATACAAGCCTCACTCAAAAGAATAGAAAAATCTAAAACGCAGTTTTTATATTCTCACCTCAAGAAGCTGGAACAGCAACAGAGGGACAGGCCTAATCCACTCACGAGGAAGCAGTTGACCAAGATTAGAGCGGAAATCAACGAATTAGACACCAGGAGTACAGTAGAGCAGATCAACAGGACTAGAAGCTGGTTCTTTGAGAGAATTAATAAAATTGACAGACCTCTGGCAAGACTTATCCAAAAGAATAGAGAAAAGACCCAAAGTAGTAAAATTATGAATGAAAAAGGAGAGGTCACAACCAACACCAGTGAAATTGAAGGATTATTAGAAATTTTTATCAACAGCTTTATGCCAATAAATTAAGCAATCTGGAAGAGATGGAGGCCTTCCTGGAAACCTATAAACTACCAAGACTGAAACAGGAAGAAACTCATAACATTTCATACTACCAGTGTATGATTTGATAAATTGTTTATAGTTTACTTTTTAAAAATTTAATACATTTATGTTTTAAAATTTAACCTCAGGGGCACCTGGGTGGCATCTGACTCTTGATTTCAAAGATTACAAAGATTCAAAAGTCAACCAATGAAAAGGTGACAAAAAAAGATAATTCCATCATTATGTCAATATTTGGGGTTTTTTATTAAGTCTTTTTTAAAATTACGTCAGTATTTAATTAAATATAAGACAGAAAACTGGAATTCCTTCATCACACATTATCAAAGGATTTGATATTCATTTAACCAAAATAAAACACTTCAAGAACTGCAGACTATTTACACATGTATTGAAATATTTTAATGAGAAAAACTACAAAAACACTGATTAAAAATTTTAGATTATGGAGGATAATTGAATATGTTCGGAAATTCCAGATACAATTTTTTTGCTTTCCTTTTCAAGACATAAATCTGGAGGGCCTCAAAGAAAAATGTAGCAGCTAGGTTTGGAAAAGGTATAAAAGAGACTTTCACTTTTAGAATGGATATTTTTTCCCTTTCCTAAAATGTATATTTCTTCAAGAAGCATGTTTATAAATTTCACTGAAGAAATTATATTTTTAATAATGTAACAGACCTGCTCCATCAAGGGGTTCTCTAATATAGATAATATCTATCACACTGCAGTCAACTACAAAACCAAAAATAACAAAATTTAAATTTAGAGAAACACTCTAAGGGAAGCCTATTTAAACCCTGTAACATTTAGAAGTTCTCACAGCCATAAATACATTTCACAAAAATATAGTTTCATCAGTGTCATGTAATGTGAACAAACCTACCATTCTCTAACATTTTGAATAAATGATTAAACAGTCAATGCACAGTTGGATTACTAAATAAATTGAAAGTCAAGGAGTCAGAATTTCTCATAAAAATAAATTACAGTACATCATGGTCTCAGTTGTACAATTCTATTGTTAGTTCCAGATCTACTTGGGAAATTTTAAAACCAGTCCTGAATCCTGCCACTCCAAGTCCTTGATTAAGCATGTTTATATAAGGTGCATTTCCATGATTAACACCCAAACCAGTAAGGCTTGGGTGTTTAGCAGAAAAACAGGGCTCATGTTTTTTCCAGGAGTGTTAAATGAACATTCTGGAGGTGGACTGCTAGGTTTATCTGGAGGCAACGTGTCAGGGTTTGAATCATTAGTACCCTTTAAAGGAGGCACTGGAATTAGGTGATGACCTGAAAAGTGTAGGACATTAGTTGCAACAGGTCTAATCCAATTATCACTGATAAGTTGAACAAAGTAGACACTAGAGCTTACCACCTGCTAGTCACATGAGCAAGAACTATCTGTTCGTTTGCATCTTGTCAAATTTTCCCATGCTCTGATCCAGCCAATGAGACAAAACCTAGGGTCCAAAAATGCCATTTGAAACTTCTAAAACTCCTTCCAAGGTAGATCCCTCTCTGGTACGTTTGTCCAACTGACCAATAACACAGGGTGGTGTCTGGTGGGACACTCGGCCACTGTACACTCTCATTGGACACAGAGTGCCAAACGTCATCAGAACTATGGCTGTGCAGGCAGTGTCTACAGCAAAATAATTATTCATTTCAATTAGCATATATGTAGTACAAAGAGCAGATGCTCCCGCAAGATCAGTTAAAACAAGCGGATGCATTCAAGGAGCGAAGATACTGCTAAGTCCTAGAAGAATTCTACACAAGCTTCGACTAAGAACTGCCACGTGCTCTCGTTGCCAACTTGTATCAGCAGCTTCAGAGACAGAAGCAAAAGGTTGATTCCAAACGGAAAGCATCATGAACAAGTTAAAAGAAAGAGCCACGAAAGTACAAACTAATAATTGCCCCGTGTGTATCCCGAGCTGCTCCAAAAAAGAGTGCTTTCTTTTAACATAAAGAGAGCTCCCATGGGGGCAAATACAGTGGAGACCTCGAGTCTTTCAAATCCAAGTGAATAGACCAGGCTTGGTTTCCTCATCACCACCCAGGAACTTATCAAACATTCATTAAACTAAAAAGATCAAACAGTCAAGTAGGTATTAGCAGGGAAAGCTCTTACTGATAGCGGAACTACGTCACATCAGCAGGATGTCAGCACATGTAAAGTTTACTGCACCGAAGAGCAAGGTCTCCCAGGACCCTCAGTCAGCTGCGACAAGTCTAGAGGTAAATGGAATTAAGATTTGGAATAGATGAGATTTGGGAATCTCCTCTTCATGGTTGGTCATGTGGTACACCCTCTGTGGATCAAAGACATCTGTAAAGGATACATGTTCACAGACTTAACTACCTTAAATCCTAAGTGAAAATCACCTTAAATGTCGGAAATTTGTAACACATACTCTTATGATAAAGCCTAAGTGAGTCAAAGAATTACATGATACAAAAAAATTCTGTACATTTACAGAAAGTGAATGGGCAGGCAAATAATATTGTACGTAAAATACAGTGACTCAAGAAAGGTTACAGGCCATATTTCACAGCTTATAAGCTTTTTTTTTCCCCCTCTAACATTGCATTTTCCTAAACCCAAATGACCTTTTTTTTTTAAGATAAGTATTTTCAATTAAATTATCTAAAGGTCCATATTTGATAACTATGTAATGATTTAAATTAAACATGATTTTTTGGGTCATGATGTGCCCTAGTCATTCCCCTTTAGGTCTATGACCTTGAGCACATCCTTCAGATGCATTCTTATAGTTAAAGCTCGTAACAAATTTCATCTTATTTCTAATTCAATGTCAGAGAATTAATGTGTTGACATTGAAATAATTAATCCCAGTATAATTAAAGTGATATATATTTAACCACTTAATAGAACAAGGAGTGCATATAAAAAAGAATCTAAGAACTAGATTCTCTACCTGAAAGGAAAACAGTTATTTTGATCTCTATGCTAATTCAACCCATGGCCCCCAGAACAGAACTATAGGGCGCTCTATTTCATTCTGTCTTTAATGAATCCAAACTGAGTAACTGGAACCAATAGCCACTTATTCACAAATGTAGTCTATTTCTAATTCTTGGCCAAATAAGCTCTCAGAAAGATGATTTAAAAAAGAATCTTAGCACCCATATATATGACAAAGGTATTTTGGCTTGCAAAGAATGAATATAGCTTCTATTCTGGCAAGATTTTTAAAAAGATAAAATCAGCATCATCCTTACAGGAAATAACTCCTAACCCCCTCTGTTCTATTTGAAGAACAGTCACAAATCATTTTAAAGTCCTCACTCCCAGTGGTGAATTCTCACACTGTCCTAGGCTTTCTACTTTATGGGATTTGAAAAATCAATGAGATAATTTCATTCAGAATAAAAATGTGAGCACCTTGAACTTGGAAAGGAGCAAAAGACACCATAGCACATCAACATCTTCCATTTGGCACCAGCTGGTACAGAGGTTAAGAATTTCTAAAAACAAAACCACAAAAACCAGGAAAGAGAGAGGGAGATGGCTAGTTGGAGGAGGAAGGGTGATATATAGACAGTACACACACAACTCCATACCAGCTCAAGCCCTTAATCTTGGTGCAATGATGGTTTTGGTAAGGTCCTGAAAACACTAATGGAAGTGAGTGTCCATGTAACATACCAAAGAAGGTTAAGGAGCACGAAGGAAAGCTCATTCATCACAGACGCAGACAAACTTAGGCTCAATTGCCCATTCTGTCACTGGTCAGCTCTAGGACTTTAGGGCAAGCTATGTGCCCCCTTTTAACCTCAATCTTGTCATCTGAAAAATGAGGCTAATAGCACCTACTTTATAGGGTTCTTGTGGGGATTTTATGAAGTCTCAGGTTATGAGTGTCGAGGCTGTAGAGGCTGTGGTTCTAGAAGGAGAACCCATGGAGAAGGCAGATCACCCAGATTCTAGTCTTTGTTGAGCCCCACACCAGCTGTGCACCTCGCATGTGTGACGGAAATTCTCTGAGCCTCATCTCATCAATTTCGTCTGAAAAATGCACACAATAATATCACTTCTACCTTCCTCATTGTTTCTATTCAAATCAAGTGAGATCAATTTATAAATGGGATAATATTTTAGGATAATATTAAGTATGAGAGAGAAGCACTCTTTAAAGACCTTTTTACTTTCAAAGTACCCTCCAGACTCTTTAGGGAAAAAATGCATGAAAAAAAGCACGCATTTACATTACATTCTTTACTTTAAAAAGGTTAAATGTTTGTTAATTAAAAGGCCTAATTAACATTGAAAGGTTTAATGCTTACTGAGATCAACTATCTTCACTTGCATCAACTAAATTAATAAAAGTGAGATTAAATAGTATTTATACAATATTTATCTTGAAATCTCATATTCTGTGTTAAGTCATTTTGTCCCATTTAAAGAGACGGACTTTAGTAAAGTAGTATTTTCCACTGAGAATGACTTAAAATAAGAATCTTACGTTATTATGAAGCCTCTTAGGTTTTCACTTTGGATTTCAAGCAAAGTAATCCACCCTGCTTTCTATATTAACTGCAACACACAAAAAAAGCCCTTTATAACAAGGTATCATTAGTCATAGATGTTTTTAAACAATCACTCCAAATCGGACTCCTTGAACAAGTATGTAAAGAGAAAACAGTCATTACAGCATTTCAGAGGAAACTCAGAAGGCCTATTAGGATTGGTGGGGTTTCCTGAATATCATGCAAGTTCTCTGACAGTTAGCAAGAGCTAAAAACAAAACAAAACAAAAACAAAAACAAACCAAAAACCACTAGGCTTAAAAAAGAAAGTTATCTGAGGTTATGATGCATTTGACTTATTTCAGGAAAGTTTAAAATACTCAAAGGGATGATGAGTTGCTCAGTAGTGCCTTTTTTTCCCTTGGGAGTGGGGAGGGCTCTCTGAAATATAAATGTCAGCAAAAGAAAACCAAATATTCAAAAAGCTACTGAGGTTAAACAAGTTTTAATTCAGCTTTACAAGAAAATCCATGTCGGCCAGGCTCAATTGCTCCTGCCACTCTTGGTTAGCATGGTATGGGTTTAGCAACAGGTGGAATCATTCATTCTGGTGTCTGTTCACCCAACATGTATTATCGAACACCTGTTACCTATCAGTTAGTTTCTAGTCCCCCCGGTTCCAGAAGGAAAGCAAGCATACAAAGTTGCTCATCTCTTGAAGATCACATCCTAGAAGTGAGAGGAAATCGATGAATGTGTATTTACGTGAGGTGGGAGTATTTGCTAGACAGAAAACCAAGGAATAAGGGACATGGGGAATTTAGGGGTAGGAACAGGAGGTAGCAGTCCAAAACTAAATTATTTTTAACTTTAAAGCGGCATCTGAAACGCGTACCAACCAGAGCCACAGTCTGAAGAATACAACTGTGTGTCATAGAACTCGATTACAAACTGAACTTGCCAAAAACTGGTCATCAAGAAGGCCTCAAAAAGTAACAATTATAATGCCCCAAACAGCAAGTTATTTGTTGAAAACGTATTGAAAATCTAGGTACTGCAGTAGGCGTTTTATGTATATTACTTTTTGTTATGACATTTTTGGGTTTCTTTAGAGATTGTTGTAGATGCAGCATGGCTACATATTATTGGCAGCTCCTGCCATCAGGAAGTAGAGCCTATGTCACCCCACCCTGAATCTGGTGTTTCATTAGTAGATGGTGGGAGAAGTAACATCACGGGGAGTCCCAGGGCCTCATTTCAACGGGAATGCAGCTTCTGCCTTTCACTCTCTGGGACCCTGAGGGTGCCATGCAGTGAGGAAGCTTGCAATGGAAGACCACTAGCGCAAAGATTCCAGACAATTCAGCTCGGGCTCAGGCAAGCAAGCAGTTTCTGAGAAAATTTAAGTGAGATTGGCAGAAAAACCTCCCAGGTAACCCACACAGTCCACAGACATAACAAACCTTTGTTGTGTGAAGCCTTTAAGCTTTGGGGCAGGTTTTGATGCTGCAACAGACAGAGAAACTGAAGCTGCCCGTGTTCAGAGGAGGCTCACAGCGAGAAAGAACAGAGCCAGGACTGTAAGTCATGTCTGTCCGAATGCAACTGCTGACCTTTGTCGCACTGCAGGTCTAATTTTCCTGAAAACCCATTTCTTTATCATGAAAAAATGAGGTTAAAATAATCCATAAATTTCTACCATAGTCAACATTTCTATGATTCTGTGAATCTATGAGCATTTAGGTGCATTCCCTGCCCAACCCCCTCCTCAAAAAATCACAGTATCCCAGCAATTTCCCGGGTAAAAGTTCTTAAATCACTAGATTAAAATTCCAGTTGTATCACTAATGCTTAAGCAACCTAACTGAAAACAAACTATTTTCAAATATGTAACAACAACAACAACAAAGGTGGACGGATTATAATAGCCATCCAGCACAGCTGTGAGGAGATGGAGTAAGGGGTATGAAATGCTTTCAGTGCACGCACAGAGTTACATTCAGTGCAGTGGAGCAGAGAACGTGTGTGTGTGTGTGTGTGTGTGTGTGTGTGTGTGTGTGTGTGTGGTCATAAGTAACATCCAAAGTAATACCTGCTCATTACATGGCATCTAAGATTAAAGATGATCCCCAATCCTCCGATGGTCCTTTCATTGAGAATCAAGGTCTAGAATCATTCTCTTTTAGAATTGTTTTGGAATTCTAAGCCACCACGTAAGAAATCCAACTTTTCTGAGATTATCAGGCTGTGGAGGAGGTCAAGTTAGTCACCTGAAGAGGTCACACAGAGAGACAGACCATTCTCGTCAGTCCAGCCATCTCGATCCAAGTGACGGGGGTTCATGAAGCTTTCTGAGGGTGCCAGCTTCAGCTCCATGTACATAAGGGGCCACACAGACAACAACCTACTTCCGCCCACCAACCACCAAAATCACAAATGATGACATATTATTTGGTGACAGTTTATTATATAGAAATAGATAACCAGGACACACGTGTTTCTAAGTACAAGACAAACAAAATTCTTAAAATTTCTGTCTCAGTTAATAACTTCACGGCTGCTTGGAACAGATTTTCTGGCCCCTTCTACCCCACACTGACCGACACACACACACACACACACACACACACACACACACACACACACTCTCCTGCATACAGATCTAAATCTACATAGGCATATAAAATTGCATTACTTTCAAGTTGCTCAATAAACTATGACTCTGTAGTGATAAACGTACTGTAAAATAGAGGATAAAATATACTAAAAATGATGGCAAACACAAATTTGACTATTAAACTCCACCATGAAACTCACAACAACCATGAATCAAGAAAGAAAAAATAAGACTATATAGATCTCTCATTGCTGAAAGGGAAGAAACACTACTACTCCAAATTATGCCCTGTTTTCCTAGAAACAAAGGAAAATTCTTTCAAGGGTTCATTTTATCTGGGCCACTAGATATCACACAAAAAAAGTCTGACATTAATAAGAACTCAATTAGTTTGTACATCAAAACCAGAAACCATAAAAGAAAATGTTAAATGTGAACTTAATACGATTTAAAAAACAAGAAAACTTTGGACTTTTTTCTAAACCATATAAAAAGAGGTAGTTTCCTTCATATTAGAAAGGTTCTTATAAATTCATTAGAAATTGGGATACTGACATGAACAGGCAGTTTATATTAAAAAAATCAATGAAATGGCTTTGAAATATATGAAAATACAGTCTACTAGCTATTAGAAAATGCAACTTAAAATAAAAAATGATGCAGTGTTTTCAGATCTCTGGCAGAGATAAAATAGACGCGATGACCCGACACGTGCTGGGGGAGCTGGAGGTACCATCCCTCTCACGTCACCGTGGATGTGGGTCTCCACGGCTCATTGGCAGGCGTTTCTGCAATAACTCTCCAGCATACACCTCTAGGACTCCACCCTACACATCTGTTTGCACACATTTGCAAATATTTCTGTAAAGATTGTCATTAAATCACTGTAATAAACATTTTAGTCTAAAAATGGACAGTCTGTTAATTGGTAAAATATTAACATTCAAATATTGAAATTTTATGCAATGTTTAATAGATATAAGCATGTACCCAAATACATAGAGAACTCAAATATTTATTCTTAGGTACATAAAGCAAAGTATAAGTCAGTATGCTTTTTACTTTCTCATTCATATAAAAAATGGAGCATGGGGTGTATATATGCACATATGTGTGCAGGCATTTGGATGGAATATTTTTGGAAAGATTCGTAAAAAACAATATATCTGGGAAAACTTATTTTTTTTAATTTAATATTTATAAAAAATATTCTCTGGGAAACAGGGGAATAACATGGGTAGCAGCCTCATTTTTGTATAATTTTTTCCCTATTTATTTAGATTTGCATTTTTACCATGTGCCATTATTTCTCTCTAAAATTAGTGGGGTGGGGAGAAATTCAATGATTTCCCAACGGCTTTCAAATGACATGCAACAAAATAATTGTAATACATGAATGTGGTATTTTGGGAGCTGGAGGTTGTGTAGTTACATTCCAGAGAATCCCAGAATCCCCCTGAGTTACTTGGTACCACGGCAGAGTCTGATGGGGAGGCGAAGTGGTCAAAATCCTACCTCTCACCCTCACCAGCTTCAATCAAAGCATTCCACTTTTATCTATTTTATACATTGCAGCTACACAAAAGGCTTTGTTTGAATGGGAAAATTCCACTGCTAGACAAGTCTGAGAATTCTTGGCATATAAGAATACACTAACAACATATCCCCTAGCTGTCAACTGTGACACAGGACACAGCTGGCTAGTTTGATTTTAACTTCCATCATTCCATGATAGTTGAAGGACTCCTTATTTAAAAATCTATGCAGCAGCCACAAATCATAAAGCCGCCTGACCTCTCTTGTTTGAATGCATTCTGATTATGGGACAATATCTATAAAAAGCATTGGCAATTTATTTACCAAATTTTCCAACAGGGGGGAGAAAAACCCAAACACAAAAACAAATGTTTTGTATTTAATTCTGTAAGGTTTCCTGTGCTTTATATAACAGAATAATTTCACATCAGCCTTTATAACTTTGTCACATTTACTGAGGAATCAATTGTGGGAATCTAGAACTTCAGAGAGCACAACTTGATGTTTTCCTTAATAAAAAGTTTTCAGATGTGAAGTCTTGCCGGTTAATATGGCCTATGCTTGCATCACATTCCTTCTCTAACTGCAGCTAAATAGGTCTTCTTTCTCACGTCACTTTCCGCTATCATTTAAAATGTGTTGGCTCCAATATTTTATTGCCGAAAGCACAGCCTGCTTGTATGTCTGAGACCACATCTGCTTCCTCAGGAAAAGTGCCCTGTGCAACAGAGAGCTGCTGCTACAGTCACTGGTTTCTTCCTACTGTCTGTAATTCGGGCAGGAGGAGCTTCTCCTGATGCTCCTGATACAAACAACAGGTCAAACACCAGTCTCTCTTGCAAGGCATAATTCCTACAAATTGTGACTCCTCCCCCCTCTTATGTTTAACATCCCTTTTCAGCACACTTGTCCACTGGACTCTATCCAGATGTCTAATAACTCCTAGCAACTGATCTTTCCTAACAGTTGATCTTCATTTCTGGATTTAATTTTCATCACTATTCTTCTTCCCTTGATCCCTTCCCATCGGCCACCCCTCTGGGACTTTTCCTTGGACATTCCTATCTCCGGGCTAAGTGATGGCTTCATTTGTTCTAGGCTCCATTGAGATCCCAGATAAGACGAACTTCTATCCACCTGGAAGGAGAGGTCTCACAGGATTTTCAAACAAAATTCAAGGTTTGAGATTCTATCAGGTCAACAATAAGGATTTAATTCCTGAAAGCTATTCTATATGTACAATCACAAAGACTTTTGAAAAAATCTTATTTGACAGAGAGAAAGAGAGCGAACATGAGCAGGGGGAGTGGGGAGGGACCGAGGGAGAGGGGGAAGCAGACTCCCCACTGAGCAGGGAGCCCAATGTAGGGCTCCATCCCAGGACCCTGAGATCATGACCTGAGCTAAAGGCAGACATTTAACCTACTGAACCACCCAGGTACCCCACGAAGACTCTACATTAGAAACTGACTAGGTATTAATGGGGAACTTAACATTGGTCATCAAAAGCCCATACCCCAGAAACGATATTTTTACTAAAAAAAAATAAGAAATGGAAGTTTTCTCCACCATAAACTCTGGTACACTTGATTTTTACAACCATATTGACCTGTTCCCTAAACTTCACTGATCTATTAGGTAAAGCAGCACCAAGCAGTTTGTAGGAATGGATTAAATGTTAATGTCTCCTCATCATTTGGAACTGAGCCACTGGAAATTTGCAAGCTATCCTGCTTTGTTGTTGTTTTTAATAGATAGAGGGCAGGTAAGGGAATCAGATCATCAGAGGTAACCAATCCCCTCTCTGAATAATTCTGGGAGAGGTGTTAACTGGATTAAGAAAGAAGGCCACTAACAATAATGATCACATTCCTCTCTTCTAGTTATGTTAATATAATTGCATATGTACATCCAAACAATATAGTGAAGAATAGTAAAGGAGAAATGAACACCCTATGGTGAATCAATCTTTTTCAAGTCAAAGCTGACGTATCAGTATCAGCTTCCCTGAGGGAGAGTGTGGAAAGTGGGGGGTGAGGTGAGCCTAAGATGGTAGGCAGGCTGTCTGGGAGAGAGGGGTGAGCTGAAGAGCTGTCAACTGCAAAGGGAAAGCAGAGAGGATGTAGGAAATGTTCCAGCAAACCAGCTGTGCACTACTACTTTAAACAAGCCAGAGAAATCACTACTTTTTTTCATTTTAAAAAAATAACGCATCTCTAGAATGCAATATTCTTGCTTAATTCTCAATTATCTACGTACAGTTTAGCACTAATCTTTGCAGTTGCTAATTTGCAATAATGTCACTCTTCCAAAGCATCAAGAACATGGTTAATAAAAGCCAAATGGAATAACACAGTCATGAGTGAAGTTAAAAATAGAAATATGGGACATCCGTACAGAAAGTGTTCAAAATCCATGCACATCTTGCATTAAGCCAGATTCCCGATGTGTCTGCAATCCTGGAGGGACAATTTTTGCACACTGGGAAGTTGCCTCATTTTTCTTATCTTCCTCAGAGGAACATATTATCAAGATACCTACAAAGCCTCTTAAACACGGAACTGTAATTTTCAACCACCCCCATTCATATCTCGAAGCCAGTATCTGAAACAGTACTAATGTCTGGTCTTTGAAATCTAGGAGAAGTTTAAATACCCAAAAATAATGTCTCTGTGAAAAAATACAACAATAAACATTCAGAAAAAATTTTGATATCCTGCAAAGTGGTGAATACATTACAAATCCTGATTTAAATCTATAACATTAAATTCTTTTAATAAAATTTTAATTTGGGAATATTTTTAAAGATGCTTAACAGAGAGAGTGAGAAACACTGACAGAACGAGTGGGAGAAGGGGCAGAGGAAGCAGCAGACTCCCCGCTAAGCAGGGAGTCCAACCCAGGACTGGATCCCAGGACCCTGGGATCATGACTCGGACAGATCGCAGACGCTTAACCAAGTGAGCCACGCAGGCACCCTGGAATATTTTTAGATTTTCCAAAATATTGGGGATAGATTATAAGGTTTCCACATATTCTACACCCAGTTTCTCCTATTATCAAAATCTTACCTTCTGGTTCATTTGTCATTAATCAATACTGATATACTCTTTTAATCTTAAGTTCATACTGTGTTCAGATTTTCTAGCTGGTACCCAGGGTCCGTTCTGCGGCTTTATCGGTTCGGCAAGCCATCCAGGATACTGCATGGTTGTTGTCACGTCTCCCTAGGCTTTTAGATGTGACAGCTTCTCAAACTATTTTTGATGACCTTGACAGTTTTGAAGTAGATCGGTCAGGTATTTTGTAGATTGTTCCTCAAATGGGAATGCAAAAAATTTTTTCCATGGTTCACCCCAATTGAACTTTTGGGGAGGAAGACCACAGAGGTAATGTGCCATGCCCATCCTTTATCAATAGTACATACTATCAACATGACTTCCTGTCGCTGATCATGATCATTTGGCTCAGAGAGGTTTTTTCTGGTTTATCCGTTGTAAATTTATCTTCCTGCCCTTTTCGAGAGAAGTCACTAGCAGGGAGTTATGTTCCCCCTTTGCAGATTGGAGTATTTATATAAATTATTTGTAATCCTTCTACAGGAGAGGTCTGTCTTTTCTCCCCCATTTCTTACTTCCATCATTTCTTTGTATCAGCATGGGTGTGAGGATATTTTATACTTTGGTTACACAATCCAATATTACTCTATTGTGTTGTTCAAATTGTTCCATATTTGGCCATCAGCAGCTCTTTCAGGAAGCTCCTGAGCCCCTTTGACATAATCCCATGATTGTGGGCTTTTTTTTCAGAACTTCCGGACTTTCTGGAAAAATCAGATGTTCCAGGCTCATGTTACATATTTCTTGCCTGAGTCCTAGAACCAGCCATTTCCCCAAGGAATCTTACTTGCTTTTAATGGCATTAGAAACCAAGGTCTGGGCACCAAGGGTGCACACTGCCACTGAGTCTGGTGGCTTCCAGGCTCCACCCACTGCCTGAACAAAGAACTGTGGGTGAGGTCACTAATGTATGCACATATATCTGTACATGTCTCTCCGCGCATCCATCCAGACCTACATTGAGCTAAATACGAATTCATGCATAGATCACCCTAGTCTCTCTCTGCTTACCTAAAACTTCTCACCAGCAGTGAGAAGCTTGGCTCCCAAAGCTTTCCAAATTATTTGCTTATAAGAATCTGTAACTTTCTCTCAAAGTCTGTTTTCTAGGGGGAGCCTAGGTGGATACATACACAGACACAGACTTGAAAAAGACTTCAGAGATCTTCGGATTCATCCTCACTTTTACATATGTGGGGATTGAAGTTTACATGACTTATCAAAGGTCATAAAATGAGTTGTGGACGTATTTACAACAAAAAGCCAGGTGTCTGCTTATTAAAATTATTCAACATTTTAGGTTTTAGAGTGACGCAGCCAAACATTCATATTACAGATGAAAAACCTTAACATCCAGAGAGTTTAATGGTTTACATCTGGTTAATGACAGACTAAAAGACCATGTAAAAGAGGAAATAATGACAAGCAAATCCTACACCTACCTGAAGAAACCATTAAAATGTTAATAATCAAAAATGTAGTCTTCAGCTAAACTAGGAGTTCATATCACCGTATATTAGAGACAGATATTCTAAGTAAATGTAAGAGTATACCTACAATATTTTGAAATAGATAATGATCCATGACTCAGTACTGAAGGAAAGTGAATCCATTTAGGTAATTACAGAATTGCTCACTGAGATACAACAGTTTGCTTAAATTCTGCTTTTTCCTACACAGCAGGGAACAATGTCATTCCAATGGTCTTGACACTCTTCACAGTCATGAAGGAAATAAATGTTGATATAAGTCTGCCAAAGTAACGTGATCAAAGACCTACTGTTATTTGATTTGCATAGGAGTTAATATTCATGGAAAACACTAGTATATTTCATTACAGGTAAGCAACTTTTTGGTTATTAGTGTAAGTCACATTAGAAAGTACAAAATATAATTTTTCTAAAAAGTGGTTTTTACAGGCTTTTTAGAGTGCAATTTGCAGAGGACATTTGCAAAGTAATATAAATGAGCAACATACACTAAAATAAAAATTAATATAACATTTAGCTCCTATCTCAGGCACCAAAGTTTTATATGCATTACCTTATTTAATCTTCAATGAAAATACTTTCCTTATTTTTGTTTGAGGAATCTGTGGCACAGAGCAAAACAAATCTAAGAGGTAAGGTGTGCATTCTAGCGTCTATTGAATTTCAGCTTTTCTTTTGAAATGAAATTGCAGGGCCTTTGTGTTCAGAGATCACCTTGTCTGGGGGTTCTTTCTGCTACCTGCATGTTAGATAGCCTATAGGACTAAAATAGAATATCACTCTGGGACCTTAGATGTAGTCCTCAAATTATGCACCGAGTCACATGGATTTTGTTTTGTTTTGTTTTTAAACACTACTCATTGGACCCCAACCTCAGGATTCTGGAGTAGACTCCCATTATTTCTATTCCAAAGAAGTGCCCAAGTAATGTCAGTGGCCTGGACACCACACTTGAAACCACAGATTCAGAATATTGAATTAAAATCTCTAGAACTGGAAGAATTGGAGCCTGACCAGCATTTGCTGGTTTTTAATTGAAATTTGCAACCATACAAAAATGTATGGAGAACGAATCGCATGTATCAATTAACCCAAGTCAACAAGTATGGACTGTCTTGTTTTATATATTACATAAAGTTTCATTTTTTTTTCTTTTCCTTTTTTTTTGGGGGGGGGGATCCCATTTCTATTTCCTTCACTTTTCTTTTCCTTCTGTTCCCTTCATTTTTTCTTTCCTTCTGTCTTTCTGGAGACTATTTGAAAGCAAATCCCAGAAATGATTTCCTTCAAAGAATTCACATGCCGGGCACCTGGATGGCTCAGTCAGTTAAGTGTCCAGCTCTTAGTTTCGGCTCAGGCCACGATCTCAGGGTCGTGAGACTGAGCCCCGCATCTGGCTCCCTGCTCAGCGCAAAGTCTGCTTGAGATTCTCTTTCCCTCTGTCTGCCCCTCCCCCTGCTCATGTTCCCTCTTTCCCTCTAAAATAAATAAATCTTGAAAGAAAGAAAAAATTCACAGGCATTTCTAAGATTTTTCTTAAATAACCACCATCCCATTATTACACAGGTGCCTCTAAAGCATACTCTGCCCAGATTTTAATACATAGCCAGGATTAGGAAACTCTAATGCTAGTCCCAATTCCTTATTTTACATAATTCAGGAAAAACCAAGAGACAAAATGACCATTTAGAATATGGCCATTTAGAATATAGGTTGGAGGGCTGGAATTTGAGGGTTAGGGCATGAGACCTCTATCTTTTAAACTACATTTTCCTGTAGAAAATAAAAAATACAACACTTTACAAGAAGGAAAACAAACTGTAATAGGATTGAAGAAGTAATGGTGAGGAGAGGGATTATTGTGTTATGTTTGGATTGTGTTACAATGTATTGTCTAAAAATCAAATGATTGTCTCTGCAGATGTGCTTATTTACAGATATTGGTATGTATGGTGTCCTGGAAAGTTGATTCAAGCCAGAACTTTAGTTCAGGGTTACCAACTATGTATGGCTTTAGTTTCTAGCTCACCAAATACTTGTCCTAAGTCCTAGAACAAGTTACTTTTCAGTTTCCTAAACTGTGCAACATGAATAAGCAGGAGCAACTAAAAAACAAAGCAAAACAAAACAAACAACCACCACGACCACCTGGAACGATTTTTATAAAACACTAATAAGTTCAATGGACAAATTAAAAAATACTTCTTTGGCCATGCCTTTGTTTTAGAGACTGTAAATGATTGTGACTATTTCCATTTAAAAACGTGCATGTAGGGGCTCCTGGGTGGCTCAGTCGGTTAAGCATCTGGCTTTGACTCTGGTCATGATCCCAGGGTCCTGGGATCAAGTCCGTCGTCAGGCTCCTTGCTCAGCGAAGAGTCTGCTTCTCCCTCTGCCTCCATTCCTCCCTTGCTTTTGCATGCTCTTTCTCTCAAATAAATAAAATCTTAAAAAAAAAATAAAACTAAAACGTGTATGTGTTCATGTTTTTAATGTGCAAAGTATTACGGTTCTAACTTTGAAATATTCTAAATCTGTTTAAGGACTTGTTATATTTGATTTAAGCTATCCATTAAATGTACCCGTTACTAAATAGTTGAATCTGATCTTCAAACTACTATTCAATTCTCTAACATTTTTTTTCATTTATAGATCATTGAATGATGTATGAAAATCAGATATCCTTTTTAGTTTACTGAAAGGTACTGATTATAAAATTTCACAATGAAAATTTAAAGAGCTTATATTAATGGCCCCTTGATGAATAGAATAAATAAAGAAAATTAAGATTGAACAAACTTGTCAGAGTTGAATATTTTTATTTTTGTAAACATACAGTCTGGGTTTCCTCTAGCTCATATAATCTAGGATAGGGGAAACCTCAAATAGGTGAGGAAGCTTGGAAATTTTCAGTTTAAAATTAGCTGATGAAATCCAGCTTCTTCGTATTCTTTAACACTATAAAGTAAAAGAAGGAATGAATCTGGATAGGCACACGGTGTGAAGGAAAGTGTCTTCTCTTGGGTTTTCTTTCCATTTCAAACTTAGCTTCCTCATTCTCTTGTGTCACCAAGAACTCTACAATGCAGCGTGCATGGTGTGATTACAGAATGAGAGAAATGCCTGAATTTGATATGAATTCTATCAGAGGAACCACATCTGCCTGCCTGTGACAACTCTCATGAATGCTACACACACAAGCATGGTGATGCAAACGTACATAAAAATAAATTTTAGTGTCATTTGGATTCAGGAGTGTTAAAAAAACAAAACAAAACTGAGGACATATGTATCAATGTCTTCGGTACTTAGTACAACTGATTTATTGCTTTCCGGAAAGCTGCTTTCTTTTTCAGGCGAACTATGTTTCAGCATCAGAATGAAAGGCAGCATGGAGATCTCCCCTCTGGGTCAGTCCAACACTTTGAAAACACGTCCCCACAGCCTGATTCACCTTGTAGAGGAAAGAGAAGATGCCAGCCCTAGGTTATTCTAAGGAAATCAAGCAAAGCATGGCCTTTTGCTGTTGGAAGCGCATTATTGACATAAACTGAATTTCTTCTCATTTTGTCAATACTCACACCAGCCAAAATACAGCTGGATGAATTTTCATCAAAGTTTGACATTTTAACAGTTGGATCTAAGATACAGTTTATGTGGTCTCTTCAAGATTTACATGGAGGGGGTATCAGATGGGTGGTCATCCCTCAGAGTTGTTAAAACCGAAGTCTCGTCGGAGACAGCCAAGGTTGCCAAAAGAGCTACGCCAGAAATACTGGAAAGACGCTGGCAGACGAGACAAACTTTGGTTCCATAAGTTAGCTGCCATTCAGAAATCACAAGGGCACACACTTTGATTTTCAGTTTCAGTTTCTACTAAAGATGCTTCCTACATGGGCAGTTTGTCTGAGGAAGAGAGGAGAATCGTCAGGGGTTGTCTAACGATGGTATCTTGAAGCAGAGGGCGGCAATAACGCCCCCACCCCCCCACCCACCCCTCCACCCACAGGCTACGGAGACCTTTCTAAGACCGCTTCTGACCAGGAGCCTAGTGTTGTATCAGACACTGGGGTGGATCAGTCTCCCCAGGAAAGAAAAACAAAATTACTCTTCTGTAAGTAACTGACTCCACGCAGAGGCATTCTGGCTCCAGCAATGGATCACACAGTGTGCGTGTACTTGGAACGGGAATGTGCCAGTCCTGCGGGATTACATTCAATCCACGTCAGGATATTTTATACTCTGACCCCACACACATATCAATTACTCAACAATGACTGTGAGAACCAGGCTCAGTAGCTAAAACTGGATATAAGTTATCAAGATCAGCTTGACACACCTGCTTGGTTATCATTCATAATATTCATTCTTAAGCTTAAAGACAATAAAACACTCGTAAAATTTAGCAAACAAAATACTCAGCCCATACCTCTCCAAAGTTGTTCCACGCTGAGAATGGTCACCATTTCCATCATTTTAGTTAAGAAATCTGAAGTTATTACACTTGGATTTATTTGGACAGGTTACAAAATAATTCCACTCTTAACATGGTTTTATTCTTACTTTGTAAATATAGTCACGGATGTTACCCATGAATGTCTCACAGAAAAGCGCAAGGCACTCCTTTGTCATCGTTTATCACATTGTGTGTGCTCGTTTTGTTTTTCATAGCAAGTTCTTTAAGGAAATAAAGACTATTCACTTTATTCATTTGAGTTTTGGGGGTTCAGTTTTTGACTGGTTCTCCTCTATACTGCCTTTCAAATCTGAGCAAACCCAGTGACTGAAGTGAGAGTAGATGCTAATGAAGTAACTAATCTTCCAAAAGGGTTGATGAAAAGGACTATTTCCATTTCTAATACTGCCAGTGGTCAAAAAAAATTATTTTTATTTGTTGACATACAGTGTAGGAAGTCTATGTGCTAGAATAGGAGATGAAATGCAGACACACTTCATCTTACTGTGCTGTGGCTTTGTCTTTCACAGATATTATTTTTTATTTAAAAACTAATTGAAGTCTCAAGACTTCAGGGGAGGAAGTCACTGCAGATGTGGTGGGAACAGCATGAGAACTAGAGTCAGAAGTGGGGCCTGAAGATGTGACCGAATCACTGCAATCTCATGATAGAACTTGAATGAACAAGTTGCTCCCTATGGATGAGCAAAGAAGTGGTTTCCGGACAGGAGTCTATTCCTGGTGAAGATGCTGTGAAGATTGTTGAAATGACAGCAAAGGATTGAGAATATCACATAAACTTAGTTGATAAAGCAGCAACAGGGTTTGAGAGGATGGACTCCAATTTTGAGAGAAGTTCTACTGTGGGTAAACTACTATCAAACAGCATCACATGCTACAGAGAAACTGTTCATGAAATAAGAGTCCATCGATGCAGCAAACTTCACTGTCGTCTCATTCTAAGAATTTGCCATAGCCACCCCAACCTTCAGCAGCCTCCACCCTGGTCAGTCAGCAGCCAACACCACCGAGACAGGACCTCCACCAGCAAAAAGATTACGCCTCACTGAAATCTCAGACGGTTAGTAGTTTTTTGTTTTTGTTTTTTTAGCAATAAGCTATTACTTTAATTAAGGTATGTACATATTTTTAGACATAATGCTATGGCACGTTTAACAGACTACATCATAGTGTAAACATAACTTTTATATGCACTGGGAAACCAAAATAATTCATTTTACTCACTTTATTGCCAAGTTTGCTTTGTTGTGGTTGTAACTGAGCCCATGACAGCTCTGGAGTGCGTCTGTGGCTCTCTAATTTACACCCTAACCCAAATGATCTCCTTTTTATTATTTTGGATGCCATAAATTTCATCGGTTTTAAACCTGTTCTGTTATTAAAAAAAAAAAGTCATGTTGTAACACTTGAAAAATGAGTGATGGGAGCTCAGCATGGAAACCCTTTAGCCTGCTGGACAAACCCAAGACAGGCAAGAAAATAAACAGAAGGGAGAGAGATTGAATGTATTCGGTTTTATCATGTCTCTGGAGGACAGACCTGCTGATGCCGCGTTAGGTCAACAGAAAGTGCTTTCGTGCTTTCTGATCGGTTACAAATGATGAATGCAATCCAAAAAAAATGTTAGTTAGGAGAAGACATTTGTTACATCACATCGTTAAGTGTAAGATCCCTTTCTTGAAAATTATCTCCCTTTTTCTCCTGCTTCCCTCTCAGCCTGTTTTAAGCAATAGAATGGTTCTAAGCAAATCAATCCATAATTTTGTAAGTATAATTTGCCAAAGAATCAGACTTAACCATAACAGGGCCATTCTCCGTTCTCATTTTATTTCCTTCCATTACATCCTCACCATCTGGCATATTATATGCTTTGCTCATTTAATTGTTTACTGTCCATCTCATCACACTAAAATTACCCTTGCTGGATGTAGGGTTTTTATATGTCTCTTATATGGTGGTTACATAGTACATACTCAATAAATATTTGCTCAATTACTAAAAGAATAAATTAATAAAAGAAACAATGTTATCAGATAAGTAAAACATTTAAATTCTCTAACACACATACACAGATGGAAAAAATGCAACTACCACATCCAAATGATTTAATGACCCAATCATATCATGCCGTAATTATTCTTCATGTCAAAAAAAGATCAGGTCACCGCAATAAAAATTTTAAATTTTAATATATATGGAAAGACAGTATTTTTCAGAAATATTTAGTTCCTTCTAAAATATTATGTATATATATTTATATGTGTATATAATATATTATAATATATATTCATATATATACATTTATATATACACATATAAATATATACATATATAATTTAAAAAGGTAAAACCAACATCATGTATATTTTCTTAAAGGATTTTTATCTTCACCTACAAAAACCCTGATACTTTGTCAGCAAATACCAGGAATCAGATTTTAAATGATCTCAAATCAAATTTCAAATATTATTTTCATTTCAAAAATAGTCCTCTACTTGAATATTAAAATTTACACTATGGGGAATATAAATAACTCAGTACACAGAATTTTAAAATAAAAAAAAATTGAGTATTTTCTACACAGTAAATTGAACAGGGAAAAAAAAAGTTTTTCAACAGGTCAGAAATTAGGTGACTGATAAGTGCTAAGCACTCCCTGCATGATGGATTTTCGTTCACACCCTAGAAGGCATGAGAATCAGAGGGACAGCTTTTGAGCCCATGGATTGTCCTAAATCTCACTTCACAATGCATGCTTGATTTTGCACAAGAAAGGAAATGGATCAAGGGTGCCTGAGGGAGATCTGAGGCAGGAGAAGCATCCTCTTGCGCTATCCAAGGACAAAAACAAAATCACAAAATTGATTCTCCATCATATTGGCAGCGGGAGAAGACTTCAAGTCAATTTCTTCTGTTAGAGTGTATTTTCCTTATGAGAAAAATCCGCTGGCTCAATGTAACACAAACATAATTCTATAATATAGGTAAAAATAGCCTATGAAAACACATTCAGAATCCAACCTCAATAATTATTCAGCCATTTGAGCTTGAAATCCTTGCTTAATATCATCCTCTTGGCACCTGAGATCTTCAAAATTAGAAGTAGAAATCTGCACAGTAATTATTCAATCCTCCTTAGGTATAGTTTGTTAATCTACGTGTGGCAGTCTTAAAAACTTCAACAAATATTTCTGGTTTATTTCCTGTACACTCATCTCACCCTGCTTCTAGATACACAGTAAAATAGCACCCCTGGTCCTTTTCTGGGTGGAGAAGCTGCATGACTTGTTCTGGCTAATGAGTTGAAGGAAACACGGTCCACTTCCAGGCTAAGGCCTTCACTGCTGGAGTGGGATCGTCCTGAATCTTCTCTCCCTGATGCATGGAAACTATCGTGATGTTGGCTGTGCTGTTGCTTGGGATTCTGAGTGATTACACTCATCAGGAACTTCGCGTCCAAACCCTGCCGCCAAAATGTAATGGATATGTCATTGGAGCAAGCAATAAAACTTTGCTATTTTAAGCCCCATAATTTAGACTTCCCTAATAAAGCTTTTAAGAATCAATACCTGGGTGCACTCATGGCCCCTCCCAGGCACCCACAGAGCAGCTACCAATTAGTCACCTGAAGAGCACCTCCAGCTGAGAACAAACAAAGGGACTCACACTCTAACAAACGTTCTTTACATAGTCTATTCAGTGTTTTTGTTTGGTTTGTGGGTTTTGTTTTTGTTTTTTTGCATTTTTGTGTTTTGGTGATTTTGCACATATCACTCTCCTGAGGCTTCCATATGTAGAGTTTCCTAAATGCCCCCTTTTCATCTCTCAGATGAAGCCCTGACTGACTAGTGCAGTAGCCCCAACAGCAGATACACGGAGAACGCCTAGCTCTGCACTCTCAGAATCCAGGTCCCGAGGAGCTGGGATATGCTTATGTGTGTACATTTGAGACGGGGTGGGAGCTAAGAGTTCTGCCTCCCCCTCTGGTAAAAATACATTCCCGTTTAAACTAATAAATCAAGCCTATTTGATCCAGCTTGGTTAGGTTCTAGATTAATGTTTATTACAGATTAAGTAGGCATGTTATAGGTTGTCCTGGGAACCTAACCATTTTTAATATTGTTTCTATGAGAAAATGTATTCCAAGTTCCAAACAATTGATTCACAAATTAACTTCTGGAACACTGCCAGCTTTTAAAATGTGGACTCCTGTATGGCAGAGTGAGCAAGGTATGGAAACAAAGAGATAATACCCGGGTTTGCTATCTTCTGTGGACAAGGAGAGCAGCTTAATAATGATAAGACTATCTGCTAGAGCAGCCTGTAAATTATATGTTTACTTAGCATTCACTTAGGAAATTCCATTTTTTTTCTGTCGGTTTCTGCTACATAATTCACAGCCATATGGGAGGAATTGGACCCTAGAAATGATAGCAAAAAAGTGACAGAATCTATGGTATCAATGATCCTGTCCACAGTACATCACCATATTTGTAATCGAGGCCTGAGCCCCGACAATTTTCTCCAGCAGACTGTTCCTATGGCAGAGAACAGATGCGCAGTTGCTGATAGGCAGAACTGCCTACTTTTTCTACTTTTCAGTGTACTTTTTGGTCACGCTGACATTTGATAGAGGTATGTGGTAGTGACAATCCATTATTTAACACAAATCTGCCTGACCACGTGTTAAAATGATCACCCTGTGTTAAAATGAGCACCCTGATTTAGAGAAAGGGAAGATGACCGAAGGTAATGTTGGAATGTCTATTAGTACACCAAGTCTACACTCGATATACACTGCACATTTAAACAAAACCATTTACTGTTTGGCTACTCATCATGCTTGGTATGAAATTTCTGCCACTCTATGAGATTTCCAAAAATGAGAGGAATTAGGAGCTACAGTTCTCATTAAAATGTTTAGTTTTCAACCAAGCAATACTGGCGTGTTTACAGAATGGAAGCAACCCTGAAAAATAATTGAGTCTATTACAGGTGGTAAAGAAAAGCCAAGACTCCACTGTCCACTGAGCATGCTAATTGAATCTGACCTTGCAAAAAGATGAAGCAAACAATGTTTTCCCTAATTGCAAAGGTCTCTGGCTGGGTCCATATTCCTATTTATTACTTCACACTTGGATGATACATGGTGCCTCATATAGATCCTCTTTCTTAGGAAAGGATTCTTAATTTGCAGAATAAGCCCATTGCTCTTTTTATTGATGCCTCATAGAGTGATTTGGCATGAACCATAAGGAAGAAAACTCCAATTTCAAGGGATTTTTTTTTTTTTTTTTAATTTCTAGGTTATGGATAACTTCATTGAACAAGTTTTGGAGCCAGTGATAACTACTCAAGTAGCTTCCCATTTTAAACACCGGATGAAAGGAGATCACCTTTATATTGACTGCACTTGCTTTCTAGGAGTTCTCTCTGGTAACAGAAGTTGGGTGATTATCAAGTCCTACTCTAAAGAGTTAAAGGTGGAGGACGGTCATATCACACTGGAGTTACACATGCTATCAACTGCAATTACTAAGTTATAGATACATACAACCAACATGCCATTTTTAGAATTAGACCAGTAAAAATATCCCCCCAAATTTCTTTTTTGGTGTACTGGAGTATCTCGGAGGGGCAGAGCCTGGAGAATATACCTGTAAGCCCCACAGCAGAAGACAAACTAATCCAACCAGTGAGGTAGCCCATGTTGATGAAGATCGAGAACATTTTACATCCGTGGAGTGACCACCACAGTTACTGGATCTAATGAGCTAGAGATACTCTGTTAATTCCACAACTGTTGTCCCAGGGAGACAGCACTGTTCTATACTGTTGGGATATATTGGTGGGGAAAACAGACCAAAACAAAACAAAAAAACACAAAAAACATGCCTTTTTGGAGCTTATGATTCTAGCAGTGGAACCTAGACAACACAAAGAGATATGGTAGGTAAAATGTTTAGTCAGAAGCTTAGAAAGGTTATGGAAAAAAACATCCTGCTAAGTGGAATAGGGAATGTAAGTGGTAGGAGGAGGTGGGGGAGGTTTGAAGCTGAGGAAGTCACCCTTGAAAACAAAGTGACATCTGAGTAAAAACCTGAAGGACTGGAAGGTGTTAGCTGGACGTTCCACTGTAGGTTTCCCAAGTATTAGAGTCTAGCTGTGCTCAGTAATAGAAGGACGTCAGTGTGCCTGCAGAAGCATAGGGTTAGAAGTCCAGCATGAGATGAGGCCAGGAGAAGAACAGGGGTTTAACCTGTCTAAGAGCCTACACACAGGAGAAGACTGTGGCCTCAAGTGGGGACACGGAGCTGGATGTTTGACAGATGGTTAACATGAGCACTCATTTGCATAAAGAGGACTCTGGCCATGTGTTGAGTAGAGCAGAATCAGGGAAACTACTCAGAAGCCCATTGCAATCATCTAACTGAGAGAAGTTCACTGGACCTCGGTTAGAGTGAAAATGGTAAGAACTGGTCAGAATGTACTTTGAGAAATTTTATAACAGGTTAATCATCTATGAGAGACAATGGTAGGAGTTAAATAGGACACTAAGGTTTGGGGACTGGGCAAGCCAATGAGATGGAGGCCACCACATATGGAGGTTTGGTGGGAACATGGGCAGGTCAGCGGGCACTGACCAGACAGAAGCACGGGTGAGGAGTAGGCAGTTGGAGGTTCAAGAGTGGAGTTCAGGAGAGAGGTGTGGGCCAGAGACAGAAGTTGTGGAGTCACTATGTATAGATACCCCTTACAGCATGGAGCAGGTGGGAGCACCAGGACAGGGAGAGATCAAATGACTGGGAAGTACGGAGAATGGCAATCCTGGGGCACTTCAATGATGACAAGCAGGAAAAGAGATACCAGAAAATGAGACAGAGTGACAAATGAAAGAGGATACAAACATAACGACCAGTAAAGAAAATGGGTTCAAAAGAAAAAAAGGGGGGGGGGGATAGGACCAATTACCAAAACGGTTCTTATAGGTGAACAAAGCTGAGAGCTGAAAATTGACCACGGGTGTGTAACAAGGAGGATCCCCGTGACCTTGACCAGATGGGGCAGTGCTATAACAGGGATTAAAGTCTGGTGGGAAAGAATGAAAGGAAGAACATGAGCTGTAGAGCTGGGAACACCTGAGCAGTTTTGCAGAAAGCGTGAGCAGAGTTATGTGAAGACAGCTGATGGGCAAGACTGGTCAAGGGAAACCTTTATGCTTTTTTACTTAGGAAAAATAACTGCCTATCTGTGCATTGCTCAGATCATTTGATGGCAGAGAAAACTTGAGTAGAATAAACGTCTCAGTGATCTCAAGAGCCCAAGGATTTAGTTCACCAAGCCCCTTTCTGGTATGTCTAGGATGTTTCTGGGGGGTATCTGGATCTGAAATGGGCATTTTACATGGAGAATTGCACAAAACGCTTTTATAGTTGAAAAGAGTTCTGCTTAAAAATCAGGATTGTTATAAATACAAATATCTAATACACATTTTTAGTATAAAACCCTTGTGAACCAAAGTGCCAAATGAAATAATCCCTGGGTATATATGTATGTATGCATTCACAAAAGTATTTGAAATGTGATCTCACTGCCAATGAAAACAGGTTTGAATTTTTTTAGAAGACTAAAAAAATGTATCAACGAACCTAATTCAAAAATACAATATTCAAGTGGAACTCATTCCTGATATACAAAGGGTGATTATACAATCTGTTTATCTGTTAAAATAACTCCTATCAATGAACTCATATAGTGCCATTATTTTGTCAGATATAGAAACTTTGATGAAATTAACTTTCAATTACAATACAAAGTCTCAGAAAATTCGATCTAGAAAAAGACAATTTAATTTCAGAATGAACAGTAAAATTAATTCCACACATTCATATTTTAGAGGTACTCCTCTTATGTAAGACATACAAGATGATTTTTTTTTTTTAAATCATTGCCACTGTATAAAATGGTACTAGTGATCCTGGCTAATATAATATTACATGAAAAAGAAACAGGTAAATACATGGAAAGGTGAAAAACTTTTTTGCAAGTGATATAAAATCTCATGGAAAATGCAACAGAGTCAATTAAGAATCAGTGTAACAGATGTGCTGAATGAAGAATTAACTTTGAAAAATCAGTAGTATCCCGCCCCTTGTCGTTAACAATTGCTAAGGCTGAAAGGCGAAGAAATAAGAGAGCAACAAACCAATATTGCATCTAGGAAACAGTCTAACAACTCATGTACAACGTCATTCATTAGTTTTAGTTCTGATTTTTAAATATGCCTGCAGGTACATAAACACGACGATCATGAAACAGATCCATGCATCTAGGAAAAGGGCATATGACAAACATGGCAACATAATCTATCAATTAGAAAATGATGAGCTCAGTTACGAGTTCCAGGACAAGTCCCCTTGGTTTTGGCAGCCCACAGCAATCACCCTCTGAAAGCTTTCTGCAAGGGCCAGAGTCCACCCTATCCACCTGCAGGGTAACCTGAAATTGGCAAAGAGTCCAACTCTCCCTCAATGGGACACAACCCCAGGGTGGTGTTACACTCCAGTTACATACCATGGTAGCTTTCTGGAAGACCCATCTTCCACTGGGTCTCTTCCTTTTTTCACAAACCACTCCCTGACTGATTTTTTTTTTTTCCTAAGATATTATCTCGGAATTCTTGTCTAAGAGTTGGTTTCAGAAAACCCAAACCAAGGTAGAGCTATACTTCATTCTTTAAGGATGAAATTCAGTTGGATTTATACCCAAATACCAAAACTAAAATTTAATATAGAACATTTACAGAGGAATATCTAACCCTGGACAAGCAACACTTGTTAAACAAAACATCAAAAGTACAACTTGTTGGATACCACAAACTAAGTTTGAGAGGGTAACTGACCAGGAGAAAATATGTACAACGTATAAGCTGAAACTTGATCCATACCTGAAACTGAAAGATTTCTGAAAAAACACGAAAAAGAGAATGTTTAGAAGAAAAATGGGCAGAGTGACCAGGCAGTGCAGAGAAAAGTAAAAGCAAATGGCTAACAGAGGAAAAGAGGTGCTCTTCCACACTAATCAGAGAAACAAATTAGAAATAGCTAGACACTCTCTGTATAAGCATAATCTGAGCTTCAAAAACTAGAAATTCTGACAATACCATTAGGAAGGGAGGATGTGGAAACGGTGACCTTCCCACACTGCTGATTCGACAAAACCCTTATAATCATTCTGCTGAGAATTTACAGGACCTAGTGAAACTAAGATTTGTATGACCTATGGCCCTTCAAAAAAATTCTGCCTGTGTGGCGGTTTCATACAAAACCAAATGTACTCTCAGCCTGGGATCCAGGAATCCCACCCCTTGCTATGTGTCCAAAGGGGCTGAAAACGGTGTATGCAAAAACCTGCACACAGATTTACAGCAACTTTATTCTTAATCACCAAAACCTGACAGCAACGAAGATTTCCTTCACTAGGGGAGTGGATAAAACAGTGGGGCAACCAGACAATGGAATACTCGTGTAGAAAGGAATGAGCTGGGAAGCCAGGAGAGACACTACCAAGCAAACACAGCCTATCTTCAAAGGCTACCTACTGCAGGATTCCAACTATAGGACATTCTGGGAAAAGCAGAACTAGGGACGCAGTAAAAAGATGAAGGGTTGGGGGAGGGAGGGGTAAACAGGTAGCACGGAGGGCTCTTATTTATGGCATCGTAACAATGGATAGACATCATTATGAGCTGTCTACACCCATAGAATGTACAACATGGAGTGAGTCTTCATGTAAAGCATGGGCGCTGGTGTCAATGTAGGTTCACCAATTGTAAGAAATGTAGCTTTCTAGTGAGGATGAGGACAACCAGGGATAGTGTAGATAGTGAACATGTGGGGGGCAGGGCTATGTGGGAACGCTGTACCTTCCTCTCAATTCTGCTGTGTACGTACAACTGCTCTCAACAGCTTTTTTAAAAATCTGTATGATCTAGAGTACAGCTTGCCCAGATATTAAGGTTATACCTTAATAGCATGAACTTGTAAATATTAAACTATGTTTGACCTACAAATGTTGATTCCCATTGTTTGTTCACCACTGTGCCGAGTTTTGATAGTGGGGAGAATAACACAGATGCCTATCATAGGGGAAGGGCTCGGTAAAATGTGGTAGACAACACTCCTGTGTAGTGGCTAGAACCAACAGCACCATGGGTAGAGCTTGGAACTTAGTGTCCAATGAATCTGTACAAGAACCATCTAATAGCAGCTACATAAAGTAAAAACACATACAGCTCTGTGCTTCACAAAGATAGGTGAATACGTGCTTATCCAGGGACATATACTGACACAGTTAAGTGTTAATTTGCCTGTGAGGAAGATAATGGGCACAGAGATTAGGAATAAAGGAAGAAAACATTAAAAATGCATGCCTGGCAAAAAGGAGGGATTTGTGTGCAGAGGCCAGCCATGAAATTGTGCCAGGAACTGATGAGTATCATTAACTCAAGTCTCTAAATCCGTGGATAAAACAAAGCTAGAAATGGTATTTCCTACCTCTTGGGATTGTTGTGAAAATTAATTAAGAAAATACGTTTAAAGGGCTTAGTCCACCTTAGTGTATAGTGAATATTTAATACATCATATTATGCTGTCGTAATTATCATCATTGTGATTATAGTTGCTGTATTTTTTTTCACTCTTTAGTGGACAATTCCACCAGTGCTGTTTTCCCTACAAGTTCCTCTAAAACCAAGTATCACAAAGAGCGATTAATGTAAAGCTGTGATTCATTTTTAGTATGCAGTTTATCTTAATATTCTATTGACTTCCCTGAAACTGACAGGGAAGTTGGAACAGGTTCACTTTTTGAATGAAATGACATGAGTGAATTTTCACTTGTGTTAAAACAAACAAAAACAAAACCTCTCCAGCCAGGTTCAGAATCCAGAAACTAGGTGATATGACACAATGGGCTAGCCTGCTGGATTTCACTCTCGGGTTTCCGAGAGCAGGGAATGAAATGAGGAGTGAACAGCTTTATAAATTCAATCCATAAGCAAAGCTGATTTGGTGCAGGTTGATTTTCAGAAAAGCAAAACCTGCAGTCTTACCCCAGTCAGTCAAAACTAATATGATGAAGCAATTCTCTCTGATGGGATTTATGCTGGAAGAAATCCCAGGCCACACAATGCAACGCTTCCCAGGGCAGAAAAGCTTGGTTCATTGTGCCAAACTATGGCTAGATCAGTAGCTCTCCTTGGCAAGTGAGCAGCCAGCTCTTGCCTTCAGGAGGCTGTTGGAGGGAGGAGGAAGGAAACCACAGGGGCTCAGTCCTTAACCCCTCCCACACTGCAGGCGGGAAGCAGCAACCTGGCCTCTTCCACCCCCTTCCCAGCCTCACTGCCCTTGTGCAAGCCTGCCTTTGTTTTTCTCAGAGCTATTACCATGTGCTTGCAGTGACAGCTCCTGGTGCCCAAGGGCCCTTCTGGTAACCGTCTTCCCAGCGTTCACAGAGGACTTTGGATGTACCTAATGCCTGCACTGAATAGAACACCAAGCACTGAACAGGGTGAATATTTATATTTTATAAGCAATTTTCATTAAGTTACTAGTGAAGAAACTGCAGTTGAAGATGAGGAGAAAGAATAATAATATTAAAGAAATGAAGAACAAGAAGAAAACCAAGATTTAACATCTGCGGAGTGGCAATTCTAGGTGGATTTGAATTTAGAGACAGAGTCAGAATCTTGACGTTACTCCTTACTTGTGAGCTGACCCTACAGAATTCAGTTGACCCCTTGACATCTTAGTTTATTCAGCTGTAAAATCTGGTCCTGTGTTGCTAGAATAATTAAATGACATACCTCTGTAGACTGATTAATCTAACACTCAGTGCATGACAGGATCAATAAATAATTATGAGCTAAGATTAATAAATTTCACTAATTATAAATAATATACTGTGTTATTTAGTATGTAGTAAAACAACTACTAATCCTGTTACTACTTGTCAGATACTATAATTAGGCTACACTTTTTCCAAGTCATAATTAACAACTCTGTCCCCAAATATTTTCTAGCTTTTTGGCCCAACATGTGTCAAGGAGTATCTTTCAATGGTTATGAAGACGCATTAAGATGCCATCAATATGGAATTTATTCTCAATACCACGACCCCTTTTTAGTCTTTTGCCTTCAGTTTTCAATATAGTGTATCACAGACTAGGAGGTAAACAGACTAAGAAGAAACAGATTTACCCTGGTTCTCCTAAGTCACAACTGTTGTGGTTTAGTCAAAGGACAGTAAACAGCTACTGATTTTTTGTACATGTAACTCATGAATCCACCACACCATGCAGCCCCCTTCGTAGGGAACCTCACATTCACGAGGGCAGAGACTATGACAAGTCAGTAATTACAGGAGGATAAAGAGATGTATGGAGAGTTCTGGAATCCTAAACCACAGGCTGTGTGGGAATCCAGAGACTGTTCATAGCCTGTGAGGCTGGAGACTGTGGGCAGTGGAAACTTGTACAGAGAAAAGGATGAAGAGAATTCTGGTCAAAGGAGAAAACATGGACCCATGAATGTGAGAGCACCCAACAAACGAGGGCTTAGAAAGTTTTCTGGTTTCACACGCCTCCTCCTGCGTCAAGTACCCACCAAGTCACACCCCCTTCTCTCAATGAGCAGAAGGTATGTAGTACCAGGAGAGGTCAGAGTTGCAGCGGATAAGCTGGTGTGGCATCACATTGTTTAGACAGGTCTATAAACACACACTGATTTTCATGTTTCTTATGTCCACAGTCGAGTCTTGCATGGGTTTTGTAGGTCTGGGCAAGTCAGTAGTCCTTCCATTCTGTGCCTAGAATGACCGACAGAAGCAAGCGTCCCTGCAGAGGCACAATAACGGGTAACAGGGAGCATGGTTATGTACTGGGCAGTATGGAAGGAAGTGTGAACAAAGAGATCTGGAAAAGGAGGTTTTGTTCAAAGAGTGGAGGCATAATCAAGTATTAACAAGATAAAGGGGAAATGAAAATGATTTTCGGGGAAACATGGTGAAGATTGGTTTTGTGTATAAGGCAGAGGGATTGGTAAAATGGAAGATTAAAATGGAAAAGAGCACTTGAGAGAATATAAGAATCTAAAAAATATTGTGTGTTTGCTAGACTACCATGTCTGTAAGAATAAAAAAAAAAATGCTCCAGAGTGATGTGGGACATCAAATTTTCATCATTGTTTGGAGAAATTTCAACTATGTGGGGAATACATGTGGTTAAATACATCTCTTTAAATATTCTGTCCTCAGGTAAAACTTGATTCCTGCCAAAAAGTTTAATCGATAATAACAGTAAGACACACACATAGCAAATTTAACTGGGCTAGTGGCTTGCATAATTAAAATGCAAAAGAACTAGTCACCCTCCAGCTGCAGGGGAAGGATCCATTCCTTATAAATGATGATCATTAGGTAGCAGGTATATCATTAATGAGTCAACGGCATCTTGATGAAAAACAAAAATGGTTTATGTTGTTAAACACATCTAGTGTATATTTTAAATACTATTTATAACTCTAATCCACCACAAATTTGAAAATATTTATTAAGCAATAATGCTGTGGCCTGAATGTTTGTGTCTCCTCAAATTCATATGTTGAATTCATAACCCCAGGGGATGGTGTTAGAAGGTGGGCCTTTGGGAGTGAGGAGGTCATGAGTGGGGGCCCCCATGAATGACATTACTGCTCTTAGGAAAGAGGCCCACAGGGGTCCTTCATCCCTGTTGCCCTGAGGGACCTGAAAGGGGACCCTCAACTCGACCATGCTAGCCTCTTGATCTCCGACTTCCAGCTCCAAAGGGTAAGAAGTAAATCCCCGTTGTTAATAAGCCAGCTAGTCTGTGGTATCTAGTTAGAGCAGCCTGAAGGGATGAACACAAATGCCTTCTGTCAACTATCATCAATCAGTCTGAGAGAAATTCAAATTAATTTACATTCGTTCATTCAACATATGTGTTGGATACGGTCTTCCATCATTCTTGGTCCTGGAAATACAGCAGTGAACCAAACAGGTGAATGCCCCTATCTCCATGGCCTTTATGTTCTAGACGGGAATTTCTTAGTATATTTTAAAGTGAAGAAATATTTAGGTATAGTTTTAAAGGATGCCCATTGGTTACTAGTTTAGAGTTTTTAAAAGTGCTGGGATATTCAAAGTTGGCATGAATAGATGAAGTCCGCTCCAAACTGGGAGGGGGGAAGTTTTGAAACACTTTTGGGACATCTGAACTCATAAGATGCAATGTAAGGCCTTGCGAGCACATATCGCCACACATGAATCTATGAGCTCTGACCATCTCTTCATAAGATTTAATACTGTGCATTGGTTTGGATATTATAAGAGAAAGTTCATTGCTCCAGGGGCTGACTCAATACAGGTGTAGTCTTTAATAGGCTCCTAAAACTCATTACTGCACAGATTTGTAATTTTGAATGAAATAGAGTTGATAATCAAGAGAAGGTTTTGACTTCATCTTCATCAGACAGATCACCTGCAAGTCATTCTCATGAAGCTGCAGGGAAGATATTCTAGAATTACAGACTCCCTAGTATATTTAACAGAGGCGATACTGTCTGGTACCCTTAACCAGTTACCAAAATAGCACAGAACAGCAGGGAGCTAACTCAAAGCGATCTCTTTGGTCTCCTATCAATTAGTATGAACACAAGAGATTTTTTATTTCCTGAACTACTGCTTGAACTTCTATTTTCATACTCTTTAACAAGTGGTTTGTAGGCAATCTTCAGTATTTCTGACATTAAAATATATACAGACATAAACAGATGTGCAGATTTTTATATGTTTTCAGATGTAAAAAGTCACTTCCTCAAACACGTAGTACATTTCCAGAGTATTTAATTCTCTTCCCCACAATGGCCTAGTCCAATTTTGATAGTAAATGACACAAAGCATTGTCTGAACGACAAGCTCTCTTTACTAGCATGTGCTGGAATTTAAGGTTAGCAGCTCTCAATCTCAGAAACCTGTTTAATTTCTGAATGAAAGGCAGACCTGAAGAATGTATTCTCATTACGTCAGTGTAAGTTGGATGAAATACAAATTGAATGTTCAAGCAAACATTGAAAGGTGGTCAAGTTTCCATGCAGCCTGAAGCTAACTCACATTATAAAATGGCACTCCATGAAAAACCACGTTTACATCATCACTTGTTCAAGGCATGCAATAGAAAAATATTGCACAAATTTTAGAGAAATCTGTAACAGCTCTCAAGAGACCAGTAGATACCACAGAACTAGAAGAATTTGATATTTATCAGAAAGTGATACTCAATAGGACCTAATGGAATAAAATTATTCATCTCTTGAAAAACAATTATGACAAAATACTGCAACTGACAAGTAATGTGTGTGTAGCCAATTTTCAAAATTTGTTTACTTATAAGAAATGTGATTTAGTATATTGCTTTGTGATAATAGTTTAAAATATACGCATTATACTGTAAATATTTAAGCAATAGCTATGTATTATTTAATTTGAAAATCATAAAATGTTTTTTATTTAATTTAATTTATTTATTTGACAGAGATAGAGACAGCCAGTGAGACAGGGAACACAAGCAGGGGGAGTGGGAGAGGAAGAAGCAGACTCATAGCGGAAGAGCCTGATGTGGGGCTCGATCCCATAATGCCGGGATCACGCCCTGAGCTGAAGGCAGACGCTTAACCGCTGTGCCACCCAGGCGCCCCCTGAAAATCATAAAATGTTCTTAACAGAATTTTCTTGCCTTCCTTAAAAGAATGTCTTTGTATGTAAGCCTGCTTTCTCATTAAGAAAATAAAAAGTGTGGTAAAATATCCAGCTCAGATTAACAAAGGTCCAAATATTTTACCACTGTAGTAACACTTGAGTAGCTTGGTATTCTCAAGAATTTACTATTAAGTTGTAGTGCAAACCTACAGGGTAGTTCTACATATCTATCAAAATAATACACATTCTATTTCACCCACCAGTTATATTTCTAAATTTTTCTTTAGGTAAACTTATAAATATGGAAGTGACATGCATAAATATGTATAAACATATACATTGCACACTTGTTTGTGCATGTATATATACATATATACACACATACACAATATAGATATATGTACACAAATATATACACATATGCACATATATACACTGCAACATTTTTAAAAATTAAGAATTAATGAAAACTTGAAAGTCCACCAAAAGGAGAGTGATTAAATTATGGCATATTCATGTACTGGAATACTATGCAAAATGAACAACAAAAAAATAAATTATAAATCAAAGTATACATATACTATTAAAAGAAAAACAAGGTGCAGAGCAGTGTATGTGTTATGCTAACTTTAGTGTAAAAAGGAGGTTATTTACTATGTTTTAATCTAAAACTTTTCAGCTAAGTAAACACAAACTAATAGAAGGGAGTATTGAAGAAACAGATGTAGTTGTGTTTGACCACGCTGGAAAAATGATTTCCCCATACATGCCCTTTTAAGTTAGTATTATCAAAGCATGTGATAGAATTACCTATTAAGTTTAAGAACAAACCAATTAATGGGAAGGAAAACCAACCCTCATTTTCCTTATTTTTATAGTCTAGCTTTCACCCTCCTTCCTCATTATAACTCTTAGAGGGGAGAACTGAAGATGTCTCAGACCTGGCCGGAAGAACCAACACAGTTGGGGGACGGGACACCCACACTGGGGAAGGTGGGGGGAGAGGAAGTGCCCATCTACTAGTAGCTCCTAAGAATTCTTAGTTCTGCTCTCATTCTCAAATGTTCCTACACTCCACATGTTAAACTTAGCAAGATCAAGAGATAAACCACAGACTGGGAGACAGTATCTGCAAAAGACACATCTGATGAAGGATTATTCTCCAAATGACATAAAAAAAATCTCAAAACTCAAGAAAATAAGCAACTCCATTAAAAAATGGGCCAAAGATCTTGACACATCACCAAAGAAGATACGTAGATGGAAAATAAGCATGTGAAAAGATGTTCCACACCTATGTCATCAGGGAAATGCAATATAAAACCATGAGATACCACTACATACCATCAAAAAGGCCAAAACTTGAAATACCGACTACACCAAATGCTGGTGAGGATGTGGGGCAGCAGGAATTCTCATATGCTGCTGGTGGGAATGCAAAATGGTGCCATCCCTTTGGAAGATAGTTTGTGGTTTCTTACAAAATTAAACATTTCACCATATCATCCACCAATCATATTCAGTGGCATTTCCCAAAGGAGTTGAAAGCTTATGTTCACACGCAAACCTGCATACAAATGTTCACTGCAGACATTCATTTGTAATTGCCAAAATTTAGAAGCAACCAAGATGTCTCCATTTGGGTAATGGTTAAAGAAACTGTGGTTTCTTTATGAGCTAACATCATATTCAAATGTGAGAAACTGAGCTTTTCCCCTAAGGTTAGGAATGAGACAAAGATGTCCACTCTCATTACTATTATTCAATGTAGTATTGGAAGTCTTAGCCACAGCAATCAGACAAGAAAGGAATCCAAATTGGTAAGGAAGAAGTAAAACTTCCACTATTTGCAGATGACATGATACCATATATCGAGAACCCTAAAGACTCCACCAAAAAACTAGTAGGAATGAAAAATGAATAAGTTTGCAGGATACAGAATCAATATATAGAAATCCATTGCATTTCTATGCAATAATGATGAAGCAAAGAGAGAGAAATTAAGAAAGCAATTCCATTTACAATTGCACTAAAAATAAAATGCCTGAGAATAAACTCGAACAAGGAGGTGAAAGACATACTCCAAAAACTATAAAACATTGATGAAAGAAACCAAAGATGACACAAACAAGTGGAAAGAAATCCCATGCTCATGGATGTGAAGAACAAATACTGTTAAAATGTCCATACTACCCAAAACAATCTACAGATTTAATGCAATCCCTATCAGGATACCAATGGCGTTTTTCACAGAACTAGAACAAATAATCCTAAAATTTGTATGGAACCACAAAAAACCCAGAGTAGCCAAAGCAATCTTGAAGAGAAACAAAGCTGACGTATCACAATTTAAGATTTTAAGTTATACTAAAAGCTGTAGCAATCAAAACAGAATGGTACAGACATAAAAATAGAAACCAAGAGAAAAGGATAGAAAATTTGGAAATAAACCCACAATTATATGGTCAATTAATCTTTGACCAAGGGGCAAAAATATGCGATGGCAAAAAGTCTCCTCAACAAATGGTGTTGGGAAAACTGAACAGCTACATGAAAAAGGATGAAACAGGACCTCTTTCTTATACCATATATGAAAATAAACCCCAAATGGATTATAGACCTAAATGTGAGACCAGAAACCTAAAAATCCTAAGAGAGAGCACAGACAGAAACCTCTTTGACCTTGGCTGCAGTAACTTCTTACTAGACATGTCTCCAAGGGCAAGGGGGGAAAAAAAGCAAACATAAACTACAGGGACTACATCAAAATAAAAAGCTTCTGCACAGCAAAGAAAACTATCAAAAAATTAAAAGACAACCTACTGTATGGGAGATGATTTGCAAATGACATGTATGATAAAGGGACAGCATCCAAAATAAAGAAATTCTACAATACCAAAAAAGATCCAATTAAAATGGGCAGAAAACATGAATAGACATTTTTTCCAAAAAAGACATACAGATGTCCAACAGATACAGGAAAAGATACTCAGCATCTCTCATCACCAGGGAAATGCAAATCAAAACCATGAGATATCACCTCACACCTGCCAGAATAGTTAAAATAAAAAATTCAAGAAACAACAAATATTGATAAGGATGTGGAGAAAAAGGAACCCTCATGCACTGTTGGTGGGAATGTAAAATGGTGAAACCACTCTGGAAAACAGTATGGAGGCTCCTCAAAAAACTGCTGGACCATAGGGTAGTTCTATTTTTAATCACACTACTAGGTATTTAACCAAAGAATATGAAAACACTAATTGGAAAAGATATATGCACCCCTAAGTTTATTGCAGCATTATTTACAATAGTCAAATTATGGAAGCAACCCAAATTTCCATCCATAGATGAATGGATATAGAAGATGTGGTTTACACACACACACACACACACACACACTGAAATATTACCCAGACACAAAGAAGAATAAAATCTTGACATTTATACAATATGGATGGACCTAGAGAATAAAATGCTAAGCAAACTAATTCAGAGAAAGACAAATACCATGTGACTTCACTCATGTTGAAGAAATAAAATACAACAAAGGGGGAAAAAGACAAACTAAACAAAAAGGAATCTTAAATATAGAGAACAAACTCATGGTTACCAGAGGGGAGTGGGCAAGGGGATGGGCTAACTTGGTGAAGGAGTTTAACACTACATTTATTGTGACTCACAGGAAATATTAAAATAGATTCTTTGAGTGCAAAGGAGAGACCAAAAGTGACAAAGACAAGAAAGGCTCAGAGAAAATCTCCAGAAACAACAAAACAAGTAACAAAATGGCAATACATACCAATCATTACTTCGAATATAAATGGAATAAACACTCCAGTCAAAAGACACAGGGGGACAGAATGGATAAAATAAGCAAGACCCATCTATATGCTGCCTACGAGAGAATCATTTTAGACCTAAAGACACCTGCAGATCGAAAGTGAGGGGGATTTATCGTGTAAATGGATGTCAAAGGAAAGCCAGAGTAGGAATACTTTTATTACACAAACTAGACTTTAAAACAGTAAAAAGAGACAAAGAAGGACACTTTATAATAAAGGGGATAATCTGAGAAAATCTAACAATTTGAAATATTTATGCAACATGGGAGGACCCAAATATATAACACAGTAACAAACATAAAGGAACTGATCATAATACTAGGGAACTTTAACACCCACTTACATCAATAACAGTTCATCTAAAGAGAAAATAAACAAGGAAATAGCTTTGAATGACACACTGGACCAGATGGATTTAATGGATATATTCAAAACATTCCTTACTAAGATTGCAGAATACACATTCTTTTCAAGTGCACATGGAACATTTTTCAGAATAGATCACGTATTAGGTCACAAAATAGGCCTCAACAAATAAAAAAAGACTGAAGTCATACCATGCACCTTTAATGACCACAAGGTTATAGAACTTGAAGTCAACCACAAGAAAAAAATCTCAGAAGACCACAAATACATGGGGGTTAAAGAACATCCTACTAAAGAATGAAGGAGTCAACCAGAAAATCAAAGAGGAAATTAAAAAAAAAAAAAACATGGAAACAAATGAAAATGAAAACACAATGGTCCAAAACCTTTGGGATGCATCAAAGCAATCGGAAGAGGGAAGTATATAGCAATGTAGGCCGACCTCAAGAATCAAGAGAGATATCAACTTAGCCTTACACCTAAAGGAGCTAGAAAAAGAACAAACCAATCCTAAACTCAGAAGAAGGAAGCAAATAATAAAGATCAGAACAGAAATAAATGATATAGAAACTATAATATTGAACAGATCAATGAAACCAGGAGTTGGTTCTTAAAAAAAAAAAAGAAAGAAAGAAAGAAAGAAAGAAAGATAAACAAACCTAGGCCAGACTTACCAAAAAGAGAAAAAAACAAAAATCAGAAATGAGAGGAGAAAAAAAAACAAAAACAAAAACAAAAAACCAACACCACAGAAATACAATCATGAGATAATAATATGAAAAACTACGTCAACAAATTGGACAATCTAGAACAAATGGATAAATTCCTAGAAACATATAATCTACCAAAATTGAAGAAGAAATAGAAAACGAACAGACCTATAGCCAGCAAAGAAACTGAATCAGTTTATCAAAAAACTCCCAACAAACAAAAGGCCAGGATCAGTTCTCTTCATAGGCAAATTACACCGAACATTTAAAGAAGAGTTAATACCTATTTTTCTCAAATTATTCCAAAAAAATGGGGAAAAAAGCTTCCAAATTCTTTCTATGAGGCCAGCATGACCCTGATACAAAAAGCAGATAAAGACACCACTAAGAAAACAAAGTAGAACTGCAAGTCAATATCCCTAAACATGGATGCAAAAATCCTGAATAAAATATTAGCAAACCAAATCCAACAATAAAAAATCATTCACCACCATCGATTGGGATTTATTGCTGGCTGCAATATTTGCAAACCAATCCATGTGATACACCACAGTAATAAAAGGGTAAGAATCATGTTCCTCTCAATAGATGCAGAAAAAGCATTTGATAAAATACACCACCCATTCATGATAAAGTCCTCAACAAAACAGGTTTAGAGGGAACATACCTCAACATAATAAGAGCCATATATGAAACACCCACAGCTAACATCATCTTTCATGGGGAAAAACAGGTTTTTCCTCTACAGTCAAGAACAAGACAGGGATGTCCACTCTCACCACTTTTATTCAACATGGTCCTGGAAGTCCCAGCCACAGCAATCAGACAACAAAAGGAAATAAAAGGTATCCAAATCAGCAAAATAGAAGGAAAATTTCACTATTTGCAGATGACATGATACTCTATATAGAAAATCTGAAAGATCCATCAAAGAAGTGTTAGAACTGATACACAATTCAGTAAAGTCACAGGATACAAAATAAATGTACAGACATCTGTTGCATGGACAGATCATCTAAGCCGAAAATCAACAAGGAAACAATGGCTTTGAATGACACACTGGACCAGATGGATTTAAATGATACATTCAGAAAATTCCATCCTAAAGCAGAATACACATTCTTTTCAAGTGTACATGTAACAGTCTCCAGAATAGAGCCCATACTGGGTCACAAATCAGGTCTTAACTGGTACAAAAAGACTGAGATCACATTATGCATACTTTCAGACCACAACACTTTGAAACTTGAAGTCAACCACAAGAAAAAATTTGGAAAGACCACAAATACATGGGGGTTAAAGAACATCCCACTAAAGCATGAATGGTTTAACCAGGAAATTAAAAAAGAAATGAAAAAAATACATGGAAGCAAAGGAAAATAAAAACACAACAGTCCAAAATCTTTGGAATGCAGCGAAGGCAGTCTTAAGAGGGAAGTATATTGCAATACAGGCCTTCCACAAGAAGCAAAAAAAGTCCCAAATATACAACGTAACCTTACACCTAAAGGAGCTAGAAAAGGAACAGTAAATAAAGCCTATTTATTTAATAAAGCCCAGCAGAAAGGAAATAATAAATATTGGAGCAGAAATAAATGATAAGGAAACAAAACAGTAGATCAATGAAACTAAAAGCGGTTATCTGAAAGAATAAAATGGATAAATCTCTTGTCAGACTTATCAAAAGAGAAAGATCCCAAATAAAATCATGAATGAAAGAGGAGAGATCACACCACCACATAAACACAAATAATTCTAAGGGATTATGAAAAATTTTATGCCAACAAATCAGGCAATCTAGAAGAAATGGACAAATTCCTAGAAACATACAAACTACCAAAACTGAAACAGGAAGAAATAGAAAAATTGAACAGACCCATAACCAGCAAACAAATTGAATCAGAAATCAAAAATCTCTCAACAAACAAAAGTCCAGGGACTGATGCTTCCCAGGGAATTCTACCAGACATTTAAAGAAGAATTAATATCTATCCTTCTCAAATTGTTCTAAAAAATAGAAATATAGGGAAAACTGCCAAACTCCTTCTATGAAAGCCAACATTACCTTGATTGCAAAACCAAAGACCCCACTGAAAAGGAGAATTACAGGCCAATATCCCTGATGAATATCGATGCAAAAATTCTCAACAAGATACCAGTTGAATCAAACCCAACAATACATTAAAAGGATTATTCACTATGATGAAATGGGGTTTATTCCTGGACTGCAGGGGTGGTTCATTATTTGCAAATCAATCAATGTGCTACACACATTAAGAAAGGATAAGAAACATATGATTTTCTGAACAGATGCAAAAAAAAAAAAGCATACCACAAAATATAGCATCCACTCTTAATAAAAACCCTCAACAAAGTAAGGATAGATGAAACATACCTCAACATCATAAAAGCCATATATGAAAGACCCACAGCTAATATCATCCTCAATGGGGAAAAACAGAGCTTCTCATCTACAGTCAGGAAAAAGACAGGGAGGGATGTCCACTCTCACCATTACTATTTAGCATAGTATGAGAAGTCTTAGTCTCAGCAATCAGAAAACAAAAATAAAAGGTATCCAAATCAGTAAGGAAGAAGTCAAACTTTCACTATTTGCAGATGACATGATACTCTATGTACAAAACCAGAAAGATTCCACCAAAAAATTGCTAGAATACATGAATTTAGCAAAGTCACAGGATATAAAATCAACATACAGAAATCTGTTGCATTTCTGTGCACCAATAATAAAGTATCAGAAAAAGAAATTGATTCCATTTACAATTGCACCAAAAATAAGGTACCTATGAATAAACCTAATCAAAGAGGTAAAGGATCTGTCTCTGAAAACTGTAGAACACTTATGAAAGAAATTGAAGACGACACAAAGAAATGGAAAAACATTCCATGCTTATGGATTGGAAGAACAGATATTGTTAAAATGTGTATACCACCCAAAGCAGTCTACATATTAAATGCAATCTCATCAAAATATCACTAGTATTTTTCACAGAGCTAGAACAAACAATCCTAAAATTTGTATGGAACCATAAAAGACCCTGAATAGCTAAAGAAATCCTGAAAAAGGAAAGCAAAGCTGGAGGCATCACAATTCTGTACTTCAAACTGTATTACAAAGCTGTAATCATTAAGACAGCATGGTACTGGCACAAAAACATACACAATGGATCAAGAATGGAACAAGAATAGAAACCCCGGAAATGAACCCTCAACTCTGTGGTCAACTAACATATTGCAAAGCAAGAAAAATTACCCAAAGAAAAAAGATAGTCTCTTCAACAAATGGCACTGGGAAAACTGGATAGCCATGTGCAGAAGAATGACACTGGGCCAATTTCTTACACCATACACAAAAATAAACTCAAAATGGATGAAAGACCTAAATATGAGACAGGAATCCCTCAAAATCCTAGAGACCAGAGGCAGCAACCTCTTTGACCTCGACTGTAGCAACTTCTTACTAGACCTATCTCCAGAGGCAAGGGAAACAAAAGCAACAATGAACTACTGGGACTTTATCAAGATAGGAAGCTTCTGCACAGCAAAGGAAACAGTCAACACAACTGAAAGGCAGCCTACGGAATGGGAGAATATATTTGCAAAGGACATATCTGATAAAGGGTTAGTATTCAAAAGTTATCAAACTCAACATTCAAAAAACGAGTAATGAAAAACAAGTTAAGAAACGGGCACAAGACATGAACAGGCATTTCTCCAAGGACGACATACAGATGGCTAACAGACACATGAAAAGATGCTCAACATCACTCATCATCAGGGAAATACAAATCAAAATGAGAATGAGATACCATCTTACATCAGTTAGAATGGCTAAAATTAACAACTCAGGAAACAGATGTTGGTGAGGATGTGGAGAAAGGGGAACCCTGTTACACTGTTGGTGGGAATGCAATTTAGTGCAGCCACTCTGGGAAACAGTATGGAGGTTCCTCAGAAAGACAAAAATAGAACTTATGTCCTAGCAATTGCACTACTAGGTATTTACCCAAAGGATACAAACAGTGATTTGAAGGGTCACACGCACCCCAATGTTTACAGCATTATCAACAATAGCCAAACTATGGAAAAAGCCCAAATGTCTATCAACTAATGAATTAAGAAGATGTGTATGTATACATACACACGTTACACATGTATTTTTGTTACACATGTATACAGAATGAAATATTACTCAGCCATCAAAAAGAAATCTTGCCATTTGCCATGATGTGGATAGAGCTAGAGAGTATTATGCTAAGTGAAATAAGTCAGAGAAAGACAAAGACCATATGATTTCACTCCTATGTGGAATTTAAGTAACAAAACAGATGAACATAAACAAAGGAAAAGAAAAATAAGATAAAAAACAGAGGGAGATAAACCATAAGAGATTCTTAATGACAGAGAACAAACTGAGGGTCAATGGAGGGAGGTGGGTGAGGGATGGGCTGGATGGGGGATGGGGATTAAGGAGGACAATAGTTGTAATGAGCACTGGGTGTTGTATGTAAGTGATGAATCACTGAACTCTACTCCTGAAACCAATACTACACTATGTTAACTTGAAGTTAAATAAAAAGTGCAGAAAAAGAAAATAAAGGGCTGTAAAAATGTAAAGTACAAGAAAATTTGGTGCTATGATAAAAGACAGTCTTGAACAGCCAAAAAAAGAAGTTACTTTGAAAGAAAAATGTAAAAACAAAAAAAAAGTGCACTTATGATGAGCACTGAATAATGTTTAGAATTGTTAGATCACTACATTGTATACCATATACCTGAGACTAATATTACACTGTATGTTAACTCTATTGGAATTTTTAAAAAAGGAAAGACGCTGTGGTATATTCAGACAATGGAATATTCAGTGCTAAAAGGAAATGAGGTATAAGCCGTGCAAAAGGGAACCTTACATGCATATTAGTAAGTGAAAGAAGCCAATTTGGAAATGCTACATTCTGTGGAATTCCAACTATAGAACATTTTGGAAAAGGTAAAACTAAAGAAACTGTAAAGAAATCAGTGGTTGCAGGGAGGGAGGGAGGAAGAAACAGAGCAGTTGATTTAGGGAGGAGAAACTCTTCTCTGTGGTATAATGGTGGATACAGGTCCATAGGAACTTATCTAAACCCACGGGGCATACCACACCAGTAGTGAATGCTAGCGTGAGCTGCGGACGTCGGGTGATGATGTGTCCACGCAGGCTTATCAGTTGCAATAAAGGATGGTGGGGATGCTGATGATCGGCAGACTGTGCATGTGGGAGAAGGGATATATGGGAAATCTGACTTCATCCCCACCCCTGCACCCAGTAGAGATTATGGAGAAGCCCCCAAATGATAAAGAATTGTGTTCCTTTGGAGGTCCCTAGCAGCACACGCAGCAAGGTCCTGCACAGCAACTTGAATGAAACTTCTCTCCATATGAACAGATCACCCCAGAGTGCCCAGCGGTCACCTGACCAGACACAAATATGGGGACCAAGGCCTCGCCATTACACAGGTGAGGGCTGTCACACAGTTTCATTTTCAGGTATTTTATTTTTACCTGCAGGTTGAACAGGCTTCCTAGTGATTTTGATACACGTGTATTTGGTCTAATCTATGTAAAAACAAAACAAAAACAAAACCAAATTAGTCATATTTCCACTTTACACATGGATACAGCACTAGTGTAAGTGCTGTAAGCAATTTTTCTCCAAGGTCACGCAGGAGGGAAGGGGTGGATTCCAGATTTGATCCTAGTGGATAAGCCGCACTTCTAAAAATCAAGGACAGAACCCTTGAGCTGCAATTGGAAATTATTATTTTGTCAGATGCTCTGCTTTGTAATTTCAATGAAGACTTCCACACATTGGTTGTGTAGTCACAGTCATGATACAGCAAGTGTAATTGCCACTTTAATTATTCACAGTGATTAATTCACAAGGGAAAGAATCAGCATCCCACACTTGCCAGCTTCAAGTTCTCGATTTTGAATGCCTTTATTATTTTGGTTTCTTTCTTTCTTTTTTTTTTTTTTTTTACCATTTGTCGTGGATTTATGTATTGTTGCACAGCAGTTGTATTTCACAAACTGGCTTTTGAAAAAGAAAAATTCAACTTTCGAAAGTAAAAATATAGTTTTAGAAACTTTCAGAATAATTCCTCTAATTTTCTTTATGGATATTTCATGTGGACCGTCCTCTGCCCTGTTGCACTTTGCATCTTTTTTTTTCCTTCCCTGAGATTTTTTTCATAGGAAAAAAATTAAAAAGATGTTTGCTAAATGTTTAGCTCAGCATTAAGCAAATGTGATTTACCCTTTCTGGGTACTAAAGCAATCACGCTGTACCACTGAACAGAAAGCAGCACCTTGAATGCACAATGAAATAGTTATCCAGAAATCATTTCATTTCCCCAATTACTAAGAATTAGCCACCAGACACTGCAGCTAAAGTTCATTTTAACGGTGCTGCTCTAAGTAAGGAAGAGACAGGGAAAGTCATTGTCTGCAGGGTCCACGGACTTGAGAATTGCAGTAGGGGATACAGAGGCTACATTATCTCCTGAGAGTTTCCCATTGCCAGAGTTAATTCTTAGATGTCTGTGTCTCTGCAGAAGCAGCTTAAAAGGATTTGAACAAGGTAAGTCCATGCAGTATCCCCTCTGCTGTGCTGGGGGGCACAAGTCCCAGAGGGGAAGAAAAGTCAGTGTGGGGAGTTGATAGCACTAAGCTATTTAACGTATTATTTTTAAGCAGGATTTTACTTTGTGCCTATCATTTGTGCACACGTAACATTACCTAATATTTATTGAACATTCACAGCTACTTTCATTTTAGAGATGAAGGAGCAGAAGATAAACAGGATCCAGGGACAGGACCAGGTAACATGGTTTCAGAACGAAGACTCAGACCAGTCTGATACCAAGTCCGATCATTCTGATGCAAGACTCAGGCTTCAGCACAATCAATACTGTCTCCTTATCTGCGTCTCCCTTTGCACTGGCCTCACAAGAACCCAGTTATTTCCTCCCTGGAATACTGCTTAGAAGATGTGTCCCTTCTTTCAATAACCACTTACAGTTGGAAAATTGATTCTTTTCTGTTCAAAAGCTATTCTCGTTTTTGCATTAAAGAGACGCTTTCGGGCAAACTACCTCCCTCCTTGCCGTTCTGCAAGTGTAACTCAGAGAAGCAGCCTCCTTATATTTTCTGAGTGAATCAAAGCATCAAGAAAGATTAAGAATCATCATCACGTATGTATACTTGCTATGCTGGACCTCCAAAAGCCTTGCAGCATCAGTGTTCTGCCAAGAAAACCTATCCCGAGGCAGTATATTTCACTTTTTACAGACAGAGTAAGTGAAGAGTCCTGAGATGTCTGCACCAGTGCCAGATAAACCATCTTCTGCCCTAACTATCTTTAATTAAGACTTGTATTTGACAATAAATCCATTTTTAAAAATGAGCACATGAACTATTGAACCATATCACGGCTGACTTTTAGCAGATGAAAACTCTGTAGTGTAAGCCTAATTATAGCCATTAACAAATATATAATGTAAACAGCAAAGCAATGATTTATCTGTCTTTCTGGGAAGTCTCACTGTTCAAAGAAATAGGAATTATTGACTAACTCCTTCCAATCTTTTACAGGTGGCAAGTGACTAAGCTTGTTTAAATGTTTGCTTCTTCTTAATTTCCAACATTGCAGCTATAATATGTTCTTTATATCAGAGGAGGAATCTTACAGACTGACTATGGCCTCATAAAGTGTCAATGTATGCTGAAATACTCTTAGTTCTTTGATTATAAATAGGTTGATTTCATAAACAAAATTAAACAATCTTCTTTCAATTATTCTGTTTTGAGATTCACTTAAAAGTTTTATTTTGTATTTCAGATATCAGGATTTAAAACTGGAGAAGATGAAATCATGTTCAGAGATTGAGCATTATTCTCTGCTCCAGATTAAGGGAATCTCATTCTTCAAATGCCCATTCTTCTAAGTATAGTCAACAAGGGTCACCAACCATATGTGGTACATGAAGGTAGTTACCCACAGATTTACAGGTTAGGTCAAGCTAGGGAATGGGAGCACAGGGTGGAACATAAGCAATACCCCTACCAAATTAATCCCAAGTATAATTTTGGATTTGTAAATTGACTAGGATTTTTAGTTGTCATATACACTCAAGAATTATACTGAAGGAAATTGAAGTGACATATGGCCCAGGATCATGGTTTGACAGTTCAGTGGGAAGACGGAGTTATGCATTTATGAATGCTCTAAGTAGTTACTAATGAAGAGCCTCGGGGCACTTCGAGATGGTCCTGTAGTTGGTCTTAGCAATATTTATAAAGATGTAACTCTATTTTCTCTTATCAGTAGCAAATCTCAAGAATAAAGTTCCCTCATTCCAGTTGGTAGAATCCACACTGTTAAAAGTTTTAAATATGACAAAATAATTGTAGACCCCCCCAAAGAGACATACAGAACATGCAAATTAAAATAAACACTAAACCGTAATTTTCAGTAGAAAATTATAATCAGTAAAATAGATCTCATGGAAGATTTCTTTTTCTTCCTTTTAAAACGACCTCCCCACCACCTATAAAAAACATCCAGGTGGTTCTTATTACTGGAACTTGAGCCACTATCCTGCATGGCCTTGATTTGGAGGACTGAGTCATGGTAACCATAGTGAGCCTGAGATCACATCATCGTGGGAGGATAAATATCATTTCAGTGTAAACTGTCTAGTCAAGGGGACTATGTAATTACATGTATGTGCCTTCTGTCTTATCTAGAACCCTGCTGAGATAACACTGAAAACACACAAAGGGGTAAATCAACAAGAGTGCAGAGAAGAAAATGGGGTTCATGGCTGGGTAGCAGTTATCTGCAGAAAACACAACCCACTTGAGAAAGTCAAGACGGTATGGAGCCATGGGTGGTGGATCAAATCTGCCTTGGGGGCGGGGGTGGTTCAACTCCCATGAGCAGGAGCATCTGGAGGAGGCAGGACCAGGACCCAGTCCTTTCCTGAGGGCTGTGCTGCCCTGTGTTCATGCTCACAGCTGCTGCGGGAAGTGATGCTGAGCTTTGAGCATAAGCGATCATCTACACCAGCGTCCTTCATAGCCCACGTCACCACAGGACAAACAGCAAACAGTTCTGCATTTTCCCAGGTCCACACTTGAGGGTTTATCAATGCCTTCTAGAAGGAAGAAGGGGCTCAATGGGGAAATCTGTTGACACAACACTGTAAAATTTACTAACGATGGCCATAAAGAAAGATAGAAAGCTTCAAAATAGTAGTTAATAAACTTCAAATGAGTCAGTTGTGTCCATGTTGAATTTTTATTCAGCCTGACAGCTAAGAATACTTTAAGAATTACCGAAAAAAATAAAAATATTTTAGGCACTTAGAAATTATCTGAAAATCAAATTCATTCTCCATTCACAGTTTCATTGGAATGCAGCCACACCTAGTTGCTTGCATATCATTTCTGCCCACATTAACACAACAGCAGAGACAAACTCTACCGCCTGAGAAGTCTAAAATATTTACAGGAACCATTTTGCTGATGGCTGTTCTATAATTAAAAAACAAACAAACAAACAAAACGACAAACCACCACAACAAGGAATAATGCAAAGAAAAAAACACCGGCAGTATTAGATGCTAGAATAGAGAGCTGCTATCTAGTTTTGAGAAATAAAATGATTCTTAAACTAGAATTCTATAGCTGAAGAAATAACACTCAAATAGAAGGGAGAATAAGTGTGTTTTCAAACATAAGGATTCAGAAAATTTATCATCTGTGATCCATTCTTAAGGTATTACTTGAGGATATATTCTAGCCAACTGAAGGGGGGAAACATGAAGACATCAGATTCTTGAAACAGTAGTTTGAGTTGAGAATGTCAGGAAGAGAACATCAGGACTACATCTGCGTATCACTTTTCAGTATTATTTTTAACAGATTTTGAACAAGAAAAAATGCAATAAGAAACACAAAACATGAAAATCCAATTAGCTCATAGTCCAATATAAAGAAATCTAAAATAGGAAAAATTAGAAGCGAAGAATGTCTAGGAGGAAAATGCTTAGGAGTCAAAACACTGAAGTCATAAAAAAGGAAATATTTACAGAACACTATATGGTCAAGAAATACAGGGTATAAAGTCATAGTAGTCATAATAATATAAATGCTGTTTTCTCGTGTTCAGCCTTTACAGCCAGCCAGTGAACAAAGCAAGAATGTCTTGGTTTTCATTTTCAATGCACAATATAATGGTTAACCTTGAAATTGCGAAAATAAAAGCTTTGCTGACTGTGGGAGACGGAAATTGGAGGGGTAGGGCAGAGGACTGATAGTCTCATTCTTCATGGAGATACCCGCTTGTGTGCACAGCACAATCAAGATGCTGGTTAAACATTGGAAAATACGGACCTACGAAAATAATTCCCGTTGGGAATTACAGACTAATGGCTAGGAGATATGAATGAATGCAAGCAACAGACAGAAGAAAATATGAATTGGGCTATTAATATTGTAACCAGGCACCGACCTAATATTTATGACATTTTTCTGGATATCATGTGGGCCACAAAGAACACACAGGCAAGATGAGTCTAACTCTTGGTTGTCATTTTTACAACCTCATAGGTTACAAAACAAGAGAGAAAGCAAAGATAACAGAAGAATATGAGGAGGAGAAAGAGGAAGAGATGTGTAATCAAGTCAAGCATCTCTAATGGCAAACTTTCTTGACTGCTGACTGATCAAGGAAAGGTTTCCAGAACGTTGGAGAAAAACCCTAAAAAAATTAAGACCAGAAGTGACAAGTCTCCCTCTGGATGAGGAAGAGGTGGGGTTGGAGCGTCTCCTTCCCGCCCAGCCATTTCACGTTCCCATTACTCCACAGGAGTCAGGTGTTAAACACTTGTTTTAGGATACTGAAATTTCTAAAAATATTTGCTGACAAAATAGTGAAATGATTTCTAACATATGGAAAGTTTTATCATCTGCAAAGAATATTCTGTATCTGTCCGTTTGTAACTTAAAGTACAGCACGATCAAACTCCTAGGAATCGAGAATGTAGACTTAGGATTTTAAGGTACGTGCACAAGCCTGAGGTGGGCAGGGCAGGGCGGTCAGTCTGATGGGCCAGAGGCAAAAACTGCTGACAGCCCAATAATGAAATTTGTTCCTGAGACACCAAATTTTCTGTCTGGGAAGTCACCATGCTAGGATATTTAGGGTAGGGATTTATTTTTTTAAGTAAAAAGTGATGTGAACTGTAACAAGCGTGAAAAGAAACAGATTTTCTACAATTCTCTCCCCAGGTCAGCGTTGGCAGAGAAGGGCTCTGGGGACAGAGAACGCACCAGTGGGATACTTGCAGTCCTCAGTGGTGATAAGGTGTGATGGAGGAGTGGTTTGGAGGCCACAGTGTTTTGGAGGCCAAAGGTCTTGTTCGTTCAGAATGGCAGGTCAGCCTCACCAGTGAGACTTTTGAAGCCCTGGTGCTGGAGGAAATGGTTATACAAACGTCAATGACAGAACAGAAAATCAGCAAACAACAGGATGGCTGATGGGCCCACGTGGTATCACTAGTGCCACTACCAAGACAAAAAAAACATGTATTACGTCTATTATGTAAAACCATTCTCCTTTATGCAGCCCTCCTTGCCGAACGAAACTTGTGTGCAAAGAACTCAAATTTGTTTCCTTTAAAAAAAATTATTCCAGGGGTGCCTGGATGGCTCAGTCAGTGAAGCATCTGCCTTCCAGTCAGGTCATGATCTCAGGGTCCTGGGATCTAGCCTCGCATTGGGTTCTCTGCTCAACAGAGAGCCTGCTTCTCCCTCTCCTTCTGCCTGCTGCTCCCCCTGCTTGTGCTCTCATGATCAGGAGTGCGTACACTCTCTCTCAAATAAATAAAGTCTTTAAAAAAATAAACCATCCCCCCCAAAATATTCTAAAGCTGCCTTCATAGATCACTGCAGTGCATTCTCTTGGGGGAAACACACGTGTGCATGCATACACACACACATACACACACACACCAAACCAAGAGTGAAAGAGACAAACTAGAAATGGAACTAGGCTTGGGTCTCAGAATGAGGATCTAACGGAACTTCGCCACCCTGTTCCTGTATAGCCCACAAGCTAATAATTGTTTGCACTTAATGAAACTAGCAAGCACTCTGTGGTCCTTGTACATTATTTACTGACAGCCCAAGTCTGCTGGTTGGATGAGTGTGGACTGATTCAGGCCAGCTTGTGTCTGCTGCATAGACGGTTCATACTTCTCAGACAAGCAAGTGAGCCTAGGCACATTCCTGTCCCGTGAAAAGATTTGGATCTATCCTCTGGATCTGAGCTTCCTTTCCTTAGCCGTGTCCAGTCCACTCGGAAGCCCAAAGATAATGTGTGTGTGTGTGTGTGTGTGTGTGTGTGTGTGTGTGTGTGTGTATCTTTCTTTTAGGTTCCTTTCTAGGATTTCTACCTCTCTGGTTACATCACCCCTCTGTCTTGCAGGTTGTCTTCTTGGTCTATGGGAGTCCTCAGCATATCAGTTTTAAAAATCCCCTGACAATTCCAACACCCCTGCCATGTCTAGTTCTGATGCTTTCTGTGTCCCTTCAAACTGTGTCATTTGCCTTTGGGTATTCCTTTCGTTGTTTTATTGCCTGGGGGCAGGGGGTGGACAGACTGGACATACTAAGTAGAAGGAACTCCTATAAATAGGTCTTTTGTGATGTGGGGTGATGGGGAAGAGGAAGCATTCTATAGCCCTGTGATTAAACCTCAGTCTTTTAATTTCTGTTCCTGGGCTGTGAGCTTCAGTTTTTTCCTACCCCTCTGTAGAGGAGGGGGGTGGTCAAGATGGCTAGCATAGGTATGATGAAGTATTTCCCTTCCTCCACATACAAGGCTAAAGCTGGCTGGATGGGGGGTATATTTCTCTTCTCATGTCAGTTGGACTCTCTTACTACTCCTCCAGTAATTTAGACCCAGGTTAACTAGTTTCCCTCCAGGGCAGGCTGTCCTAGTAACACAGAGTACTCAGGAGTATTTTCAGCGTGGTTCCTTTCCCCCCTTCTCCCTGCTGGGAGCAGCAGAGAACTTTTCTCCCCTCTTTTCTGGGAGCTCCTGGATGTACATCTCAATATTTTTAGGGTCCCCCTATCATGGGATCCTCCTGTGGAGTTTTAACTCTCAGGGCTGTTCTGGCTCAGTCTCCAGCGACATGACAATCCCGGTCCAGGTTCCCTACCATTGGGGTCTGCTCGAGAAGCCACGACACCCTGTATGCACCAGTCTTCCTCTAATCTTGGAGGCAGTGGTGTGTCCTGGTTTTCTTCCCCGTCTTATAGGTCTAAGAAGAGGTGTTGATTTTTCAGTCTGTTCACTTTATACTTTGTAGGAAGGACTGGAGAGTTCAAACCTGCTTACATATAGAACAGGAAAAACCCTATTCTATCAACTCCTGTCCAATCTATGGCAGCCACGCTGGTTGCCATAGCTAATGTGGTTGTGACGCTAAGGTTTTCCAAGTCCGCCTCAGAGACACAAAGAGGTGGATGTGAACAGGGCAAGTTAAAATGCTGAAAAGCCAGCTATTTTTATTAGGATTCTGCAAAGGGTGCTGCTGCCTGTTTTGGCTGGGTTTCTGAATATATGCTCCTCAGATGGTTACAAGCCTTTGGTTAATTTCAGAGCTCTGGGAAAGCTGGTTCTGACTGGTTTTAGTCTTTGAAAATCATGCTTTTTCAGAAGATGTGATCTTTGAAGGTCCCTTCTGCACCATTTCAAAAGTGCTTCTTTTCATTGGTAGATATTTACAAATACTCCTGTCCCTATCCCTCCTGGTGACAATTAATATTGATTTAATGGAAATTTCATAAGATTAGTATTCAGACATGGTCTTAGATCTCACGGTTTTTTAGAAGTTCTTAAAATGTATTCTGTACTTACAAAAGGTAAAAATTAACCTTTCTTATTCTGTACTTACAAAAGGTAAAAATTAACATTTCTTAAACAACAAAGTACCCCCAATAAAAATGTCAATCTAAAATTAAAATAACCAGGGGAGCCTGGGTGGCACAGCGGTTAAGCATCTGCCTTCGGCTCAGGGCGTGATCCCGGCGTTATGGGATCGAGCCCCACATCAAGTTCCTCCGCTATGAGCCTGCTTCTCCCTCTCCCACTCCCCCTGCTTGTGTTCCCTCTCTCGCTGGCTGTCTCTATCTCTGTCAAATAAATAAATAAAATCTTTAAAAAAATTAAATAAAAATTAAAAAATTAAAAAAATAAGAAACCCAAACAATTCTTTATCGCCACTTGTCTTTTTTTTTTTTTTTAACTTCGTTACATAAGGTAGCGAATAATCTTTACGTTTAATACCATGTATTTATTGGGCACCTACAGTGTGCAAACTACAAAATAAGTTGCAACATATGGTATTAGTACTCAAGATCCTATTAACTCATGTAGTGTTACATGACCTGTCTGCCAAAAATAGGAGCTAACATTTAAAATTATAAAAATGAGGAATAAATTAGTGTTATGAAATTTAAGCACAATACTTAAAATGGGTATTATTAGCAAAGACTGCGCATGAGTGTGTAACTGGGAGAGGGCTTCAATGCTGATGAAGGGTTAGGATTCCCTGTGCTATTTCAAAAGTTAACATTTATGGAAAAGACTTATATTTCTAAATCAAGGTTATGCTATCTTTTCCTAAATCTGGTGGCCTGACATATGTGGATATGATTCTGTTCAACACACTATGATCTGATAACTAGTAGAAGTCCTAAGACTTCCATGTTCTTCTAAAAGCTACCCTTAGGTATTTTTAGCCTTTTGCATTTTCATATATTATCGATCCCACCACACACTTGTGCAGACATTCACAGGAACACATATGCATAGAGGCTGTGATTTTAATCAGATTGCTTGAATCTACTATAGAGGAACTGAATTTATCTGAATCAGTTAGATTCCCAAATAGAAGAATGAATCATGACCCCTACTTTCTACATAAAAATGAATCCCATTATTGATTTACATGTTAAAGAAAAACTATAAAATATTTAGAAATATTGAAAACAAGGGAGAAATAACTTCATGACTTAGTGTCAAAAATGTTGAAGACACACAAAGTTTTAAGATTTTTTTAACCTAATACACTGACTACATTAAAATTAAGACACCATTAAAATTGAAAAGAAAAAGGCATAGAATGTCATAGATTTCTGGAATAGATGTATGTGACCAGGAACTCCTACTCAGAATACATAAAATTCTACAAAACAAAAAATAAAGACAACTTTTAATGAGCAAAAGGCTCAAAGGAGTATTCTTCAGAAGAAGATCTCTACATGACCTTGAAATGTACAGAAAGGTGCGCAAATACTTATCAGGGGTGTGAAAAATAAAACCACAGCAGAACAGTGAATATTTACAAAAGTGTTGGACCAAGCCAACCCCGTCTGAGGGACAGATCCCCATGTCCTGGCTTAGCAGATTGGTAGCGTGCAGATCAACACTCTTGACCTAAGAATATAGACAGGTTTTCATCTGTGCTTCTTCTATTTGTCTTAAATTTGAATAATTACATGTAGTAGTTTTCTGTTTCTTTTAAGGTATGCTTTCTCCCCCCTGATATCTGACCCATTACTGGATGTCAGTCTAATTCAGTTTTCATGTGGAAGCTCATCTTAGAGGTTAAATATCTGTCATGATTCCCACTCTGAGTAGCTGCCGACCAGAAAAACATAGACTCAACTAGTGGCCGGGATTAATCCTGGTTCTTCTGAATTAAACACCTAACTAAAAGCATTATAGAGCGAATCATAACATTTATTGAATTATTATTCTGTCCTTAGTACTGTGCTGAAAGATCACTTAATCCTCATGACAGACGGACTCTACTTTCTCGTTTGAAGACAAGGAGTCTAATGAATTAAGAGGTAATAGGGTACACTGGTTAAGAACATGGGCTCTAGGCCAAACTTCTGGGTTTAAAACACAGCTCTGGTGTTTTACTGTGTGACTTTAGGTAAATTAATGAACAAAACTAGTGAGAGACATACAGATATTTCAACTACCAAGTTTTATTTGCATGTTTAATATACGAAAAAAATTAACATTTGGTCAATCGAGTGGTACTTACAGGGGTTTGTACTATTAGGATATCTTTTATAATTACCTTAATTTTACATTAAATACAATTATCTACATTAAAGAAATTTTTTTCAAATTAAAAAAGTATATTTGTTTAATTTTATGTATTTTTGCTGATAGGAACTCTACAGATGAACTAAAACTCACCCATCCTCTCAATGTTGCACACAGCTAGTTTTATCAAGGCTTAGAATAGAACCTATGTGCTAAGACTTCTCTAATGCTCCTTCTACTAGATCACAGACCCTACAGTTGTTCGTTTGACTCAGTATAGGTTAGATCTGAGAAAGAAAAACAAACATTTATTTGTATTTTATTTGCTGAAAAGACTAAAATTACCTAGTAAGGTTTTTTTTTTGTTGTTGTTATTGTTGTTTTACTTTTTAAAATATCCTTGCTAACAGGCACAAATCCATGAACACACACACACACACACACACACAATCTATTATTGTTGTAGCCTTAAGTAAAGACTTCTTCAGGATTAAGATGAGAAAGAAGTTCCATGTTGCTAAAGTGTTCACTTTTTAATAGATTCCAGGTCTATAAAATAGAGCCACTGTATATAGTGGCAGTGCAATATCAAAGCTAAAATTAAGGTCAGAAACATGATGATCACGGCATGCAGTTAACAGGGTTAAAGAATATTTTTAAATTTTAGGAAACACTCACATCCTAGTCAACTCTAATATCAACACGAGTTGGGAAATTGTATCCCATTCTATAAGCAAGAGCACTAAAAGTAAGGAGATTACATACTTTAAATGAATTCTCTCCATGACTGTAAGCGTTTGAGGCTGAGAACCCATTCTTCTCCCATTGAACCACTATGACTAACTGGATGCTGGATTGTGTGTCACAATCAGGGACTTCAGAGCCTGCTGGGAACTTGGATAATAACAAAGTAGACTTTTTAATAACTAATGAAAAGAATAGATTTATATCTTAAAAATCATATTAAGCCTTATTTCTTGCCAATAAATAAGACAGCAAAGAATATGAATACTGGCAAGAGATTTTGACAGACAATAGAACAGAGAACGCTGTTTAGGGAGTCACACAACAACACAAAAGGATAAACAGCTGCAATAGGTTCGTTAGCTGGTGGATTTGGCAGTAATTTTTTTCTTGAAAATATAGTTTACTAGGGTAAAGCTTACACAGTATGCTGAGGGTAGCTCATGTTGTGGCAGAACTGCAAGAATATAAAGAGGAGGTAGATATCTTATTAGGACTGATTATTAACGAAGAAAATTGAAAGCATTTGGCCAACCTCAAGGCTTTACAAATAAAAGAAAGTAACACAACAGAAATCCTGTGGAGGGTTAAAACTGGTATACAAAAATAATTTAAAGTAAAACATGGAGGAGGAGATAATGCTAAGTGAAATAAGCCAAGCAGAGAAAGACAACTATCATATGATTTCTCTCATCTATGGAACATAAGAACTAGGATGATCGGTAGGAGAGGAAAGGGATAAAGAAAGGGGGGGGTGATCAGAAGGGGGAATGAAACATGAGAGACTATGGACTCTGAGAAACAAACTGAGGGCCTCAGAGGGGAGGGGGGTGGGGGAATGGGATAGGCCGGTGATGGGTAGTAAGGAGGGCACGTGTTGCATGGTGCACTGGGTGTTATACGCAACTAATGAATCATCGAGCTTTACATCGGAAACCGGGGATGTACTGTATGGTGACTAACATAATATAATAAAAAGTCATTAAAAAAAATAAAAATAAAAAAATAAAATAAAACATGGAAATTACTACATAGGGATTATAGCCTAGAGAGTAGACACTCATTTCGTGAGAAGAACCTTGTAACTAGAATTATTCAAGGGCATCATAAATAATAGTAAGCAGAAAGTTTTACAAATGAGAACTCCATACAATGTTAATTAAAAGATGGGAGTGCAGGGTATTTTGTTGTTTTATTCCTATAAAGTCCAACAGTGACCAACCACAAACTGACCTACAGAAGAATGATTTTAATGTTAGCAGGGAATGATTGAGGACAGGTGAGGTGGTCTCCTCTGGGGTATAATTTGCAGGTCAAAGGGGATAACCTTAGTCAATGACCAACCCGCAAAAGAGGTCTCATAACTAAATAAGATTAAAAATAATCCTGTCATAAATCCTGTTTAGTAGCATATACTCCAGTGTAACAGTAATTGACAGATCACTTCCAACCTCTGGAAGCCCACAAAAATCAGCCTTTGTTAGGGACACAAAGGCAGAGAATGTTAAAGCAACTGGGTTTAGTATAGACTGGGAGTGGGTGGACTAGGGGACTGAGTGTGTACCATGTAGCCCAATAACCAGACCATGAGATGAGATGAGAACGTAAGAATACAAGAAAACAAATGCCACAGTTCGCAATTTTGCCCAAGTCCATCACTATGAGTTAAAGGAAAAATAAGAACCTATTGCTGCTGCACCTGTCAACAGACTTCTTACTCAGCATCAAGTACGGACGTGTTACAAACAATGCAGATGAACTACTGAAGAGAACGACCACAGAACTTAGAATTCAGCTTACCTCTGTCCAGCTGCAAACCGCACCCAGGCATAAATGTAGTCCCTAAAAGAAGATTCATTATGTTCCCTAAGGAGGTCACCTTGTAAGCCATCCTAAATCTGTATGTTACTTAATCATTTTTAATCTTTGTTTTATTAATTACACTTACCTGGGGACTAAGAATAGATAACAAAGAAAATTGACGACTTCAAACGTACTTGTTTAAACAAAGTTCAAATTCCTTCTACAGCAAAACTGTTATATTTGATAAAAGTGGTCGCTCTGATGTTTCCTGCATTGCTGGGGACTGTTTCAATGCTACATTTGGGACTGAGGTCAAAGTTCTCAATATAGTATTTGCATTCATTTAAATATTAGTAACAACATGTATCTTTAATGTTCCTGCATATATTTAACAGCAGATACGTGTAATTTTAATTTGAAGGGCTATGGGAGGAAAAAAAAACTAAGAATTTTTCTTGCTTAAATCTACCAGGAACAGTTCCCCCCCCCCCATGAGACTCTACGGACTAGTCCAACTATACAGTGAACACAGACCATGAAGTGAACATGGATTTTATTCATCCCCAGGTTTGCTTTATATAACTTGCGTAATTTAGAAAAATTCACATGGACCTTCAACTGTTCTCCTTAATAAGGGCTCTTTTTCTCAGATCTATGTACTTCTGCTTGAAGTTCCTTCCCTGGGTCTTTTGGATTGCTACATCCTTGGGTGACTAGGATTTCGACCTTTTACCTAATTGGGAAATATTCCATTTTGACTTAGCTGGCTCTGCAAACCTGTGCTTGACTTGGTTACTTAAGTCTATCCTATTAACGCTAACTTTAAATTAGATATGTTTATTTAGAAATCATCTTCCATTTCTAACCTTAAAACTCCATTTTAGCCCTCGACTTCCCGGCTCTAGCTCGCTTTCCCACAGACTCCCTGGGCTTGCACTTGGCTGCGGGGTTTCCAGGACATGTCTTGACAACAGGGACAACAGAGGGACCAGGGACTGGGAGACTGGCCTGTGGGGGAAGGGTAAAGAAAGAAAAAGCAAAGAGAGTGCCAGTGGTCGGTTGCAGTCGTGGTAACCGAAGGGTACCAGACATGGTTGTATAGACAGAGGGTACATACGAATCCTCTCACGTCAATTAAAAAAATAGTAACATGCCAACTTGTAAGGATACGTGGTGAGAAACAGCTGGCATACTTTTATGTCCTGAGGGTTTGAAGAAATAAATGGTGGGGGGGAAAGGTAGACAACTCCTACATAGACACGCGCACGCACACACACGTGCGCACACGGTTTCCAAAGCTAATTAGACTTAAAGAGGCAAAAGGAAAAAAAAAAAAACCTCCTCTGATTAGGGCAGGGGTGTTAACTGCTTTCCCTGTAGGAGCTTTTTAATGGAGGACCTTTTCAAGGCTAGAAGCCTTACCACCTACTGGAGGAGAAAGGCTGGAAATTTTCTCATCTTATGGGGAATCTGAAAAGCAGCTTATATCTTGATGTGCGTCAGGCAGACCAAGCTGAGCAAATAATAAGATTTTAGTTAAGCAAAAGATTATGTAGGAATGTTTGTATGTTCCATAAATTTTAATAGCTATTTTAATAGCTTTACTTTTAAACATCTTGGGGGAACGTATGTTTCTAAAATGTGGTTTTCAAATACAAGAGTCTGTTTCTGGATGGGGCTATTTAGTTATGGGGCTAACTGGAAAATGCTGTCTATGACAAGATAACAAATACCCACAAGAAAAGACATGGGCACAGTCGAATTCCCCAACAAGGAACACAAAGTGTCAGACGATGGCCTCTTTCCAGGCCGCCCTGTGCTGCGGCTGCTCTGGGCATGAATGGGACAGAACGGAGGAGGTAGGGAGGCAGTGGCACGTTCCCTGGCAAAGGTCCGTCAGTACCCGGAGATTCAACACGGTTTGTCTCCTCCGCCACCCCCTGCTTTCTTGAGGTATAATTCACAAATAAAACGTCAAGATATTTAAAGCGTACAATGTGATGATTTGATATGTATGCAATAGGAAAGGATTTCCTCCACTGAATTCATTCATTCATCACCTCACAAGTGTAACTTATTTTGTGAGTACCTTTAAGTTCTATTCTTGGGAAATTCCCATTACACAGTGTTATCAACTATGGTTACCATGTCCTAGGCTAGCTCTCCAGACCTTATTCATTTTACAACAGAAAGTTTGTACCCTTTTAAAAACCTCTCCCTAGTTCCTCCACCCCAGTCAAGATCAGCAGTTGGAAGTTGGCCAATGGCTGGTACTACCCTTAGAGGTGAAGACAGTGGCTCCTGTCCCAGGTCCTGGTAGGGAAAGGACTCTGAGATTACAGACACAATCATAAATTAGACAGCCCAGGGGTCTGGCTCACTTCCAGCACAAGGCAGCCCTGGGCTCCAAACATCAATTCTGCTAACTAACGCTCTTCATGCCCTAGGAAAATGGGACCACCTGTCACTTGCCACACGTACTCCAAACTCAAGGCAGCTGCATCCCAGTGCAATGAATGCCCATGGTCTGGCTCCTGCTGATGGCAGGCACTGCTCTGGAGTCTGGTGAAGACTGGAGTGCTGAAAATGCTTATAGAAGAGGCAAATTGATTTATCAAATTTTGCTCTCAAAATAAATGCCATACATTCTCCCATAACAATGAACCAAACATCAATTTGTGTGCTTGTCCTTCTGTTTCAATTACGGTGTTAAGGATATTTTTGAGTAAGCACAGTAATGATAATTAACGGTTGACACAAATTTTAAGAATCATATTATGGAATACATAGACCTACATGGTTTGAAACAAATGAAAAATGAATGCTATAAATACAAGTTAATTTAAAAAGTCAGATCAAATTATAGAAAGTATTGAAGATATTTGAAGGAATTGAGCAGATGTATTAAAAACTAAAATCTCAAGGTAGGAAACAATTAGAAGAGGTTAAATTCTAGAAGGACTTTTATTTCAAGAGAAATTCAATATATGTGATATATATAATAAAATAGATTTTTATATTTTTGTGAGAATTTATCATGTGACTACATTTATACAGGTGTAAAAGACATTTTGAATCTATTATTTTAAAAATCTGGGGCACCTGGGTGGCTCAGTCATTAAGCATTTGCCTTTGGCTCAGGGCGTGATCCTGGCGTTCTGGGATCGAGCCCCACATCAGGCTCCTCCGCTGGGAGCCTGCTTCTTCCTCTCCCACTCCCCCTGCTTGTGTTCCCTCTCTTGCTGGTTATCTCCCCCTTTGTCAAATAAATAAAATCTTTAATAAAATAAAATAAAATAAAAAAATAAAAATTTTATTGACCGTCCCAGTTGCTAGTGCTACAGAAGAGAAATACTTCAAGTGGAAATCCACCAAACACCACTTAAGAACCACAAGGACTCAAAAGTTACTTAGCATTACTGACAGTATGAGAAAACAATATGAATATCTTGATTATATCACCATAATTGGTGATTTGCTGCAATGAAAAGCATATACTAAATAGTTGTACTCACAAAACGTAGTATTTAATATGTCATCCTCATAATTTTTAGAAATCACGTAACAATTTTCTATAAATTGTCAAATGTACTTCATGGAATCTCTAATATAAATTTAGGTCACATTTTTAAATATTTAGGCAAGAAAAAGGCTAAATGCACCTTTTTAAGAAGTGTTACTAAGATACCGGATTTCAGAACCATCAGTGGCTTCTAAACGAAAGAAAAATCTTTCAAAGCATGCAGTTGAACATTTGTCTTATATTCTATTAATATCTGCAATGCAGACTCTTAGGCTACAAAGTATCTCTCAACTTGAAATTTTAGATTGTGAAAATTCTGATCTGCTCTAATTGAGAGATCAATAGTATATGTACATATGTGAAATAAAGTTAGAGTAATAAAAGTCTTTTTAAAAGTAACGTAGAGAAAAATGCTAACAAATCAAAGAAAGGTGAAAATAATAAAATAGTCTTTTTAAGGTAACTTAGAGAAAAATGCTAACAAATCAAAGAATGGTGAAAATAATTCACTTTTTTGAAAAGGTGGGTCTCACTTTTTAGAGGTGGTGGCTCAAGACAGTGGTATAGGAAGATCCTGAATCCAACCCTATAAACACAGGAAATCTACAGCTACTTATAGAATAGTTTCCTCTGAAAGTCTTAAAAAAGTAGGTGAAAAGTGCCTCCACAACAAAGGATAAAAGGGTCACATTGAGACAAGTAGGAGAAGCAGAGACAGACTCTGCCTGAGGCACAGTGACCCACAATTGGGAAGTATCTCAAAGACACAGACATTTACCCAAGGAGTAAGGGTTCACCCCCACATCAGGCACCCTGATTGTTGGGTCCTACACCAAAGATAAGAGCCCCAAAACATTTGGCTTTGAAAACCAATGAAGAGTATGTCCAGGAGAACCACAGAACTTCAGGGAATGGAAAAAAGACAGGCTCTTCAATAAATGGTGTTGGGGAAACTGGACAGCTACATATGAAAGAATGGAAATGGACCACTAGCATACATCATACATAAAAATAAACTCAAGATGGATTGAGACTTGTATGTAAGACCTGAAACCACAAAACTCCTAGGAGAAAACAGGTGGTAAGCTCTTTGACAGTCTTAGTGACTTTTTTTTTTCTAATTTGACTCCAAAGGCAAAGGCAACAAAAGCAAAAACAAACAAATGGGACTATACCAAACTAAGAAGCTTCTGCACAGTCAAGGAAACAATCAACAAAATGAAACAGCTCACTGGTGAATGGGAGAAAGTATTTGCACATCATCTATCCAGAAGGGGTTAATATCCAAAATATACATAAAGAACTCATACAGTAAAAAAAGAAAAAAAAAAAAGGAATCCAATTAAAATTGGGCTGAGGATCTGAGTAGAGAATTTTCCAAAGATGACCTATAGATGGTCAAGAGACACATGAAAAGATGCTCAACATCACTCATCAGGGAAATGCATACCAAAACTACAATGAGATAGCACCTTACACCTGTCAGATGGGCTATTTTTTTTTTTTAAGATTTTATTTACTTATTTGACAGAGAGAGAAAGAGAGTACAAGCAGCAGGAGAAGCAGGTTCTCCACTGAGCAGGGAGCCTGATGCGGGACTCAATTCCAGGACCCTGGAATCATGACCTGAGCCAAAGGCAGATGCTTAACCGACTGAGCCACCCAGATGCCCCAGATGGGCTATTACTAAAAAGAAAGAAAAAAAAAAATATTAGTGAGGATGTGACAGGGTCAGGGAGGGGGGAACACTTGTGCACCTTGATGGGAATGGCAACTGATGTGTCCATTAGGGAAAATAGTGTGGAGGTTCATCAAAAATTTATAAATACAACGACCATATGGTCCAGCAATTCCACTTCTAGGTATTTACCTGAAGAAAAAGAAAACACTAATTTGAAAAGATACATACACCTCTAAGTTCACTGCAGCATGATTTGTAATAGCCAAGACACGGACACAACCTAAGCACCCACTGACAGACAGCTAGATCAAGACTCTCTATACAGGAGCACCTTGCTGGCTCAGTTGGTAGAGCATGGGATTCTTGATCTTGGGGTCATGAGTTTGAGCCCCACACTGGGTATAGAGATTTCTTTAAAAAATCTTGGGTGCCTGGGTGGCGCAGTCAGTTAAGGGACTGATTCTTGATTTTTGACTCAGGTCATGATCTCAGGGTCCTGGGGTGGAGACCCATGAGGGCTCCGCACTCAGCAGGGAGTCTGCTTCTCTTCCTCTGCCCCTCTCCTGCCATACTGGCTCTCTCTCAAATAAATAAAATCATAAAAAATATAAATTAACTGTATATAGTGTGTATATATGTCTGCATGTGTATCTACACACACACACACACACACACACACACACACACAGGGACTACTACTCAGCCATAAAAAGCGTGAAATCTTGTCATTTTCAACAACATGGATGGACTTATAGGTATAGGGTAATATGCTTAGTGAACAGAGTCAAAGACAAATATCACATGATATTGCTTTCAAGTGGAATCTAAAAAGCAAAACAAAACCCAGACTTATAGATACAGAAAACAGAACAGTGACTGCCCCAGGGGAAAAGGGGGTGGGGAGGTGGCAAAGTGGGTGAAGGAGATTAAGAGGTACAAACTTCCAGTTATAAAATAAAGGTCATGGGGATGTAACTTATAGCATGAAAATACAGTTCGTCATATTGTATTAACTTCGTATGGTGATAGACGGTAATTAGACTTATTGTCGTCATCGGATTACGATGTATACAAATACAAATGCAGAGCCACTATGTTGTACATCTGAAGTGAACAGAGTATCGGAGGTCAATTATACTTTAATAAGAATATAAACTTTACATTAGGGGAAAAATTAAGAGAAAATAACAAAAAGAGGGAGAATAAAGGCTACTTCAAAAGCTATAAATGCATTGTACAAAAGTGATGAAAGTACATGGTTGTATTTAGCTTTCAGACTTAGGATCAAGCACAGGTTACTTAAAAGCAGTAATTCAAATACAAATGTAAAATATGAACCTTTTTTAAATCTCATATTACAACATGCCACTGTAATAGTTTAAAATAACCTCACCCAAAGTAACCTGACTGCCTTGCATCGTAAGCCTAATATGAAAATGAATTCAAAGTCCAACTCTGGTTAAGAAAATGGAAATAGTTTTCTGTTTTGGATTGGGCAGAAGGATTCATGAAGTGGTAGAAATTTCTCTCCAGAAATGGGTCTATATTCTTGATTAAAAAAATCTATTGCTGGGGTGCCTGGGTGGCACAGCGGTTAAGCGTCTGCCTTCGGCTCAGGGTGTGATCCCGGCATTATGGGATCGAGCCCCACATCAGGCTTCTCTGCTAGGAGCCTGCTTCTTCCTCTCCCACTCCCCCTGCTTGTGTTCCCTCTCTCGCTGGCTGTCTCTCTCTGTCAAATAAATAAATAAATAAATCTTTAAAAAAAAATCTATTGTTAAATGTTTGACCATTTTAATACTCGAGATTGATAGCTCTATAATCTTCTTCTGTACAAATGCTATGTATAACCTACATTGACTGCCTGTTCTGGACTAATAAAGCATATAATTAGATAGCAATTTATTTAAACATCCATTTCAACACTGATTGACTTAACTCACAAGAGTGTTTTAAGGAGATTAATAAAACCAAGGGTGGCGGGGAGGTAAAATCCGTCATGATTTATTTAACTAATTACAGACTTCTTTGAGGGCATGGTTTATAGAAGAGTTATCTGCTTCTGAAGAGGTGTTAGTATTGACAATTTTATTTTCTGCTTTTTGGACTTGACCCCTGAGAGCTAAATTCTGTTAATATTGATTATTATGCTAAAATTTACTTTGCCATCGACCCATCCAAACCGAAGCTGAAAGGTGATCACACACTAGAACTTATCCAGAGATCAACTCATGTTTTGTGCTCCTTTTCTTTAGACGTTTTTGACCATTACTTTTTTGAGATAAGTAAGTGTATATGCAGGAGCGTATATATTCGGTTTCATGCTTTAGTTATCTACGTTTTAAAACATAGATGAAACATGAATTCCAAAGTGTTTTTTATCAAGTCTGTTTAAAGAGATGGCTTTAGAAAACCTAATTAACTTTACTGTTTGATCCTGTTAAGTCCTACCACACTCAAAATAATCCCAAAATTACTGCTACCTCATTTGAGGGGCTCTTTGCTTCTTTTAGTATGTACAGAGCTTGTTTAACTAGACTGTGTGTTTCCCAAAATAAGGAAATAAAAGTGAATTATCTGTCTACATTCAAGTCCAGTCCTTATGCTATAAAGTTCTAGGAGTTTCAACAGATGCATAAATTTGGAATCATTTTGTAGGGGATTTGTTCTCACTGCTTCACAATGAAATGGCCATCAGCTAACAAGTCTGGTGCTTCTACTTTGGAACATTCACCCTGATTTCAGCTACTTCTAACCCTCTTTTATTCCCTAACACACCAAACAGATTAGGGATGTGGAGCTTCACTACTTTACCCTTTACATCCTCCTACTCTGGGAAGCACTGTCTCAATTCAACTCAACTAATAAAGGAAGAAATGAAGGGAGGGAGAAAAGAGGAAAACCATCTAACCAGGATCAAATTAAAATGAACAGGAGAAGTACAAAAAAAATGATAGGAAACAAAATTGTGAAGTTTGGAATTGAAACATTTTTCAAAAAGCCAGAAATAGTATTTTGGCAGACAAGTTTTATATATTTATGTTAATGAAGAGAAAGGGATAGGTTTTTAAAATACTCTGAAATAGTTTTGCAAACTTCTTTCCTTAATTGAGTTGGGTTTTTCTGTTTGTTTCGTTTTGTTTTACTTCCTATGAAATAGTTGAGTTTATGGCAAAAATGGTTCTCCTTGCCATCTTTTATTAAGTTACTTGTAATGTATTAGAATGATATTCCTTAGCCATAAATATTTGTTCTTTTAAGCCAGAAAGTGAAAATTCCCAATTCTGGAAAGTAAACAGATTATCTTATATCCAACTAAATTAAGTTCAGTGTTACTGTTGCAAAGAGAGAACAAAGTCTCACAAATCAAAAACATTCTGGAAGGTTTTGGATTTCTAATACTTTGCTTTAAAATCCCCTTACAGAAATCATTAAAATACAAATTGCAAAAGATAAACACGGGGATAAACTCCTCTAAGCATACAAGAAAAAAATCAAATTGTAAGAATCAGTGATTTAAAATATAGAGACTTAAAATTGTTTTGATTTTGCTATATTTAAAAAGATAGAAAATAATTTTTTAAAGCTCTTAATTAATTAATTAATTAATTTGAGAGAGCAGAGAGAGAAAGAGCACAAACAGAGGGGAGAGCAGAGGGAAAGGGAGAAGTAGACTCCCCACTGAGCAGGGAGCCTGAATCCCAGTGTCCTAGGATCATGACCTGAGGCGAAGGCAGACTCTTAAGCGACTGAGCCATCCAGGTGCCCCCCTCAAAAAACAGAAGATAATTTTAATGCCTGTTGGATATTTTTAAATAGTAATCTCAATGCTGTATTTTAAATATTTTCAGCATTACAGACCTACAATTTATTTATGTCTTGTTATGTCTAATAGACTGGGTTTACTTTTGCTTTTCTGTTTTGTTTTGCTTAGTTCTGTATTCTCTTAGTCTTTAGGTCATTTTCCAGAGAACCCTCTATTGATTATTGACAAAGATAAAAGGAAATTACCCTCGGAGATCTGATGTACCATCAATGAGAAGTTCAGTTTGCAAAGCCCCATGCTATAGAAGACTCTAATGTGTATAAAATAAAGTCTGCAGACACTTACGGTCTCTGCAAGTTTGCATAAAGAGAATGCATTTATGGCAAGTTCAAAGTACTTAAAGAAATAACAATGTTCGGATAAATTCTGGAATTGCTAACTGTGGAAATAGGGGATTATAAGTGAGGCTATTGACTGTGCCACGAAAATTCCATTGTATCCTCTGGGAAAAAAACAAAAAACAAAAACAAAAAGATTCTGCTTATTGTAGCAAATAAATATTCTATGAAGGGTATTCTAATGGAAATTAAAAGGATGACTTTTTTTATTTTAACATCTTAATCTCTCAATTTTATACATATTTTACACATTATTTTAGCCCAGAAGTGTTATTTTGTTCCAACAATTTAGTTTTTTGATTTGTACATGTGCTTTTGTCCAAGTTTGGACTTCACAATACAAAAACTTTATGAGGATAATGGTGACCATATAAATATTTCCACCTACTTTTTTTTTAAACCATGCACATCAACAAGGAAATCAAATTCCACTCATATCAAGTAACTAAGGCAAGTAGACATCAAGCTTCCAGGCAACTATCACTGTAGAAACAAGGGAGAGAGCAGCAGAGGTGGGCCCTTACAGAGAATCAGACCACATGCAAAGGAGACAGGAGAGTGTGGGAGATCTGGGGTTTGCACCCAGAAAGTTATTCCCCACACCTATGCAGGAAATGTGGGAGTGCACTTTGGAGATTCATAGTATCAGCTGCTAGGAAGCTAAAAGGGAGGGGCTTGGGAGGGCAGTGTGTGAGCTCAAGATGACAATACTGTGAAATGGGCGACTGAATGGTAAGGTCTCTATTTTGGACGACAAAGGGTAACAAAGAAATAAAGGGCTCTACTGATGGAAATATTACAGATTTAGAAGACAAACAGCACCATTTATAAAGAAACTGCACACCTTCTTAGGAACAAGGTAGTAACAGAACCAAGAACTAAACTAAGCATGTCACCTATTCCCTCTCCCATGGTATTTCTTGCTAAACCAGAAAACAATGAAACAAACAAAAAACCCACAAATACATGTAAAGAAGAAAGAACAGAATCAAACATTAAAAGGTACAAGAGAACAAAATATAATAAACTGATTTTTTTCTCTATGCAATTAAATTTAAAAACTGAATGGTATACTAAGTACCTCAGTACTCATTAAACACTACTTTGTTTTCCAGCCCAGCACAGTACTACTGTTAATATTCTTTGTAAGATACAAAATAACATTTCTCTGTATAAAAAAATAGATGAACAGAAATTTTTCATCAATAGGAATGAAGTTAAAGTAGAAACATCAACAGTCAGCTAAGTATCCATATTGTTTTGAAGTGTAATGGTTGGATATATTTTTGCCCTCATGCCATTGGTCACAATGCCTTGAGAAACTTGCTACAAGCTTATTCTCAAGTGAGCCAACAATAGGAAGAGGTAAAACACAAGTGATAAGGTACCGGAAAAAAACTGGAAGATGACTGAGAACAAACAGATACAACTAAGAGTGCAGTAAAGGACACCGAATACAGAAATAGAGAGCCAAGAAATAGAAGCCAAGTCACAGGTTTAAAATTATCACAGTAAAACAAACAAAATGATGTTTGGCAACAGAACAAAATTAACATTAAAACTAGTAACTCAATGGGGCGCCTGGGTGGCTCAGTTTGTTTAAGCCTCTGACTCTTGGTTTAGGCTCAGGTCGTGATCCTAGGATTGTGGATCGAGCCCCATGCTGGGCTCTGCACTCAGAGCAGAGTCTGCTTCAAATTCTCTCTCTCTCTTCCTCCCTACTTCCCTCCATCAAATGAATAAGATCTTTAAAAAAATAATAAAATAAATAAGACCAGTAACTCAAGAAGACTGTCCTTGAAGGGGGTGGTGGCTTGAATTTACATAATGAAAGCTTCTCTATAGGCCAGGGAAAAATTGCCTTGAATAGTCAAAATATAAGGATTCCCAAGCAAAAAAAAAAAAAAAAAAAAAAAAAAAAAAAAAAATACAAAGTCATATACGATGGAAAGAAAATAATGTGTAACAGAATTCTGAACAGCATTACATAGGATATGACAGCATGGAGTAATAAGAAATCCAGTGAAAGAAATACCAGGTAGGTATATATCCACCCAAGCTGAACTTTAAGTATCAAGGCTACAGAAATGCAATTTTAAATATACCAGCCTTCAACGCATATTGTGCCCAAGAGCTATCCTGAATATTCTACTAGAGAATGGCCTTCATTCTATAAAAGATGGTTGGGCAAACATGGGCAAAATAACCAATTGAATCAAAAGCAAATTGAAGATTTAAGATTAAAACAAATGTGGAGGTAAGAGTCAAAATGCATTACAGAAAAAAATTTAACAAAGATGAAGGAGAAAGAAGAAAGCAAAAATAGCTCATTGATTACTTGCTAGGCCATAAGTCCAGAATCTTATTTCTGACCAAAAGGATAGCAAAATATAAAGGAAACAGGGTGCTCCACAAAGGTTTTGGTATTAAGGTAACGGCTAAAGTGAAAGACATTCCTAAGGGGAAAAAAAAGAATGAAACGCTGAAGTTTAAAATTGCAATGAAAATAGAGAACACAGTTCACCATAGGGAGTACACAGAACACAGTATACATCGTAACAAAATATTGAAAAATTGAGAACAAAGATCAGCTGTATTGATCAATGCAAACAGACCTAGCTCACCAACTAAAAGGTAGTATATAGAAGAAAACTCAGTTCTACTTGGCATAAAAGAGATTATTTACAAACAGAATGGTTAAAAAATTAACTAGCAATCAATGACATGCCAGACAAATGCAAACAAACTAGGGTAGTGACATGGGTATCTGATAAATCAGGATTCAAAAAAAAAAAAAAGAAAGGGAAACAAAGTAGGATGCCAAATTATACAGTAGTAAGCAACATTCTTTGTAAAGTAAAAGGATTACAATGGATAAAAAAAAATAACAAAAGTGAACTGATTTTTAGGCAACTTTTCCACACCCTCTCAACGCAAAAAAACGTGGATAGAAAAACATAAGCATGTACAGGAGCCAAACAACATACTTAATGAGGTAGTTCTTTTGGATACTTTATTGAACACCTAACCCAATATTTAGAAAAACAACAATAAAGTGAACCAGCAGAATAAGAGTAAGAAATCAAGATGCAAGCAGAAGCAATTTTTTCTCTTAAAATACACTGAACTACTAAGTAAACATGCTGCTTCTTTGGGGAAAAAATATCTGTAAAATTTAAAAATAAAAAGACATAAAGGCACGAAGATGCCACCAACAGCAAGGGGAAATAAATATCAACACATTGGAAATTTTAAAAGACAAATTTAGAAACACCAAAAAGGAAGAGAGAAGGAAGGAACCTAAGTGAACTGACTACTTTTCAAGAAAATGTTATTCACCAAATTGATACCAGTAGAGATAGAAATTTTAAATTCCAATTTTCTAAAAGAAATGGAATTTATCTACGAACTATATCCTAACCCACATTCAAAAAAGGCAGTCTCGTATTTTCACAGAGGAATATTATCTTCAAAAACGAGATAATCCTAAAGCTGCTTAAAAATCATAACCGATATGGGGCACGTGGGTGGCTCAGTTCGTTAAGCGTCCAGTTCCTCGTTTCAGCTCAGGTCATGGTCTCAGATAATTATCTCAGGGTCTTGGGATTTGATAAATTACATAGAGAAGCAATAAAACTATTTTGAAAAACAAAATATTTCAGTATAGAAGGAGGATAATAATATACAAAAGTCAAAAAACGGTCCTATATGTAAAGAAGCAAAGATTAAATAAGGGAAGGGAAACCCAGTTTATAATAGCAACAGCAACAAAAAATAGGAAAAAAAAATTTTAAGTATGCCAACGTTACTGGGATTTCTATAAAAAAGATTTAAAGTGTCATATGATACCAAAAGACTTCGACACATAGGATGGCGTTAAATATTTCTACAGAAGACTAGAAAAGGTCAAGAAGATGCTCATTCTCTCCAATTATCTTTAATGACTGTCACACTAGTATCAAGCTTTCTTATGTGTGTGGTTGCTGTTATATTTACTGTTTGCTTAAGCTAGACAGGTTTATTATAAAGTTTGTGTTAAAAAAATCATAAAAGGAAAAATGTTTTTAAAAAGGAACAAAGTGGAGAAAGGACAGCTTCCTCTACCAGATTACATGTAAGCCTTGTTAACTGAGCCACTGCGGTGTGGGCACAGAGACCTATTAACAGAACAGAATGAGGAATCGGGAATAAATCTGAGTGCATAAAGAAATTTAGGGTACGAACACGGGTCTCTTAATACATAGTTTTAAAAAACTCAATAGCATTTTATAAAATTTTGGTTTATTCCTTAGAGCATACACAAAATAAACCCCATATGGATCCAAGATACAAATACGAAAAATAATTACTAGAAAATCATGGGTGAATTTGTGATAAATCCATTTTTATAATCTTTATCATCTGTGAATGGGGAAAGCCTTATCTCTAGGGCTCAAAATTAGTTTTGTTAAGTTTTAATTCAGCCAAAGCATCAAACTATGTATTTCAATCATGATGCAGCATATGGCAAGTGATATTGATGGTTGAGATTATGAAAGTAAAGATACTCATACTATTCTTTCCACTGTAGCATATGGTTGGAATTCTGAAAATTAAGATTAAAGAATACAGTTTGATGAGATTATACTTACTTTCAATGATACCGAAGTAATGATAATCGTATAGCACACATTGCTCCAATATTTAAAACACTGAAGATTGGAATTAACTTTAAGATTTACTTTAGAGAAAGAGAAAGAGAGGGAGAAGGGCAGTGGGAGGGAGGACCAGAGGGAGAGAGACAAGCAGACCTTGTGCTAAGCACAGAGCCCAACATAGGGCTCGATGCCACAACCCTGAGATCATGACCCAAGCAGAAATCAAGAGTTAGGGGCGCCTGGGTAGCGCAGCCGTTAAGCGTCTGCCATCGGCTCAGGGCGTGATCCAGGCATTTCGGGATCGAGTCCCACATCGGGCTCCTCCGCTGGGAGCCTGCTTCTTCCTCTCCCACTCCCCTGCTGTGTTCCCTCTCTCGCTGGCTGTCTGTCAAGTAAATAAATAAACAAACAAACTAAAAAAAAAAAAAAAGAAAGAAATCAAGAGTTAGACACTTAATAAACTGAGCCACACAAGCACCCCTGAATTAACATTTCAGAGCAAGAAAAAAGGCACTGCTATTGCAGTATGAAGTTCAGGATAAAAAGAAAACACAGGATAGAGAATTTAACCTTTTAGAATTTACTGGTTATTTTGGCAAACATAATGGGGGAGTAGTAGTATTTTTTAATTTTTAAAGCCTTTTCTAATCTCATAAGCATACATCTATACACATACACCGCTATCCATCATTACAAGTCTCCTGTTTCCTAAAAATTACTAGTTGTGAGGACCTGTTAAGATCAGCTATAGTTAGGAATGTGAGAAGATAATTTAGAATCAGCCACTCAAATGCAGATACTCCTTAAACTAAAATTTAAAAAAAAAAAATCAATGGACATTTAATTCAAGTAAATTTAAAAAACAAAGCATTTCCTTTGGGCTGATTATGAAAGTCAAATGCAGAAATTGTTTATGTTTATCGGAAAATAAAATATCTTGCCAAAACAGAGAGGAAATCTAAAATCCAGCATTGCTTCCAGTGACAGAGATGGAAATTATTCCTGGAGTGCGGTCCATAACTGCTCTCGTGTGACTGGTGCTTTCAACATTAGGAGTGGCAGCCCTCTTCCATCCACTTGCTTAAAAATGGCAAGGTGGTGAGTAACAAATCTGCTAGAAATTTAGTTGAGAACACTGAAACCATGCATAACTACGCCAAATGATGTCTAAACACTCATCCATCCTATGACGGATGAAAAAAAAATAGGAGTTAAGCTGAAGCTATTTAAAACAAAGTATCCTGCATTTGTACTACAGGCAAGGGTGCATAGCATTGAATGGAAAGTGAATAGAAGTGAGTGAAAAAAATTAACATGAAGATTAAATATGAATGAAACTGTCAAAGGGGAAAATTAAAGTTCCAATCATGCCTATTGGGATGTCTAAGTTTGAAAATATATAGAAATAGTGAATATAGAAATGTCAGTGTCAATGGCTTATTTTTTCTCTTCTTTCTTCAATGTTTGCTTAATGAGGCAGAAAAGTCTGTTTAATTTCCTAAATTGGTGCCTGAACACCTTGATTTTCTTGCTTCTTTTCTGCCTCCCTGGAGAATTATCTAAATTACAGTGAGTAAAAGGGATGAAGACTTGGAGCCAGACAAAAATCTCATTGAACCCCTTTCTATCTCCAGAAAGTGAAGGGTAAAAAGGGGCTCCGTCTCAACCTTGCCTGTCCATCTGGGAGACATGGGCAAATACTCAAACCGTTTTGACCCCCAGCTTCTTCATCTGTAAGATGCAGATATTTGTTGTATCAACCTATATGCCAAAGCCAATATTGCATAAAATAATTAGGCACAGACAGGTGAACCTGCTCTAAAACGGCTGGGATGGATCATATTCTTGTGATTTCCTTTATATAAAAGTTGTTTGGTGCTTCAGGAAAATGTGGTGAGAAATCAAACAGGCTTCATCAAGCTCTACCAAAAATAATTAAGTACAAAACATATGTAAAAATGCCAGAGACTTTATAAACGGAGGCATCACGTGCTTGTAAATGCAGGATGTGAGCAGGGGCTGCAAACCACAGAATCTGGTGCAGATATCTATGTGGGGCTTCGAGGTCCTTTGACCCATGCTGAGATGCTACACAACTAAACTTTCTCCACCCTAAGATCGGAGTAAAGCTGCTCTTTGGAAAAAACCAAACCAAAGAATAACCAGAGGAATGCCAGATGCAGAGGAGGGGACCTACTAGAAGCCAGAGCTTTAACTGAGATTTTTATATCAATCAGCGAGACACCCAACACTTCCGTTCCATGCCAACTAGGTCAGGCCTCACAGGTGAACACAGGTCAAAACACGTGAACACAGGTTCACCTGCAAACACAAATTAGAGTGTCCACCTCTGCCTGGGGCCCGAGCCAGTCTGCAACTAGTCCTACATGTAGAGTTCACCTTCACTTTCTTATTCTCCATCTTCAATGCAAATGAACTAATGAGGATCACCAGATCCTTGACAAGGCCTTTAACACAGCAGAGAGACAAAGCCACACCAGCAAGAACAGAAAGAGTCCTAAAGAAACTGTCGTGACCAAGAATGAGAGTAGTGTTCTCCTTCTCTACACACACACATGTATATATACACACAATTAATCTCTTAGACAAAAGTGTCTCCTAAAAACAAGATACTATAAAAATAAAACATTCACGGAAGTGTTGTGAAATTAAAAACAAATGATTAAAACCTAAATTGAAGGGTTGAAAAGGCAAGTCAAAGGGAATTTCCCAAAACGTAGAATAGAGAAAAAAGGGGGAGTGGGATAAAGGTAATCAAGCAGAGATACAGGGTCTAATGAACATGATTTCTGGAAGGCGATGGATGGCCTTAGTGGCCCCAGTTCTCTCCAGTCCTCTCCACGCACACATGCCGTGGGCAGAGTGTACTTCTCTGCTGATGTTACATGGGTGGCAAGGACAGTGTGCCATCAGCATGTGAGAACCACACTAGGAGGCCACTAGTTGGAGGGCCACGTGGGGCAGACTCACCCAACTGACAGACCTGCAGGGAAGCATGCAGCCCCTGAGCTAATCAGTATGCAGCCAGTGAAGCCACAGTGAGAAAGCAGAGGTGAGAAGTGGGAGCTGCTGTGCACAGTGGAAGCTTCTAAGTTTTGAGGAGGTCGGTTACATGGCACCAGATGACTGAGCTACAGAGCTAATAAATGGAACTCATAAAATTACCAAAGAAAGTTTTTCTGGAACTGTAGATGTAATATTGCAATTTGAAAGCCATCAAAAAGTATCCTACACAATAATACTGCTAATAGCAGATACAAATCACGTGACCCAGTTACAGTAACAAAACGGATAAGAAAGCACTCCACACTTTCTAAGGGTGTTGGTAAGGGTAAGATTAGTAAGAATCTTCATACAACGTATAAAAGTCAGAAATCATGAACTATTAAACTTACACGTAGAACAAGTACCTACAAGACAATGGGGAAAGGACATCAGAATAGGGGAAAGTTATCTTCACCTGAGAATTCTGTATCCAGACACTGTAGTCATGGGTAGAAGTAGAATAAAGAAATGCCAGGTCAGTACGATCTCAGAATGTTTAATTCCCACACGTGCTTCCTTAGAACTCCTAAAGGGTGTCCCCCCCAAAAGAAGGGAATGGATTTGCGAGATAGATCGCATGAGATACTGGGTCTCCGGGAAGGCAGAATTCTTACTGAGCAACTGGATCCAGAGAGGACCTATGGGAGGCAGGTGTCAGATGCAGAAGAAAAGGGAGTGGAAAGTTTCAGGATGACACAGAGTCCTTGCAAACTAAGCCAAAAGAAGAAGTTAGCATTTGTTTCTTTCAACTCCACACTTACACAGAGTTGTGAAATAAAAGAAATAAAAAACACGTGGTAGAGATAGTTATGTTTACATAGTCAGAATATTAAAAATCAAATGCCTGTGGTATTAAAGATGAAGGAGCTGGGATGAGGGAAAGGTGCTGGGAAAGTTTGTACAGAGATGTTCTAGTGTAAGCAGAACACATAATTTTTCACAGGAGAACACCTACAAGTAACATCTAACACAGGAAAATCAAGAAAGATATGCATACAAAAGCTTCCAGGAAAAGCCAAATAAAATTAGTCAATGCCAAGCCATGGCGTTGGGGAAGAATAGACAGTGGACGTCTTCAGTAAGAATACTGGGTACTATTTCACATTTGAACCTGTATATATATTATGTGAGAAAAAAATCTTAAAGACAATGGTTTAAAACAAACTAGAGGGGCGCCTGGGTGGCTCAGCCGTTAAGCATCTGCCTTCGGCTCAGTTTATGATCCCAGGGTCCTGGGATCGAGCCCCTCATCTGGCTCCCTGCTCCGTGGGAAGCCCGCTTCTCCCTCTCACACTCCCCTTGCTTGTGTTCCCTCTCTCACTGTCTCTCTCATATATCTAGATAGATAGATGATAGATAGATAGATAGATAGATAGATAGATAGATAGATAGATAGATAGATAGATCAAACTAGAGTTTTTGCTAAAGAAAAGTGGACAGAAGGACCTGGCTAAGTTGGTCCTACTGTCCTCAGTTGTCAGGAATCAAGCACACGGGGCTGCCTTTTCCACAAGGCTAAGACAACAAAATTACAGAGTCATATTTTCCTGTAGGTTAACGGTACCCTTTGTCATAAATTGCTCACCTATATACAATGAATCAAGATTTATGTATTTCCAAAGAGCAAATTTGATTTAAAAATACTTTTTTTTTCTTCCATGTCCAGGAAGAATGGGTTATAGGACTAGTCTGTTTCCACAAAACAATCCTCTATTTAGAAAAGAATGAAGTCCACAAATATTTACAACAAATAAAAGATTGTTTCAGTGGAAAACTTGAGACTTCTAGGCTAACATTTTGAAGTTTAGAACTTATGATTTGTTATTACTGACAGAATCTGAAATGTGAATGGACAATGATTATTTACAGAAACTTGTTTATATGCAGAACTGGGTTCTGTCTGATGCAAATCTGTCAAACATTATTGCTTATGTAGTCATTATTCCTAACGTCCAAACTGTATTTCTGAAGGTCCCACAGGACCCGGGAAATATATAATTAGCAACATATTCAGACTTATGTACTGAGGAAACGAAACTTAGGAATTCAAAGCAATCAGTTAATTGGTCACTCTAGTTGTATTAGGAAGCTACTCTATTCAGGACCAGGTAAGTCAAAATGGTTGTGAAATTAAACATAACGGTCAACCTTTTCACCAATTTTGATTTTATAATATTATGCAATCACATTCTAAATCCTACACTTTCTATCTCCCCAATGTGTATCAATAGATCTGCTTAATACCATGTTTATAATCATTAATGCATCATATTGATAGACCTTGGGTAAGAATTTACATCAAAGATCACCTTTAAAAGTGAATAAAAATTCCAAATAGTTTTAAAATGCAAAGAAAATCTCAAAAATATCAGCCATCATTTCATTTCAGTTACAAAAACTTTTAAATCCAAAGCTCTGCTTACTTCCTATTTTCTCAACATTTCAGGACTTCCGAATTCTCTTATTTTGTACAGTGTTGGATGCATTAAGAAAAAAATGCTGATTCTCTAGTACTCCAGGAATCAAAGTAGTTCTGAGTTCAACATGTTAAATCAAAGGAAACTACTGACAGTAGGCAATAAAATCCAAAGGGTATACCTACAGTCAAGTGTCTACCCACCTGTACTGAAGGTATTAGACTGACCCGTCTAAATGAGATGTAAAATTATCGTAGTTGAGGGGACATATACAAAATAACACAGGAATGTAATTTTTGAAGAAATAAAACTAAAATTAGATATAAACTTGGATATGAAAAGACAGAAAATTTCAGTAAAAGTGTCTGCACATCACAGAATATAATAGGAGTAGTAAAATTTTATGGACTTCCGTATTAATTTTAAGGGCCTCAGAAACCTCTTAGGATTATCTGTAGATCTCTTAATTATTCTTACTTGACAGCAACATTTTGTGTCTTCTACTTTCCTAATTTAAGGAAAGGTGAGCCCAACAATCCTCCGTTCACAAATCATCTCTCCCCAGATTTTTTAAGGGAATATTTGTGTTAGGGAAAAAATCTCCATAGTCCATTTCACCCCCAAGCCCCAATATATTAATGAGAACTTGATAGCACCACTAGAATTAACCAATTTTTTGAGCAGAGGTATTTCTGGGAACTCAAGGAAGATCTAAATAAATAAAAAGATACCCATGGCCCAGACTGGACTTAAAATACCCACCAACCCCATTTTAACATTAGCTTATCGTGTAGAATGGACACCTACTCCTTTTAGGGAACTACAGGAAGATACAGGAATGCTCCATAATACCAAGCTAAGTGCATAATGTAGATAATGCCACCGCATGGAACCTAGAAAATCTAGTTAAGCTTCCAGAGGTCAAGGAAGTACATCTCCCTGCAGGAACAAACGTGAGAAAATCCGGGAAAGAATGGACAGCTCCACTCAATGCAATCATAAAATGTAATTATTTCTCTGGCTCAGCTATGCATGGGAAAAAGGTTATCCTATTCTCAAATAGTCTGAAGGAATAAAAAAGAGTCAGTGATGAGAGACATTGTCACTTTGGATAGGAGATTACAGTCCATCTGAGGAGAGGGCTGGAGACAAGTGGAACCAGTGCCTACAGGGCCCCTCGAGTGGGGAGAGCTCCGAACCCATCAGGAGGCACCTAACAGTGGATCATGCAGTCAGGCCCTCTCTGGCACCTACCAATAGAGCCAAATGACAACTCCCTGGGAACTAAATGAAAGTAACGGTGCACTGGGTGTTATATGCAAATAATGAATCACGGAACATTGCATCAAAAACTGGGGATGTACTGTATGATGACTAATATAACAAAATAAAAATTATAAAAAAAAACAAACATGAGGCTGAACTATCAATATTCTAATTATTGACCAAGTACTGATTATGTAAATGTGCATTCATATATTACTTAGGAAATCAATGATTTAATTAGGTGATTATTTTTCAAAATAAAATTAAGAAATTGAAAGGAAAAAAAAAGAAAGTAACCTAAGACACTAAATGTTCTGGGATTGTCTTCTCAAACTGGTCAACTGTTGAGATTCACTGGAATTTCTACTAATTAGTAACTATTGTATAGACAGGAATCTTGATATTGCCCCTTAAGAGGAATATACACTTTCTACTTCAAGGTTTTCTTGGCCAAGGGCAGGTGTTTTCCTGGCTGTTTGCCAAGGGCCATGCTTTCCTGAGGGGTCTGTTCTTGTCTTGCATAAACTCCTATCGTTATCACCAACACAGAGAACAGATGGGTTCCCGCGAACTAGCCAATCAATCTCACACATCCCCCTACAACTCGTCTGGCACACAACTGCTCTTCCAGAGCTCCCAAAGCTCAAAAAATGGAAGAAAAAATAGAATTATACTAGTTTGAAGAAACAGGTAGACGGAAGGAGCACCTACCATGTATTTGGCATTCTCCGAAGCCACATAAGCCAGCTCTACCACATAAGCAGAGCCTTGCAGAGGTTCTAGCAGAACAGCAACAGGGCATGACGGGTCAGTGAGCCAGAAGGAATCCGCACAACGGACATTCAAATTTCAGAATCCAGAGCCCACGTGCTTTTCATTACACCACACCGCCCTGACCTAAACCTTGCTTCCCACCCCCCGTCTCAAAAGAAAGGCATATGTGTTCATGCAGTGACATGCTCAGATCTGACCGTATGCTGTCAGAGTGGACTCACTGACCAACACGTGAACTGTGGACAGTCCTGTTAAAGATCTGAGAGATCAACCTAAGTGTCTTGGTCCAAAAATCTTTGTAATCAAGAAAACCTGTATTATTTCCAGCTCTGCTACTGAGCTGACCTATCTACACTAAAGGAAAAGTCAAACAAAGCCTATGCATCTTCGTAGGTATCTATGTAGCTATGTTTAATGATTATCCAGCTGTTTCTAAACATTTAGAATCACACAGCTTTAGCTATATTTCCCCACATAGGTCTCTGTGCTCTATTGTCAATAAAGGCAAGTTACCCCAACACATTCCTAGATGTCTAAGAAGGAGGTGACATCTGTGAAGTTATATGGGCTGTGAGAAAATGTATTAAATATTAATAGGACTACATAGTTCTTCAGTATCTTAAGCGTTTCACATCACAGATGAAGAGATAATTCTTTGTCTTTCCATTATTGCATACTCTAGCATTAGCCATAACTTTCTGATTTACAGATACATTCAAGGATGCCCTTGAAAGAGGGTAAGTTCTGAGAAATGATTACATGCCTATTTCAAATACTTTGAAACTGCATTTTATGAGTGTCGCTTAAAACCCAAAGACGGGAGCATAACTCACATTGTGATGGGTGGTCTCTGAAGTAAACCTAATTATCCACATGTTTGGCCTGCATGTCATCTTGACCCATAGCCAGAAACTAATGCAGGGAAACGCACAGATAACAGGACCCTGGAGGACAGAGGCAGGCCAAGGCGAGAGCGGTTGTCGCATTCTGAACTCGCCGAGGAGATCTGCTCTAATACCCAGCTATGCTCCAAATTTTTTAAAGGAACCTGGATTTCAGTTGTCATCTACAGCTTGACACTGAGCCCACAGTTGAGATAAGGAATAGTTCATCCTAGTGTTGGGAAAATAATTGAGGTGCATTTTACGTATCAATGTTCTGTCCCTTTGTTATATAACCCAGAATCTGAAATACTGCGTTCAAAATTTTCTTATTTTACTCCTTTGGGTTTGAGACACAAATATTAGTTTTAAAAAACAAAACAACAGCAACAACAAAAGACACTCCCCCCCATCTTAGTATATTTATGGCCATAAGAACTGGTGTGTGTGCTGGGACTTGGCCTTTGAGAAGAGAGAGCAACAGTGACAAGTCCTGAAATAAAGAAGGGGATCAGATCACCCACCTCGTACCACCAACTGTACCCCCACTACAAAGAGTGTGCATTTTTTAAATATTAAATGCATTGTAGGATTCACGTGGGAGGGGCCTTGGAACAGAGTAAAGGTAGGCAATGGGCAGGGACTTCAAGAAATTTAAGCCATCTGTGCATTTGTTGAGTATATAGTATATTCAAAAAACTATAGAAATACAGATAAATACCTCTCTGCCTGTGTTCATTTCCACAACAGATGCATTCTCCGAAAGCTGTTTACGGGTTAAAGAGGCTGATGTGTTATCACATATACAGGATTTAGCACTATGCCTTCTGTCTGCCTTTCCAGTCTCTGCATTCTGTGAAGAGGGCTGTTGGGACAGCTCCTGTGAAAATCAGAGACCATTAGCCCGCGAAGGAGTGGGATAGATGCCCTCTCAATGCCACCTTTTTATTTGAAAGGGAAGCAAGAAATTATTTCCTGGAGAGGTGAATTTGACAGGACATGTAAACTTCTACAAAGAGAAAGTATGTGTGTTTGGGAGAAAGCAGCTACCCCAGTCTTGGTCCTGCACGAAGTTTCTGGAAACTCTGAGCATGTGTGGAGGCAGCATGAAGGAGCTGCCCCACCTCAGGGAGGGCAGACGGAAAGTATGACTGGATTGACAAAACGCTGCTTTCTCCAACCCCAGGCTCCATGGAGGGTAGATACACCCATGACCCACCCTGCAGCACCTCTCTACCCACCCCCAGCTGCTATTGCCTGCCTTGTGCAGGCTGACATGAGAATCAGACCAGCAGAGCAGGCTCATGAAGTGTCCTTCTGGGGGTGAAGCCAGGCAGCAGGGCATGCTCACAAGCTGGGGGAGGCGTGGGTAGAGAGCAGAAAGCCTTGGCTCTGCCTCCCCTGCCCCGACCCAGCCTGTAGTAGTTGCCTGGTGTGAACCTAGAGATACAGCAGCAGGAGGAGGTAGGGATGAGGCACCATTGCTTTGTTGACAGGCAGCCCCTGACTCCAGCAGAAGTGTCAATCACAGACCCCAACAAAGAACCACTAAGAGGAAGAGGATCTCAGTTATAGGCCCCAAAAGGAAAAGATGGACACCGCATCTCCTCTAAGAAATCTACCACCCTTGCAACTCAGCCAAGGAATCATAACCATAACCACCATGAGCTCTCCCTTTTTCTCCAATGGACTTTCATTCAGAACAGCCACGCCCATTTTCCTCCTCCTCCAGAAAATGTTCTTTTGTTTGTTGGATTTGCCTGTGGTTTTGCCATAGTTTGCAGGTTCAAATTGCATTTCTCTGATATTACAAAATAAACTCAATTTTATTTAAGGAAAAAAAAAAAGAAAAAGCGGAAAGACTGAATAGGAGGCTCCTTTACCCACGAAATACACTCAAAGCCAATCTCCTCACTGAAGTTTCAGAGCTACTTTAATTCCTCGTTCCTACTTCTTCTCTCCCTTCATGCACATTCTGGGTTACTTCTTTTACTGAAGCCTGCTTTTTCCATATACTGACTTATCACTTGTTCCTAGTTGGGGGCAAGGGAGGAGGGGTCAACCAGTCTTTAGGTTCGGTCTTCACCCCCATTGCCCCTGGCGTTGACACCTTCTCTGGACAGTAAGGCTAGCTACTGGCCTGGGCAGTGTGGCACTCGCCATGAGCGACAGGCAAACATCCCCCAACCACAGCTCCAAGGCTCCTTCTCACTCTCCTCCCTCTGTGCCTCCGGCCATACATCCATCAGTTTCACACCTGCATTACACGGCTTTTCATCTTTTCCCCCCACTTTGCGATATAAATGACAACTAAGAATTGCATAGATTTACGGTACACAGCTAGAGGTTTTGACAAACGTAGACTTTATGAAATGATCCCCACAAGCTACTGTGTGTGTGGTGAGAACACTGAAGATATACCCGCTCAGCAAATTTCAAGTATACAGTGCAGTATTTTGAGCTATTTATCACCCTGTGGTGCATTGAATCATCTAGAACTTACCCTCCATAAATGAAACTTTGTACCCTTCCACATACACCTCCCCATTTCCACCCTCACCATCCCACTCTCTGCTTCCTGAGTCTAGTTTAGATTCCACACGTGAGATCATGCAATACTTGTTTTTCTGTGTCTGGATCTTTTCACTAAACATAGCATCCTTCACCTACATCCAAGCTGTCATAAATGGCAAGATTTCCTTCTTAAGGCTGAATAGCATTCCATTCTGTGTATGTACCTACCATATATACACAGGCCTGTGCATACATTTTAGGTATTACATTTTATCCATTCAACTCCTGACGAACATTTAGACTGTTGCCTTAGATTGGTAATTGTGAATAATGCTGCAATGAGTGTCATCATGCAAAGATCTCAGATACTGATTTCATTTCCTTTGGTAAAATACCAGAAAGGGTATTGCTGTATCATATAGTTCTTTAAATTTGTGATGATCACTGTTTTCCATCATGAGTGTACCCTTTCTGTTTATCCTGAAGGACGATTTGTTGGTAGTAGCTCACTGAGCTCCTATCATATCTGGACAATTTAAGAGGGTCAAACTATGGACATTGTACTTTTTACCTTTCCCAGAATAGAATCCCATGTATCAACAGCAGGAAAAACGAATGCTTTTACTAAGTTGGAAGTATTTTTATTTGGTTTGGTTCTTTAGTATAAATGGGATACACATAGAATAAAGAGCCAGAGTGGAGAAACTTCTGTCTCCTTCCACGTAATAGTGTATGTGTAGGTGTGTGTGTGTGTGTGTGTGTGTGTGTGTGTGTGTGTGTTTTAAAGGATATTGACCAGAATGTAGAAAGGTAATATGGATATTGTATTTATGAGGATATAGTTCATTCAATATTCAAAATAACTCATAGGTTGATAATCTAAAGCTGAAAGGTTCATTTATGTCCATATGTGTTATTTAAAGGAAATTTTCAGAGTACATGCAAAGGAATTTAGTGTAATTAAAAATTGCTTAGCACAGTTTTTTCCTGTCTAATCAGCTTAAATGCTGCTACATCAGCTATTAAAAACTAAGGAAATGCAGTAAATATTCAACTTTCATCCCTAATTTAAATAGCTTCATATTCTAGCAACTGAGAAAGGCAAAACCATAATGGAAATCAAATTATTCTACATAATTGCATTTTAAGAGGTCAGTGATATTTACAACTGTTTTAAAAGATTAGCTTGATAATTTAATTATGCATACGTATACCATAGTGGCAAATAAAATATAAATGATGCTGAAACACTCATGCTGAAACAGTCTCCCAAAGTCTTGCCTTTCCTGAATTTGATAGTGGAATTTATTACATGTATATAATCTCCTAATAGTGAAATCTATATATAATAGTGATATTATATATGTATATATGTGTATATGTATATACACATATGTACACATATATACTCACACAGCTATTTATACACACACATACAAATAGACATACATCATCTCCTATGCTTTGAAAAGTGCTTTCATACAGTACCAACATTTTGCCCTATATCCTCAATCAATGCTGAACATTGCATAGTGTGGTGTGGTCAGTACCACTGGTCTTCGAATGAGGAAATCTGAATTGAAATCCAGTAGGCCATTTTCTGTGTTTAGTATTCTAGCTAGACACAAACTCATTTGCTTTTAATGACTCATTTGTAAGCAACAACCCCAACCTACAGGGTCTTGTAAGACTCAAATATGACTGTCTTATGAAACATGGAGCCAGAGATTATCAATTATTGATAGTTCACTAACTCAAATGTGAAATATCCATGGGAGATAAAACAACTTTCTGTGTATTCAGACTATATTTCTCCGTAAGCTCATTTTTAGGTTTACTGTTCAACTTCTGCTATACCAAGCAAATTCTACACCTCAGATTCTCAATATACTACTAGAAAATGGTGTGAAGTTACAAGATCAACGTGTGGCACTTACTGAAATCATAGCATAATTATATTAAAATCATTACCAGCTGTTAACACAACTTTAAAGAGATCAATAATACATTCTTCATTGCTACAAAGAAAAATTACTTCCTATTCAATATCAACATAAACATAACATTCATTTCAAATTCAAACTCATACAAATGTGTATACCTTTTTTTCAGGGACAATGGCCTATATCAAAAATAGATTAATGACCTGCTAATTCCAAATTAATCTGTGAATATATTTTATATAAAGAATTCTACAAAAATTATAAATTATTAATACTGGGTCTGTTTTAAAAACTCTGGAGTATCTGTGACATGAGAAAGGTGAAATATGAAATTGTATGTATGGTAGGATGCTTCCTGTGTAAACAAAAATATCCTGGTGTCTGCATGTACAGGTCTCTATGTACATCTATTTGAACATGTATTTTGAAATAAAACAGGAAAATATTAATAGTTGTTACCGATAGAGAAGAACTAGAAAGGTGAACAGGAGAAATTTAATCTTGTCTGTCCATGTGGTTTGAATTTTTTTTAACTTTTATATTTCAATGGTTAAAATAGATGGACAATATTATGATCATTTGTTTCCTTCATATCCTGTTTCAAAAGTTTTATAAATAATGGTTTTAAATTGTCCAACTCAGGGGCACCTGGGTGGCTCAGTCAGTTAAGCATCTGACTTCGGCTCAGGTCATGATCCCAGGGTCCTGGGATCGAGTCCCACATCAGATTTGTAATTTTCATTTACCTGAATTAAGTATCGGGAAATTTAGGTATGCCTAGGCAGAGCCCAGTAGGACAATTTTGTCAGACTGACCACAACTTGCTCTAACCTCTTTCTTGGATTTTATAGGAAAAACTGAAAGCACTGGTGATAATGCGGTGATAATGCTATCAAGTCTGGTTCTGTTAACACTACATTTTGTCAAAGTCCTGAGTTGTAAATTGGTAATTAATGTATGTGGCTTTATCATTCTGGCTGAGTAAAATAACCAGAAAGAAAGGTAATTTTTCTGAGTGGAATTACAAAATCAGTCAAGCTACTGAGCTTAAGTGAAATTCTGGGAAAAGAAAAAAGTGGGGGAAAGTTTCTTTTTAAAACAACACTATTGGGAGACCAAAATCCAGAATTCCATGACATACAATGTGAAACTAAACACCACCAGGCAAATCATACACTGCAGTTCAAAGAGGGACAGGGCCTCGGTGGGAAAACGCACACTTGAATACCCTAAGAACAGCTGATCTCATCCATATAATCAGACTTCTTCACTTTGGACAATCCGAGATTTTAAAATAAACTAGAAATAATGATCTCTTGCTTGATGCCAGTCAAAACGACCAACTAAAATTCAATAATCTGCCAAAGTGACCTGTGTTCTCTGCATGAATGTGCAATGAAACAGAAGCAGTAATGCACAAATTACATAATTTGTGTGTGTACCCGATCATGGACTCTCCGTACATCCACACATGATCTAGGAGGGCACGAGAATGGATAGGGTGAATGACCGGGTACCAGCATACTCCTGAGGGGCTGACGGTTTGCTTATAAACCAAGGGGTTTCATTATGGTTCTTACAGAGAGCGGTCAGACTCTGAAGCTAGACGGCACATGCTAAGTCAAACCAGCCATCCTCCCTCATTCCATTCTAGAACATCACTATTTTTAAAGTCAAACATGACATTTGTCCCTAAATTCAAACTACTGCATTATAACACCACCACACCATCTTGCTCATGATACCAGCATCACCTAATTAAGGAAAAAATCTGGGGATTACCAAGGCAATATTTTCATTTAAAATATAATTTCTTGGATCTAGAAGCTTGAAACATTTTTTTTTCAGTAATAGCAATGATTATAACAATGCAGGCATTATTCAATGTGTGATTGTGATTCAAGAGAGGAGAAAAATCAAAGCTTACTTGTCCGAAGTCACTGTGGTAGTAAGAGGCATAGTCGGAACTCGAACCCATGACTAGCTGCCTTTAACAACAGGATCTTTCTTGAACCTGGTTATAGATTTTGAAACCCTTATAGACTAGGGTTACTGCCTATTTCACAACTGGACAAATCAGTCAAAAACACCAGCTATCAGTTAAGAAATCTGCTTACTCATCAAACCTACAAACTTTTTATTGATTTGATCAACACTTCAGTTGTCTACTTAAGTCACATGAAATCATAATTCGACACAAAGTCAAAACCTCAGCATAGCAGCAATTTTTTTTTTTTTTCGGCATGAAACCTCTGGAACCTTCAACAGCTACTGATGAAAACCCTGTCACCTCCCTGGCAGTCCACTCATTTCATTTCTCCAGGAGTCCATAGGAGAGCTCCCGATTTTGAAACAACTTTGGGTCTTCTGAAAAATCTTGGTTAATGGAACCTTCCCCAAAACGATTAAAAAGTTCTAAGTGGATTTTATGTGCTCTAAAACTTGAGAATCTCCACTCATCAACTGGAAGATCGCCTTATGTTAAAATGTGCTTTCATGTGGCACAGTCTTCTGTGAAAAAAATCATATACAACGTGTGAACTTCATATAATCCTTGGGCTAAAACATTCACTTTTTCCAATGACTTCTGTCCCTTAAACATGGTCGGCCAGGACTAGGACCTTTACTGAAAAACAGGGAGCATAGCAGGGATTCTCAAACCTGAGTATGTATCAGAATCACTGGGGGAGGGGGCCAGGGAGGTGTTAACCAAAGATGGCTGCTCCCCCACCCAGAATCTGACTGCTTGGGGTGGACAGGGAGATGGTGGCATTTATGTTTCCAGTAATTTCCCATTGCTACTGAAGTTAATCTGGGGAGGAGACCTCGAGAACCACCGGACTGGATCAGGAAGAACTCTGAACTCCCCGTTTCAGTCAGTCCTCCAGCACACGGGGACAGTGTCCCCACCCTGATGACCACGTGGGGTTGCAACCAGCCCCAGCTCCAAGTGTTCACTCATGGGCTGTGTTTAACACACAGGGTCTCCAAATCATAATGGCTTAGGATTCTGTGTGTTTAAATGATGTTTTTCAATGGATGTTTTGATTGCTTGATATTTTGTCTTCCTTGTATTGTGTTTGTTTTAACTCCAATGCTGGATCCTTTCTCTCTCCACATATATTTTACTTCACTTTGCTGGAGTTCACCCATCAGTTGACACCTGTCAAGCTATTTATAGAAACAGATTCCATCACTTAACTTCTTAGCTAGATCTCCCAGATTTTTCTCTTCAGAATTCGGTTGTCTTTACTGCATATTGACAATTTCATTAGAGTTAAGTCTATGCCAAAGCAGTTTGCCCACGTTTACCAAATATGGAAACACATTTTTGAGCAACACAGGTTTAAATGGCATAGACCCGCTTAGACATGCATTTTCCATAAATACAGTACAGCACTACAAATATGTTATTTTTCTCAACATTTTTTTCTCTAGATTATAAAATATAGTATATAGTACATATAACATACCAAATATGTATTATTTGCCCGTTTATGTTATTAGTAAGGCTTCTGGTCAACAGTGGGCTACTACTAGTTTTTTGGGGGGAGGGTGGGAGATGGGGAAGTCAAAAAAGTTACATGCAGATTTTCAACTGCACAGGGTGTTGGGACCCCTACCCTGCATGTCGTTCTAAGGTCAACTGCATTTGTTCATGGGGTAACAAAGATGTTTGGTTTGGTCTCTCCTGCCCAGCCTAAAATGGATTCTAGTCACACATGCACTTAAGAATTAAGCGCAACAATTGCAAAAATACAGCCATGACTATATGGAACTGACTCACATAGAACTCCAGTCATTCCTCTTGAATTAATTTCAGTTTTCCACAGTTTCAGTGACAGAGCATAATTTCAAAATATCCATCCTGGCCCCCTTACACTCTTAACACTTTTAAGCATTCCAGAGCCAAATATTTGAACCAAATGTTATGGTCCTTACCTAATTTATTTGCCCTACGTAACCTAGCTGATCTTTCAGTAAATCTGGGTTATAACCTTGACTCTTTGAATATTCAATACTTTATAGGCAAATAGGTAGTCAATACGTTACCTCTTATGAGGTCAAATATTTTCCTTTCAAGGTAGTAAGGGGGCAGAAGCAAAATTCTTTATTTAGCTTGTGATTATATTTTGCATTCAGTTAACCTAAGCTTGCTTGATTTGGGGCCGTTGAAATCCTGCACTCAACGGTCAAATGAGGGGAAAACTGAAAGCTGCAAAGTAGAGAAGCCAGCAGGTCAAATAGTTTGTACCAGATTGGTATTGAATTTCATGGTGTTTAACAGAAATCCAACGACACTGGCTTAACCAAATGGATAATTATTTATTAACTTAAGAGGCTTGGAAATAAGCACGATCGTTATAGTGGCTCAATGTCTCGAATGCCCTCGGTCTCCACTTAGAGGTCTGCCAATCTCACAGCTGCCTCATGGGAAGAAAACATCTGTCCCACCCACGGTCACCTACTACGGGGCAGGAACACAAACGAGAGGAGTTCCTTTTCTATCTTGACTTCCCGGGATCCACAAAAACTTTTGCTTGGGTTTTTGGGACAAGCTTCTGTTATCTATTTACCTTGAGAAAGAAACAAAGGGCCAAAACATAGATTTAAAGAAATGCATTTCATCCCCAGATAAAAATCCATGTTCTGTCATTGAGAGAGGAGGAAGAGCCACATTTGCCACACAATTCGTGTATATAATCAGGGATAAACTCAGGTTTGGAGTCTAAACTGTCCTCTATTTGGAGGAGTCCTCCTTAAGTAAAGGACCATAAAGTTATGAAAAGAAATTTGAATATTAAAGTACTTAAACAGTAATATTACAAATTAAAAATACAAATAATGTGATCACAGGAGACATCTCAGGACTTGGAAGAGGCCCGCAGGAACTCTCCAGCGTCATTAAACTTTATAGTCCCTAAATACGTGCAACTGCATTCACACTTGTGTTTGCCAGCTATTTTTTTTTTTCCAGTTTAAGGAAAGAGAATGAGAAAGTACATGTTCATGCAGGTGGAGGGGCAGAAGGAGAATCCTGAAACAGATTCCCCACTGAGCTGACCACTGAGCCCCATATGGAGCTCCATCTCATGACCCTGAAATCACAACATGAGCTGAAACCAAGTCAGCCACTTAACCAGCTGAGCCACTCAGACACCCTACCAGCTACACCTTTTTATTAAGACCATCTAGGTCATGGACACTCAGTTGTAAAAAAGACAAAAAGAAACAGAACAACTTTCAAGGGCTAAGTAGTCCTAGTTATTAAGCTATCACACAGATGACCTTTGTGACTCGTTGCTTTACCATTGATACAAAGATTATTTATACACATTAAAGAATAACAACTATTGGAGTTAACCTATTAGTCATTCCAGTTAAATACATTTCCTACAAATCATTATCAAAAGAAAAATTACATTTGGAGTCTATGTATGCACTGAATGTCACTATATTAATAAATCACCTAAAGAACTACTTTCTTAGATTAGCAGGGAGGAAGCAGAAATCTCTTTTGGGCTTTTTAGATACAAAAACAACAGCAAGAACAAAAGTAAAAAACAAAAACAAAAAAACACATTTACTAAGTTGCTAGTGATTTAACAACAGAGGCAAGGAATCTTTGAATACATATCTAACGGGTCTGAAGTTGTATTTGCTTAATCTAAATCTTTCTGGGTTTGTTTTGTTTTTGCTATTTCATAAAAAAGTTGACTTTCTCACATTTATTTTCCAACATTAGCTTGCTTTAAAGGAATTACGTAGAAGGTAAATTTTTACATGGTTTGGTCACAAATCCTAAATATATTAATATCATTAATCTCAATATCTTCTCTTTCAAATATAGCATAACTAGAACTCAATAAAGCCTTATAGAATCTACACTCATAACTCCTGCTGAGGACTTGAATAGAATACAAGAACTCAGAATAACGATATAGTGACAGGATTTACCTAGGTTTCTACTGTAAAGAAGCCATTTGACTTCAAACAGAAAAACTTTCCTCTTCTATAAAATGTTCACAAAAGATCTTATGATTCTACTTAATGATAACATTTATATTTTAGAGGAAAATATGAATTTAGGGCATGGTCTTAAAAGTAGGCTAATGCCCCATTCAATATAATTAGTATTTTTTGAGAGCAGATAATTCAGAAATCCTAGTGTGTACAACATCTCAGGTTTCAGACCCCAAACTATATAGATGTCATTTCTAGGGAGAACAAGGTTAAAAGGAAGGGCGCCTGGGTGGCGCAGTCGTTAAGCGTCTGCCTTTGGCTCAGGGCATGATCCTGGCGTTCTGGGATCGAGCCCCACATCAGGCTCCTCCACTGAGAGCCTGCTTCTTCCTCTCCCACTCCCCCTGCTTGTGTTCCCTCTCTCCCTGGCTGTCTGTCAAATAAATAAAAAATCTTAAAAAAAAAAATAAGGTTAAAAGGAAGATTAAGATCCCTAAGAAGTAAAATCATTAAGCCGAAAATTAGAAATAAGTAACCAGGAGGGGGGGTATTACACTTCAGTAAGATAAGTCAGAACGACAAATACCGTAGGATTTCACTTACATGTAGAATCTAAAAACAGATGAATACACACAAGCAGAAACAGACCCATAGATACAGAGAACAAACTGCTGGTTATAAGAGGGGAGGGGCTGGAAGGAGCAGCCAAATTAGGAAGGGGAATGGGAGACACAGGTTTCCAGGTAAGGAATGAAAAAGTCATGGGGATAAAAGAGTCAGTGATACTGTTGTAGCACTGTATGGTGAGAGATGGTAGCTACACTTTCAGGGAGCCTAGTGTAACCTATAAAGATAGTGAATCACCCTGTTATACACCTGAAACTAATGTAACACTTCCAACTGTACTCAACAAAAGCAAAAAAGTAACCAGGAGGTAAGGAAGACAATGAACACGAACAGAAAAAGTCCTTTAGGCAGATAACGCTCTTCTTTCAAGTACTTATTAAATGTGAATCGCTAACTCACAGACAATAGAGAGCGGAGTGAAAAAGAGAACACACGTACAATACCCACCTTCAAAACTTTGTAACGAAGCACATGCAGTACAGTCTTGCAGGCTATGTGGACTGTAACGTTAACGCAGAGATGGGTTTTGAGAATAGCTGTTCTGTGACCCTCGTCTATTTTGCACAAGAATGCAGAACGGCTGGTGTGGAGTTTGGTTTAAGAACCAGACGAATGGAAGTATAGAGATTATTATCTTAGTTTCTTTGGAAATCAAACAAACATAAGTAGAGTGGAACAGTGCTGAGGCAAGAGCTGGTTTCCACGCTCAATCCCAGGGAACTCCCACGACTAGAGGACAGCTGCATACCTGGTCACAGCCTGGAGGCAGGGAAAGGGCCCTGCAAATCTTCCCTGTAGGTGACCCAACCTATGTAGCTATTCTATTTCTGTAAACTTCTCAATCCTCAGCTAGATAAGTCAGGAAAGTATGGTTTCCTCCTACTTCCCTGAAATGCATTTGCAGCACACGTGTGACAGCAGAAGCTAGAAAGTTAAACAGACCAGTAATTATCAGCCTCTTACACCTGTGTGTGGTTTGAATTTTATCTGGAGAAAGATGAGGAACATCTGAATAGTTTTAACCAGAAAAGTATCAATCTGTGGTTTGTGTAAGCAAGGCTGAAGGCAGAAGAAGAGTCCGCAGCAAAGCGAGACTGGACATGGAGTCGTTAGAGGTGAGGGCCATGAGTCTCCTAGCTGGAGGTGGGGACAGGGCTGGAGAAGGTGGCAAATGAAGAGAGACTAGATTGGTGGACTACAAAGACTCCACGATTCTCGGATGCAAGAGGAAGATAGGAAAGTTTAAACGGGTGTTTGGATGCTAGCGAGTTGGAGGTGTGAAAGGTGCCGCAGGCATGTCCACAGCGACTAGCTCATGTGGCTGTACACATGGAAACAGGAGGCTGAAGAACAAAGACACTGGGGGAAAGGTTCAGGGAGCAGACACGTGGCCGGTGCACACATCAGTGACAATGGATAAAGTAACCTGGACAGAACACAGTCATGAGAAGAGCAGGAAGACCAGGACGGAATCCTGCAAAAGACCAGTAACTGTGGAACAGAAAAGAAACAGGAGTTAAATGCTACAGAGGGGAGAATAAAAACCAGGAAACGGGGACATTTGTAGACAAGAGATGGTTTCTAAAAAACAGAAGATCTTTAAAATGCTCTAGAGAAAGTGATCCATAGTGATGATTAAGAAAGGTTTTGGGGACATCTGGACGCATGTTTGGGGACATCTGCAGCAGTAGGAACAAGACCGTAGGAAGAAATCAGGAAGGGGATGCCTACCATGGCGAACTTTCATCCTGGACAGGTTCTGTTGAGAGGGCTTCAATGCATTCAGGTTTCTTTGGCTAATTTAAATTAGCTGTTAATCCCAGATTTTCACCTGATGCAGCTTTCATATTCAGAAGTGCAATTTTGGTCTTTTAAATAGATGTCATGTCTACTTATTTTTGACACATGGGATGGTTATGATAAATGCTTTAATAGGTTTGCTACTATTAACATCCGAGACAGCCCTGGGCTGGTTTCAATTGTGTGATTTATCACATTATGGGTCATGCTCACCTGTGTCTTCACCTGCCTACCTTAGATTGAATGCCAGACATTGTGTATTTTACCTCATTGGGTGCTTTGCATTGTAGTAATTCTGAGCTGTTAGGGAACACAGTTCTGTTACTTGCAAACATTTTGATACTTTCAGGGCTTCAATTTGGTAGGCAGGACCCACGTGGTGCTCATCTGGGTTCAATTCTGTCCCCCTGCTGAGGCAAGAGCCTTCTGTAAGGCTGCCAGCGCAGTTATTACGGACCGTCCCCATGCTCAGCCCTCTGAGCACCAGGAACTATTCGCTCTCATCTTCTGGGTTTGTTCTAAACTTCAGATGGTCTCCCCAGATACACACACCGATCAGTAAGGAACTGGATACGGGCGGTGGTGCTCGGAAGGTCTCTGCCTTCATCTGCACAGGCCCTTCCCACTGTTTCCCAGCTCAGGGAGGCTGTGCAGTCTGTCTGCTCACTCTCAGAGCAGCAACCCACTTCAGATTTAGTCCTTAGTGCTGTTTTAGCCAAGACAGACTTCCACAGCCAGAGGTTCTACGATGTTGCTGTATCCCTTATAAGCCTTTAAAATATGCTGAGATCTATGGACTTCCACTCTTTTGGAAATAATTTTTTATAGATTTTATTACGTATTTCCTGTTGTCTTTAAGAGGCACATCATGTTGCTTTCATTCTTAACTGACCTCTGGGGCTCATTTTAAAATTATGTAATTAATAAAATCCTATTATAATTAACATTCACAAAGAGATATCAGACAAAACACCCTCCAGTTTTCAGTTGCCTATTTACTTTATAGGATAACACTCAAGGAACAAGGACCAAGCCTTTAACACTTTTAATATGACAACACCCAAGTACTTATTTTGATTCCTAGGACCTGTTTCTTGGTATATTTTAATTCTCACTTAGACATAACGAAACTATTAGTCCTTGCCAAAATGATCAAATTTAGAAGTATTTCAGGTGAGATTTCTGTTTTAATGAAGTTCTCTTACCACGGAAAGATTGCTATGCCGTGGCCGATTTTAGAAAATGCAATCATCCCAATTAGTGGCCAGATCTACCATCTTCGTACCTGAAGAGATGGCTCTTTTACTGAATCTGTGAGACAAAGGGTAAATATATACCGACTTACATAAATATACTACCACACGTAGAACCACTTTGCTAATTCAAGACTTGCTTAATAGAAGGCATTCTTATGGGCATAAAATATATACTATATTACATAGTTTTATATTCTTCCGAATTTGTGACATGTGTTCATACCCTTAGGATGTGCTCGTTTATATGCCCAAACTAGAATTATAACTCACACGCTGCTCTTATTTCAAGGAGATTGATAACCAATAAACCACAAGTCCTTTGGTATTTTTCCTATGATACATTACAACATACAATGGACAAAACAGAAATTTCATTCTAGAACATAACAGAAAGATAACTAGAGTATAAGATGCTTTTTTCCCACTGGCCAGGAATTTTTAGAAATTCTTCCAAACATCCACCAATATTTCCACTGGTGCTTGAAGGCATCCATCATCAATATCAGTAATATTGTCCTCTCAGGTTGCTAACCAATATGAAAATGTGGGTGACACCATGAGGTTAGAAGTGCTTGTGATGGGTCCTGCTAAATGCACAACACATGTTCAATTCTAACCCCAGCGTTACTCTCCCTCATTAGGCTGGGCTCGATTACACCTGTCGTCATCTCTGATCAGTGCAAAAATCTGCCTTCACTAACACATTTCTTCTTTTCCTTAAGCTTCGACAAATGTAATAAACCTTAAAGTTTGTTAAGTTGGCCAACTCTAGGTAGTAAGGACTATAGGATATACTAAATCTACAATAGTTGTAGAATCACAAGTTCATTATTTTTCCTTAATGAGCTTGTTTTAAATAGAAATTTGCAGAGGACTTTTTTTCCAATGGCGTGTATGGATGTTTTATGTAATAAGTGTTGATCGGAGGCAAAATCCCAACCACACACCTATCACCTGCATCTCTCTGCAGGTGAGCAAAGATAAGCAGTGGATAAAAGCAATTGAAAACAATGTAGGAAGGGTCAGTACCCAAGAGCAAAACCAACCAACCAACCAAACAACAACAACACAAAGCAGAAAATCAGCAATAACCTGAAGTACAAGTCACTCATTTTAGACTGAATGGTATCAGCCCAATCTTCTAGAACAAATGTAAACAAAGCAAGTTACTCAGACTTCAGATTTCACATACTAGAGGGAGTCGAGTCACACTGATAGGATATCCACCTGTTTATCATCCTGTCAATACTGTTCACAAGATAATATGTATTCTGGTCCAGCTAGGGTGGAGAAGACTGGGGCATAAACAGAAGATTTGCTCTACTGAGGGCTGGATCCATCAGTGTTCAAGGGTAGCATGCTAATCACTAAGGGCATGAAGGGAATTACACAAAACTCCTCAGAAGAAATGCATAGAAAAAAAAGTGAGAGAGCCATTGATCATGTGTGTGTACACAAATACTTTCAGCTCATTCAAAAATCCATAGAAGATAGAAATATAAGCGTTGTGATCCTCAGAACACCCCTACTTTATCAACTCATTTTTAGTGGAGACCGTGCTTTTAAGTTTTTAAGAAAGGAGCAAGGAATGAGCCTACAGTCTATTGCTTCAACCTAGAGATGTGCTTCATGGCTTTATAATTACAAAGCAAGTACGCATTTATAAACATGTACCCAAACACGGATGCTGAGAAATTGCAGAAGGATGAATACACTGAACAATGCTGTTATGATTAAGCACTTTTTCCTCTCAGGGGCTGTTTGGGTTTTTATTGTTATTTTGCAGCTTAATAAAAATGTAAATGATGTTCTGTGAAAACAGTGAGAGCGGAAAAAAAACAGAAGCAAATGCCCCAGATGACCTGAGTAACAGACGGCAAGAAAGATGTCCTGAGTCCACCTGGGGGAAGCGAGGCTCACAGCGCTCACCTCTACTGCCCGAGGCAGCCAGACACAAGGCTCCTTCACGTCTTCTCTGAAGCTGTAAAGACAGCCTAAATAGCAAGTAGGGGCAAAAATTATGCAAGTAAACATACATTGAGCGAAACCGTGCTTGCAGAAATCCCTCAGTTCCAAGGTAGTCCTTTGTATTCGAAACTTTTGTTCATTTAAAGCCTTATTATTCCAACCTTTGAGTTTTTTACAGTTTATAAGTTGGAATTAGCAGCAATTGATGTGCTGTCTTTAGAAAAAAAAAGTGTGACATTTTAGGGGGGCCTGGGTGGCTCAGTCCCTTAAGTGTCTGCCTTTGGCTCAGGTTATGATCCCAGAATCCTGGGATCGAGTCCCACAGCTGGCTCCCTGCTCAGCGGAGAGCCTGCTTCGCCTTCTCCCTCTGCCTCTCTCTCCCCGCTCGTTCTCTCGCTGTTGTTCCCATTCCCTCAAATATAGTCTTTTAAAAAAATAGTGTGGTGCTTCCTATTAAAGAGGAGGATACGCTGAAGGGTCTGTTCCTCTCAACAGGCGACTGGGGTAGAGCCAAACACTGCTATGGGACTGAGCACTTTGATTACATCCTAGAAACACCACCGGTGCCTTAGAAGTCTATTGGGTTTTAGCCTGCCCTGCGCCGCTGGCCAGAAAGGATTATGAACAGAGCTCTGTCTTCAGAGTCAGGTTTAAACAACCAACAGGAGTTTTAATTAGCTGTGTGACCTGGACAAGCGACTTCATCCGCCCAGGCTTCAGTTTGCTTACCTGTATGTTGGGCTCTGAGGCTTAAAGATAAGGCCTAGGTGTTAGTCCGCACTCTACAGAGAGACAAAACCAACAGGACTTGTGTGTGCTTGTGTTGACCCTCGTACAACATGGGCTTGAACTGCACACATCCACATATACACTCATTTTTTTCAATATAGTATTTTCCATGTGGTTTTCTTAATAGCAGTCTTTCCTCTAGCTTAATTATGAAAATATAGAGTATAATACATAGAAGATACAAACTATGTGTTAACTGACAAGTTTATGTTCGGTAAGGCTTTTAGTCAAGGCTCACGGTTAAGTTTTGGAGAGTCAAACGTTCTATGTGGATTTTCAACAGCATGAGGGTCGGTGCTCCCAACCCCTGCATTGCTCAAGGGGCACCCATATAGATGGAGAGACGTATATTTTAAAGAGTTGACTCACCTACCTTGGGGCTGTCAAGTCTGAGATGTCGAGCCAGCTGGCGACCCAGGGAGTCCACGCCGCTGTCCTGAGCCCACTGGCAGCATGGAGCAAGAACGCCATCCTCTTAGAATTGGATGACCGCGAGGCCTTTTGAAGCCCGTAGTGGAGTTCCCGGGGCAACTGGGTAAATCACAGGTGCACTGCATGGGCAGCGGGGGGAGGGTGATGGTGTGTGGTGCACGGGCTCTCAGACCCCACTGCAACCACCATCACCTGCCCAGCTCTGAAAACTCACGCCAGCCCCTCCCCATTCCTACTGAATCTGACAGCTCCCCAGGTGACTCTAATGCACACAGAGTTGGAAGCCAGCTTTGCAGGGAAAAAAGGGGGGGGTCTGGAAATAATCAGAAGGGTACTGCTCCCCACATATCAGAGCTCTCAGCTCAGACACTGCTCAGGCTCACAGACTCACTGCACACCTTCACATCGCCTTCAGTGCCGGCGGGAATCACCCCAAATCACTCTCGGACATTGGCGTGTTACCGCAACACAACACTCTGTCGAAGCACCTCTGCTAAGTGCAAGTAAAGACAAAGTGAAATCCATGCTCTTCAACGGCTTTTCCTATTTAGAATCATGGAGTTCAGGAAACTCTACACTTGACTACAAAGATGAAAATCAACCGGAAAGATATCCCATGTGTGAAAAGTGAAAATGAAACCGTGCTAGTCAGGTTAATCAGCATAAATCAACCTTACCGACCGTTCCTCACATCTCTGTTTTGGCCTAACTTTTATATCAAAATTGTGACTGCTACTGCGAGCACCCTGTGTTCCAGGGGCTTCCGACCTCGTCAGGGGTGAGGACGCCTGTTGGGGAGCAACCACCACCCCCCGGTACACAATGTATACAGTAAACACTGTGGGAGATGCATGAACTTATTTCTGATAGAATGTGTGTGGGGATAATTACCTTTTTGAGATGAGGAATAAATTATTAAAGAAACTCTCAGTGATACAGCTGATTCCTAGTGGAAGTAAAATAAAACTAGGAAATAGGAAACTGGAGAGTGAGAGCTCAAGGAAAGTGGCATGGAAATGCCGCTCGTTCACATGGAGATGGCCGTGGAAGGTCCAGGGAGGAGTTGAAATCACCCGGAAGACAATATAATGGGGGAAGGAGCAAAGCGGTTCCCATTGTCCCCAGACTTGCAGTCATTCTCCTCTACCCGCTGGCGGCTTGTCCAAGAAGCAATTTTCACCAAGTGTGTTATCCAAAACAGGTGTTTGCGCCCAGGGTCACACGCCTGATTCCTGGGGAAAAAACAGCCCGTTTCCCCACTGTGCTCCCCCCTTCCTTGTCCACACTGCATGATCCGTTGCCTCTCCAACCATCCAGAGTCAAGGCTCCGTCTGCTGCCCATATAACATGTTCCACCCGTCACTCCCCTGTCACTGGAGTTTATTTATTGGGAATCCTGTCTCTTCTCAGGGACTGAGCGTGTCCTCAAAGACAGAGTTCTGGACTTACAGAGAGTTATGTCCCAAGTTCTCAACAGAAGACTGGGCCTGCAGTTAGGACAATATCCAAGTTTGAAAGAACTAAACAAACAGAAGAGGGGGAAAGGCGGTTTGGGACCAGCAGGGTTTGTGAGCCAGCGGCAGCACTAGAGCACAAAGGACCAGCTGTCAGGGAAAGAGGTTTGCAGGAGAGGAGGATGGAAGGAAAACCAGGCAAGCCTGGAAGTCTGACATCCTCAGTCTTTGCAAAGTAGCAGAGCTCCCAACACTGAGATTTCTAAGGGAAGTAAGAATCTGGTCTGACATACAAAATCTTTCATAAATCTGGAGTGTGATGAAATTTGAAATAAAAAATATCACTGAATTTCAAAATTTAATGCTATGAGAAAGTATACACTTATCTAGATTTTCCAGTTTCTAAGCACATTGATTAAAAATATGCATATGTTTACAGGTATAAACATATAAACTCACATTTTTTATAAAAATAAATTCATGCATGTCTTCTCCAAATAAATACATCCTCTCTCCATGACCTCTTTTAGTTAGAAGTAAACAAAGTAACCAGAAAAAGAACAACAGGTTTCACTCGGAATTAAAAATGAATGAGTTTTTCAGACCCACTTACCATTCACCTAATGGCAGTTTCTTAACTGAGAAAATTATTTCCTCAAACTATAAATGTGGGTATTTGTTAATTGTCAGAAGTCAGTTATTAAAGAAGCAGTTTCTCAAAAACAGAAAAAAAAATCAGGAATAGATGATGTGTAAATAATCTGAGTCTTGAGAATAAGCTTTGTAAAAAAAATGCTACAATCAATCCTAGAAAGTCACCAAACACAGAATCCAGATGGGTCTGCCCAGTGAGCGTGTTCAAGACATCAGACCCCCAGAAGGCAATGGAACTTAAATATCTCCATTTCCTTTTAAGCATAATCTAAACTTGGATTGGAATTTTATGCTAAAAGGTAATTCCTGAGCAGAGCTCTCGGCTCTTTCAGGGAAAGGTCACTATGTTTAAACTGCCTTGTATACTAGAAACTGAACCGTGAAAAGTACTTGAGGCATGTTTCCTGATGTAAAAACGTAAGGCTGTGGAATTTATCTTAATTTTAAAATGGAAATACATTCTATTTTCCAACTAGAATATAATTAAATATCTAAACAATACAAATGAAGCATTTTCCAAAACCTGTTCATTGTGATCGTGTGCTACAGATTTTATCCAGGGTTTAGTGTTTAGTGACAAAGTAATAAAACACCTATTTTTAAAGATGTTTGTATTCATTACAGATTCTATAGACAGGAATCAAGCCAATGGATGTACTAACAACTTGTGCGGGCTTCACCTGCTCAAATGTAAGCAAAAACCCCAACCCAAACTATCTCCAGCTTTGAGACAAAAGAAAAGTCATAATAATTATCTCTTATTTTCGCAGACTGTCACCCAATTAATTCTTCAAAAGCGCGGGGAATTGTGCTTTGATTCCTTTCTTAAGTTATCAACGTTAGCTTTATATTCATCAACCACGATAGTAATCGGAACAGTTCAGATTTTTTTTTAAAACCTGATAAACTGGAATCAAATTATTTAAGTTGTCACTGTAGAAACGGAAGAAAAAGACGCAATGAAGGAGGAAACTAAAATGGAGCCATATGAGGATTATAACCTAGAGGCAGAAGAAGCATGGGTTGTGCATGACATGATCAGAAGGAAGTGAACACCTTACAGCCGCTTGAAAGAAAGAAATGACCATGAAAACACCTGTATTGAAAATTTGCATTTTCCTGGTTTTGCCACATTTAGGTATAACAATATGTTTCTTCTTCTAGTTAATTAGCATGCAACAATTTGCTACATAATTATCTTCCACATGTGTTTATAAGCTAATCATTTAGAAATATATATGTATATACAGAGATGCTCATACACTTACGTACGAACACATAACATGATTTTACATGAAAGTAGATCAATACATTTGTTCTGCTTTTTACCCTACCAGTAAGTAGAAGCATTTCTATTACAATCCACATAGATATGCTTTGTTATTTATATTGATGCTGAATTTTAGTTAATATTGCTATATCATATATAATTATTTCCCGTTGATGAAATTTAACTTGTATCCTAATTTTCCCACAAAAAAATTACTGCTATGCATTTTATCAACTTCATACATATTTTTTTGTGAAGTTAAAAGTTTTCAAGGTTTCTGTTTTACATCTGATGTTGCCTTTTTACTGCTTAATTTGCAAAAATAATGTACTTATGAATATTAGCCTTTTGTCATACTGCAACAACTATTTTCCGCCAAGTTGTTAATTTTCATTTGCTCATATTTTTAATAATTTTATTCATGCACTGTGGCATTTATGCCATGCTTAGAAAAGCTGATGTATAAAATAAAATACTAAAGTTATGATATTAATTATGCTATTGAAGTACTTTTATTGATGTTTCATGGTTTTATTTTTTCCACTTCTTAAAAACATTAATTTGCTGGGGTGTCTGGCTGGTTCAGTCAGTAGAGCATGTGACTTTTGATCTCAGGGTCATGAGTTTGAGTCACACATCGGCTGTAGAGCTCACTTTAAAAAATAAAATAAAATCTTAAAAAAAATGGGGTGCCTGGGTGGCACAGTGGTTAAGCGTCTGCCTTCGGCTCAGGGCGTGATCCCGGCGTTATGGGATCGAGCCCCACATCGGGCTCCTCTGCTATGAGCCTGCTTCTTCCTCTCCCACTCCCCCTGCTTGTGTTCCCTCTCTCGCTGGCTATCTCTATCTCTGTCAAATAAATAAATAAAATCTTAAAAAAAAAAACCACATTAATTTGTTGACCAGTCTAGAATATATTTTGGTTTAAGACAGGAGGTGAATCCAACTTCTCCCATTTTCTCCAAATAGTTAAGTATTTGCGTCAACCCCATTTATTAACTAACTCATTGTTAGCTTGATATAGGAATAAAATTCTGTATAATTTCTTTATGCTATTTATCTTGTTCAGGTAGTCTGTCGATAATTATGCTGTTTGATTACTAACCCTTAACAGGAGATCTTCCCAGCTCATAATCTAGGTCTCACTCACTACTCTTTTTTTTCCCTCTGAAAGTTTCATGACTAAGTTCATATATTCAACTTTCATTTAATTTTAATGAGCATAAAAGTATTGTTAATTTGCTAGGGCCACATTGAACATTATTTATCAGGGATCAACATTTTCAAATGAAAAGACTATAGCATGTAGAATTTGGTAGGATCATATAATCTAGGAATAATTTATACTAATCATATATCAATAAACATGGCTGATTAAGTTCACTCTGAGAGAGTTCATATCCATATTAATATTTTTAAATTTTTTTTAAAAAATTTATATTGGATTATACTTTGTAAAGTTATTCACTTTAGGTGTCAATGATATTGCCAATGAACTTATTAAACTAATTTAAGGACATTTTAATTGTTTACTATATTTTAAGTTATTCAACATTATATTTATACAGAAAAATAACTTCTTTTTAAGTATTTTTTTAAAATTTACTAGGTTTTTTACTTTAACTAGAAGAAATTTTAAATCAAATTTGAGATTCCCTTGATTTTACATTTTGTGAGTTGTTTTGTTTTGGGACCAGATCATGATTTGAGAGAGTAGACATACACATTCATTTGCTCAATTAATTCAATAAATACATACTGAGCATCTTCCACATAACAGACACTGTCCTAGATGCTTTGATCGAGCACATCTTTGCCATGGCTCGTCACTGCCATGCGGGTGAAATCAGGTCCTGGTTTTGTCCATGCCTGCACCTGCTCGGCTGAATGTGGCTGAAGAAAAAGATAACAGTTTTCACCCAAATTCATGATCTTTAATCCCAGATAAGTACTTCAGACTTTCCGGCAGTCACTGAATTGCCCTGGTCCGTATTCTCTCTCCTCTTCTGTTTGCTATTGTTCCCATTTCCTCATACTGTGAGCACCTTGGTTGTTTTAAAATACACACACACACACACACACACACACACACACACACACACATGGTCCATGCCCTGTTGACTCCCACGTGCACAATTCCAGGCTGGCCCAGCCCCAAATCCAGAACTCTGGAAACCACTGACGACCCAGCGGCTATGCCTGCATGTGAAGCAGCTATTTTAAATGAATGTGTCCCACCCTGAGCTTCTGACGTACCCCTTCGAGCCAGCTTCTCACCCATTTCAGCTAAAAGCAACTGCATTTTAACCACAACTCAGGCCAAGCAACTCATCATTGCTTTCCTTCCATTCACACTCCATACACAGCACGTTCTGTTAACTCTCACTTCGAGATAGATGGTAATTCAATCATTTCCCAGCACCCCACTGTCCTCACAGGGGGAGATGCGTCTATGCCACCAAATACGTTCCACGCGTGGCTGAGGTGGATCTCTGTGTAATTCACATGCAGAAACACACGCATACCGTACTGACTCCCACGAATATCGACAGCATCTATATGTGTATGTTAAGGAAATATACCTCTAATTCTATTTTGCAAAAATACTGAGAATGTTTATGATTCTTTTGGCACCCTAAAGATGTGCCATCTGGAAAATAAGGCTTCTGTCTTCCTATGACCTACTAGTATATCCAACCCCTCAACAGAGTCCTCAATATCAGACTATAGTGAAACAGCTGTGCCTCCCGCCCTCTAACTGGATTGCGGTTTCTTGAACACACATGTGCGGGTGATATGACTAAGACTGTGTGTGTGTGACTGCAAAGGATCTTTGGATCATATTATTATAAGTTCAATGCTGGTTTTGTGAAAGAAAATCAGCAGTGTTTCTTCTTTGTCTGTGCATGAGGCGTATTCAATAGCAAGTTTTGCTTTCAGCACCGTCCGGGTTTGCTGCTCTGGAAGGGATGGCTCTTGGATCAACTTCTTAACCTCTTTGCTGGTTTTGACTTTGTTACTCTAACTTAGGTCAGCCTCGGAAGTTGTAATTCCTAAAGCTGCACTCAGGGCACAAAGATTCCGCTTGCTCTTACTGACACGGGAGTATCTCTGATTTAGTCCTACATCCACCCTCCTACCCATGGCTCACAATGTGCCTCTGGCTTCTCATTGCACCCTTTGTGAAGCTAAGCAGTCGTTCATTTCATATGATTTTTGAAAAATCTCTTAGATTTGATTACCAATTATATATTTTTCTGTTTCATATTTATTATATTTCTATTTATTATATTCTTTCTTTATTTCTATTCATATTTATCCTATTTTTCTTAGATTTGTTTGATGGAGTCTCTCGTAATTCGTTTGGCAGAATGCTAAATCCTCCTATTTTTCTTTTGTTCTTTTGTTAATAATGTAAGTTTTTAAGACTCCTCCTCTTTTGTGTTGCTTCAGCTGCATCCCAAAGGTACTGACATGATTTCACTGTCTCTGCTTCTGGGATTCAATGATGACTCCTTAACCCAAGGGATATTCTGAAAGCATTTTTTGCTTTCATCAGTGTGCTTCTCTTTTGTGTTGTTTTGGAATTTACTTGTGTTGTAAGCTTTTTTTTTTTTTTTTTAGAATGCAGTATGTTTAGAAAATAGGATCTGTATCAATGCTATTCAAAATGTGCTAACTCATGGTGTGAGCACTGCCTGGGAAGCTGCTAGAGTGTTGTGAGCCCTACCTGGGAACCTGCTAGAACATCGTGAGCATTACCTGGGAACCTGTTAGAGCTAGAGCTGCATATCTATGGGCTCCACCCTAAGCCTCTAGAACCAGTATTTCTGTGCATGGGGCCCAGAAATCCATGCTTTCCAAGTTCTCCAGGTCATTCCCTGGCATGCAAAGGTGTAAGAAGGAATTTCCATTTTCCCTGTTTCTACTTTGGATTCCTCTTCCTCTGTTATCTATTACTGTTTGGTATTTAGTTTGTGGACACATGAAAGGTATTATTATTATTATTATCATCATTATTATTATTTGAAGAATTCAATATTACAAAGGAAACTTGATGCCCTACTCCTTGACTGACCTGTGAGTTTACTTGCAGCTCTGAGAGACAATTTCCCTCAAATTCAGAGCTTTTTACCTCAAACTTTGTTTCTCTTATTTGCTGAGGTGTTCATGCTATAGTCAGAGGGTCTTGCTCTGTTCTTGCTTGAACAAGCCAAACTAAAAATGAGACGAGTTTCGGCCCCAGGGCCTGGGACACATGACCCACAACCAATACGGAAGGCGACTGGTGGGTCCAAGTCCAGGTTCTCTGTCCTCTGGCTACTGCAAAATTTCCAAGTATCCTGGATGGGCCTGAGTGTCACACACCCACAGCGATAGGTGAGCTGAAAGGACTGTTCTGTTTCTCTCCATCCTGGATCTCACTTCCCCTCTCCTTGTACTTCTTGGAATAACCTTTGAAATACACTAACTGTATCAAATGGTCATTGAGTATGTGCTTTCGGAGGCACTGAGTTAAAAGCATGCATCTATTTGTTTATATTCCAAATTAATTATCTTTTCCAGATTTATCTATGATGCTAATTATGCTTTCTACTTAAAAGAAACATGTTGAGAACTATAAAGCAAGTTTTTCTATTATCATTATGTTTCTTCTTATTTCTTCTAAAGTTTTCACGTTCAATTTACATTTTGTGTATTTTACTGCTATGCTATTTGGAAGACAGTTCTTTAGAACCACAGTTCTGATTTATCTCTTTATGATAAAATGGGTACCAGAACCTTGACTCTAATAATGGGCAGAATTCAATGGGTACCAGAACCTTGACTCTAATAATGGGCAGGAAGAAAAGGAGAATACACACCTGAAGGAGTATTTTGACTTAGAGACTTATAAAGACAAAAAAGATTCATCAACAAGTTACCATATTTTCTCTATTAAGAGAGAATGTTATTGTGTGATGGATAAAATTATCTTGAGAAATGCTCAATCTCAGATGTACTGTTGTTGGAGTTCTCTTATATATAACTCCTATGCGATCCCTGCTACAAAGACCTAAATCATATAATGTTCCAGTGGAATGTCCTAATTCAGGTAAGTAAAGCAGGAATATGAAAACATAGACGGATAAGTCCTGATTAATGCAAATAAAGAACACCCCCACTAGCTGGGAGCTGTTTTCTTTCTCTGACTCATCTGTGGCATAGAGGAGATGCTGTTGATTCAGATTGGTGGGGTTACTGCAATTTATGTTTCTTGACCATCAACAAGAACGTAATTCTGACCTAATACAGCTGTTTGCATATTCCCTGAAAGGAATAAATCCAAAGTCTCAAGAGATAGCAACATATCTAGGGTAGATATGGAAACAACAACCCAACACAAGAAATCATTTCCCAAAGCCTCCACTCTCTTCTCTAACAAAAAGACCACAAAGCCAATACAATCTCAGCAATGAGAATGTTGCCTTTAATGAAAAGTTGGACCCATGGACAATGGTGATATAAGGTATCTCATTTAATCATGAAGCATGTATATGCAGAAAATACAGAGTAGAATATCTTGAAATAGAGTTTGAATATATTTCCAAAATTCTTACAAGTAACACAAGTTGAGCTTGTATTCATATAGAACAGCTTTTTCAATACTAACAAAACTATATTGCTGCAGGTAAAAGTAACCTTGATTGGAGATGGACCTGAAAACAGAGATTTCATTACTGTACAGAAAAACGTTTTCTTAATAATTCCACATCCACTGTTCTGTTTCTTCCACTAGCAGGGAGCAAAACTTGGTGTGCTTTTTCTTAAATGAATTATCAAATATTTTCATTTCATTTCATTTTTAATTCCAGTGTAGCTAACGTACAGTGTTATATTAATTTTCAGCGTACAATATAGTGATTCAACACTTCCATACATCAGCCCGTGTTCATCACAATAAGTGCCCTCCTAATCCCCTTCACCCACTTAACCCATCCCCCTGCCTGCCTCCCCTTTGGTACATCTGTTTGTTCTCTATAGTTAAGACTCTGTTTTGGGGTTGGCTATTTGTTTATTTTTTCTTAAATCCCACGTGTGAGTGAAATCATATGTCATTTGTCTTTCTCTAACTTATTTCACTCAACATAATACCCTTATGTCCACCCATGTTGTCGCAAATGGCAAGATTTCATTCTTTTTGATGGCTGAGTAATATTCCATTGTGTGTGTGTGTGTGTGTGTGTGTGTGTGTGTGTGTGTATATATATATATATCTCCCACATCTTTTTTATCCAGTCATCTATTGATGGACATTTGGGCTGCTTCCATAACTTGGCTGTTGTAAATAATGTTTCAGTAAACACAGGGGTACATATATCCCTTTGAATTAGTATTTTTGTATTCTTTGGGTAAATACCAGTAGTGTGATTACTGGATCACATGGTAGTTCTATTTTTAATTTTTTGAGGAACCTCCATACTGTTTTCCACAGTGGCTGCACCAGCTGCCATTCCCACCAGCAGTGCACAAGGGTCCCTCTTTCTCCGCAACCTCACCAACTCCTGGTGTTTCTTGTGTTGTTGATTTTAGCTATTCTGACAGATATGAGGTGATATCTCATTGTGGTTTTGATTTGCATTGACCTGATGATGAGTGATGTTGAGCATCTTTTCATGTGTCTGTTGCCATCTGGATGTCTTCTTTGGAGAAATGTCTATTCATGTCTTCTGCCCATTTTTCATTGGATTATTTGTGGGGTTTTCTGGTGTGGAGTTGTATAAGTTCTTTATATATTTTGGATAGTAACCCTTTATCAGATATGTCATTTGAAAATATCTTCTCCCATTCCATAGGTTGTCTTATAGTTTTACCGACTGTTTCTTTCATTGTACAGAAGCTGTTCATTTTGATGGAGTCCCAAAAGGTTATTTTTGCCTTTGTTTCCCTTGCCTCCGGAGACATATCTAGAAAGATGTTGTTATAGCTGACATCAGAGACATTACTTGCTTGTGCTCTCTTCTGGGATTTTTATTGTTTCAGATTTTATGGTTTCTCACATTTAGGTCCTTAATCCATTTTGAGTTTACTTTTATGTATGGTGTAAAAAAAAGTGGTCCAGTATCATTCTTTTGCATGTGGCTGGCCTATTTTCCCAACACCATTTGTTGAAGAGACTGTCTTTTTCCCATTCCATATTTTTTCCTGCTTTGTCGAAGATTAATAGACTATATAATTGTGGGTTTATTTCTGTGTTTTCTGTTCTGTTCCATTGGTCTATATATCTGTTTTGTGGCAGTATCATTCTATTTTGATTACTACAGCTTTGTAGTATAATTTGAAGTCAGAATTCTGATATCTCCAGTTTTGTTTCTTTTCAAGATTGCTTTGGTTGTCTGGGGTTTTTGTGGTCAAAAATTATTTTATTCATCACTTCTTTCAAGAAAAACAATAATCATTGACATATATTAAGTATTCATTACATAAAAAATTCTATTCTTAGTTATGCCTTATTTATTGTTGACAATCATATTATATGTTTAAAAAATATGACAAAAATTGAGGCTTGAGAAAATCGTTTCAAAACCAAATCACTCTAGTGGCCAGTAAGAACAAAACTAAGATGTGCACCTCTATCCAACTGGCATGGAAGACCATACTACTTACCACCAAACAATAATGTCTTCATGTGGGGTTGAGGAATAAAAAGATGAATTACACCTATTTTCAATGTTAACAAAGCTCAAGTGGAGATGTACATGTGTTTGTGTGCATTAACTTTGACACTGGGTACAAATAAATGAAAACTGTAAAAGATACACAAAGTATTAGGAACATCGAGATCAAAGAGAAAGGGACAGTGGCTCAGGAGCAGGAGATCTTATCACACTAGTCTCTACTACACCCACTGCAAGAGTAATGGCATATAGAGCAGGGAGTAGCCTCATACTAAAAACAATAACAACGTCTTCATAAAACCAAATCCAGATTTTTTGAAACACTAAGCTCTAAAATTGGCTTCAGAGAGGAAGACAAGCTTATTTAGCAATTTTCTGAAGAATGTGTATTTGGCAGACTACCGTCATATTAAATTTTTAGATGGGCTTTCCTAAGTCAGCTAATAGGGATATTCAGGATATTCAGAGGCAGGAATCTGCTTTACCCCTTACCTTCTATAGTCCAGCATAGCCTAAGTTATCATAAAATTGTTGAAATATGTTATTACAATTCACTTAATTTAAATCACAATATTTCTTCATACAATTTAAAACAATGTTACGTATATAAAAATAATAAGGATAGTAAGGTGTCATCCTCTTAAATAGGCTAAGAAATGTTGACTCTAGCAATTTGTGACCTCTAAACTTTGGCTGATAGGCTCAAGTCAGGTACAGAAGCTCCAAAAGGATTTTAGAAAGGCAGAATTTTTTTTTTAAATTTTAAGTGTATTAATCATATAGTTTAATACTTCAATCATATTATTGGCCAAAATTAACAGATACTTTAATAGATGCTGAAAGATAAAATTATAGTCTAAATTTTTGAAAATTTTGGCATTATTCTTAACCTCAAGTACATTAGGAAATCCTGTTGGTTCTACCTTCTAAATACACCTTACCTCTGGTTTGCTACTCTGGGTGTTCAGCTGTCTGCTCAAATGTCACCTTCCCAAAGGGGTCATTTCTGGTCATCCTATTAAAATTAGGAACCCCCTAACATTACTTTCTTTTTTTTTCCTTCCTTGAAGATTTTATTTGAGAAAGAAGAATGAGAGAGAGCATAAGAGGGAGGAGGGGCAGAGAGAGAAGCAGACTCCCCACTTAGCAGGGAGCCCGACATGGGGCTCGATCCCAGGACCGCGAGATCATGATCTGAGCCCAAGACAGATGCTTAACCAACTGAGCCACCCAGATGCCCCCTAACATTACTTTCTAACCTCATATCTGCTTCTTCATTTTAACACTCCTCTCTAGCTAGCATTATTTAGTGAAACACTCTAATACTAATAAATAAGTTCCAAAATTATCAATGGGTCACCTTATTGTGAAGCTACATTATTGTGAAAAACATCATTTTTAGATCTGGTCTGTATTGTTAAAACTGTATTTTGAAATAAGAAAGTCCCGATCACAGCCAATTACTTCCTGACTTGCCCACCTGTGTCCCGCCCTTACAAGGTTGGAATTTTGGCCAGCCCAGCCTGTAGTGGAGAACAGGAGTGGACAGACCGACTGTCTGTCCCCTGCCAGTCCCATCGTGTCTGGACACGATCCAGCTCAGGTGCATGGTTTCATGGCCCACTCCCCAGTCATATAGCTGTGAGTTTGTTGGTTTAATCACCCAACTACGATACAGGCTCCATGAAGACAGGAATTTGGTTTAGTTCACTCCTTATTACCTAGTGCAAAACAATAGGGCCCACTTCATATATGCAGCAATAGTCACGGGATAAATGTGACTGCCATAGACGCGCTAGGGTGTGAGTTGTGTGTCTAGGAAAATTTCAGAGGGATTGATTTCCCGATCTCTTACATGTTGCACCACCCAAATAATGCTTCCAGCCTTCATGTGATGTATGAGGATGGAGGTTCGGAGCTCATTCTAGTCATGGACAGACTGTGAAAGAGAAACAGTGAAGCACGAGACAGATGCCCATCAGATGAGTCATTCCCATGATTCAGCATCTCACTTCATCACACAGCCACTCCCAAAACAAGAGTAGTTCAGCATCTTCTGAAAATGGGATATTTGGCAGAAGTCGATACTATTACAAGAATATTGTCTCACGACCTAGGAAGTTAAAATGAAATGGGAGAATGCTCCCGATTTTGCCCTGTGTAGAAAATACAGTAGAGCCATGGAAAGTGCTGTGTTCCCACTATTACATACTTAGAAAATCCTAGTTTCAAAGGGTAATAAAAAGATATACAGAAAAAGAAATTTCAGGTTGACTGATGTTATTTGGTCCAAAAAGGTTTAAACATGAAGAAAATCAATCCAACCTTCTTTGATCTGCTTAATGCTTACTTATTGCAATTTTAAACTCTGTATGATTTTCCTTCTAAGCTATCTTGCATTCCGAATATAATTAAAGAGAATTGCAATTGTACTTACTCAAGGCAATAAATATTCTATAAAGTGCCCCCTGATTATCTTATTTCCTCAGTTACGGAGCTGCTTAACCCTCCTTGCCTTTATACACTGAGAAAAACAAATTAAATTCTCTGTTCCTGACTTTCATGATATTTTTGGCTCTATAATACAATCCTTATTCAGCAAAAAGCAGGTAAACAGCCAAGTTATGTTGCATTTTAATATATTTAAATGTGAAACAACAAATTATTTATGTATACCTGTATATCCTTGACTATGTGATGAAGAACCCATATTCAGCTAAAATAAATGCCTCTTCCTTTTTCCCCACAAACCCGAACATTAGAATACAATTGTACTCATTGTTTGGGCACAGATATCTCTCACTGGAGGGAGGAGAAAGTGTGTGGCTGCAGCAGAGGGATGGGGGCAGAGGTGGAGCCCTGAACACACAGTGTGACTTCTCTTTAACACAGCTCCTTGCACTGGGTTTGAAAAACCATGTTTAAATGAATGACACCAAAACACAAGCTCCACGTGTGCACAGAAAAAGTATGAGATTAAGGACAAGGACTGGAGAATCAGATCAGAAGACTGCTCAGAAGAGACTAGACTGATCATGGGAAAGTCTGCCTTGGTGCTTAAGGTGATGAGGTCTGGCAGAGATGGAAAAGTGGATAATTTTATCTCTAAAAATGCCCTGGGAATTGAGGGTCTGGAGTCATGCTGTACTGCCTAGGTCAGTCTGTCTAGCTGGTCTGTATAAACAAGGTGACTTAGGGTGAACACTGCTCATCTTGGGGGTCTGAAACCTCAGTGGCCACAGTCGTCACACAAACATTACATGCCTACAGGACCCCCCCCCCCCCAGTAAAAACCCTGGAGTCTGGGGCCCAGGTGAGTGTGGCTGGCAGACGGTCCTGCACACATATCAGAATTCACTGACAGATGATGTCCTGTGCAAACCCACTGTAAGAGAAAGCGTGTTCTTGTTTTCCTCTGGACATTGCCCCACACACTTACTTCCTTTGCTGATTTTGCTGTGTATCTCTCCACTGTAATAAGCCAAAACAACGAGTACAATGCCTTCTGAGTCCTGTGATTCATTACACCAAATCACCAAACTTTGGGATAATCCCAAAGACCCCTTCCACAGTAGTTTTTAACATAAGAAAAATATGAAGGAAGCAAAGAACAAAGAAAACAGTAACTATTGTACAATTAGTGAAAGAGTAATCACCCATATTTAATTATAGCATTTTGCATATTGAATATATATAATATATATCAAAAATGCTAAAATCATAGATGAAAAGATACGAAACATCTTTCTCTAAACTTTTGTACTATAAATAAATTATGTGGACCATTTTATGAAAACATAAAAAATTACATTTTTTCTGGAACAATGAGTATATTAAAAACACCATATTATATATAATAAGGTAAAAAATAAATTCAGAAGTTGCATCTACATATATTCATATATTTTCCCTATATTGAGAAAATAGCAGGGTGAGGGTCCGAGTCCTCCAAAGCCCATCAGTTAATATAAAGCTCAAGGTTTAAAGCATGCGTAAGATGTCTTAGGGTCCCAGTTTTGGTTTATATCAGGTCCCCAGAGAGAGGTAATGACCATTAGTTCCCTCCCTTTGATCCCAGGACACCAGTAAGATGAACGGCCTTAGGCTTCCATGAGTTTGCTATCTCCCTGTATATGACATTCACAGTAGCTTATGCCCCACGCGGAGGATCTCCCCACTACTGACTTCCCTTTTAAGCAGTTTCACTATGTATCTAGAACCAATATTTTACTGGGCAAAAAAAACTCTATCACCTAAAACCTCAACATTTTCCCTAAAAATCTGTCCTTCGTGCTTTACTTAATGTGGCATGAATTTTTCTTCTCCTCAGAGAACTAATGCTCTCTCCGGGGCTGGTTTTCTGAGGCCACGTCAAGTATGAAAACATGAGCTAACACAACCTTCCCTCTCTTGCCTGTTGTCATTTCAGCCATTCGTATGCTGGTCATCAGCCCAAACCCTGCCTGCATTTGGGGTCACGTTGCTTGATCGATTATTCCAATATTAATGAGTCCTCACTGTGGACTCTGTGACATTTTGGTGCATTCACCCACATTCAAACAGAGCAGTGAAACACCTCACAGCCTTTTTCTATATTGCCTCCTCTGGGGACACAATTTTACAATGACACCAGGGCTTTGTGTTCACCAGATGCTTTCCATGCATCCACATGTGGCCTCATGCTTCCTACCAGCCACTGGTATCCTGACGCTCTGTGCGCCCACCAGTCAAGTGCAGGACAGCCTGGTGGATACCTGACCTTCCCTCCTGCACTTGCTTCTGTCACAGCACCCCCCCCCCCCAAGACACATGCAGTTAACACTCCACAAGCAGGACCTGACCTTCCCTCCTGTACTTGCTTCTGTCACAGCACACTCCCAAGACACATGCAGTTAACACTGCACAAGCAGGACTCCCTGCATTGTCCTTTGTTCAATGTTCTGTGGTGATAAATGGGTTATATCAGCTGTCATATTTACCACATTTGAGTGCTGCTATGAAATTTGATGCCATGATAATGTATAACATTTTATTCCAGGTCCCTCCTTACTGATTTTCTTATATATCATCAATGACATACATTTGGACACTAAAAACACATATGTCTGTAGGGTCCATTTCCAGAGACTTAAAGTCTTTTAGGGTCTTTACCTAAAACATTATAATTTCAGTTTGTGATACTTGTCCTCATAACTCCATATGGGTACACTTATGCTCAAGTGAAAAAGAGGTGACCATAATATTTTAGTAAATTCAAAGTCATGATCAATGAGAAGAAGTTCAATGTTAGAAGGAGAATAATTAGCACCCAGAATTATTTAAAATTATTTAAAATATAGGTTCATTCTTGGAGGATTGATCATATCTAATATACCATTTATTTTACACGTGGTTAATGTGAAAGTAAAGAGAATTTCTGAGATCACTGCCAATTCATGTTTACATAATAAATGCATAGTAATTTTCCCCAAGCCACAAATATCCCACCTACCATTCTTCAGCTGAAAGAATAATTTTGATTATTCAAATTCAAAATGTGGCATTATACTTTCTTAACATAGTGGGATTATTTTGGTTAAAATTAATGTAAGGTATTCTTACAGGTGAGGTTTTTCTTCTTTCCCCAAGAAAAAATTGATCCATACATATGAGACTGTCTACACTGCAATGCCTTAAGGAAGTATCTAAACAGAACAGCCGTTACACACATTAGTAGGATTTTAGTGTGTGGATGGCATGCCAGGCAGTCACGTCAGATTCCCTGGGGCAGAAGAACTGGACTGGACATTTTCATTAAAGGCAGAAGACGACTTATTGATTTTGATTTTAGACGTTTCAAGTAAATATTAGGCAGTCCATTTTTCTTGATGAAACAACTTTTGAGACTGCTGTTATGAGTTAAATGTTGAATTTCATATGTAACCTATTTTGTATTGTTCTCCTAATCTGTTCTGACCCAACTAAGAGAAAAACTGGAGAAGGAACTTAGTCTAATCCATTATTGGAATAATTTTTAAACAAACAAGATCAATTGGATCATCAAGCTAAAATTATCACATAAAGTATAAAACAAATCAATGATAGATATTCTGAATTACCAATGGAGAAAATATTTGTATATGATATTGAGGAACAGTATAGGAAGACACACACAAAAGGTTTTTCTGTTTCTGTTTTTTCTTAGCTGACATATTTTCCAGGAATTAGTTAAGAAATACACTAGAGAAAGATTCAGAAAGTAATGCAATAAAAGGTGTTGGAATCCTTTTCTGAAAAAAGGTATTTCAAGTAGTTTAAGAATCACCAAAGCATGTGTGGTTTGTGAAAGACATTATTAGCACTTACACAGTCACATCAAATTAAAAGTTAATATTTAATTATGGAATAATTGATGTATTCCATGTACCTAAGAATACACTTAAATTCTTTGTTTGACTATGATAAGTCAGATATTCAAACTGGAAAGCAGCAATGTACAATGAAAATCTTAAAAATAAGAAAAAAGGAATAAAAAATGCACAGCCCTAGAAATACTTTAACTACCATAATTTTTGTTTTCTTTTAAAAGAAAAATAATTACCTACTGAAACAATTTTATGCATTTAGTTATAAGATAAAAAACTAATGCATTACTTATCTTTCAACATCCTCTAAAAATTGTCATCTACGTAGTGATTGCAGAATTTTACTTCTGCCAGTGATAAATGTGGCAGAAAGAGAACAGATTAGCTTTACCATACCAAGAGTTACAAAACTATCTGTGTCTTGATATATCATAAAATTTTATTCAAAAGCCATTGAGAAGGAATAAATATGGAATCCCATAATGCCATTTTTACACTTACTTTTTCAGAGAATATCTTCACTTTAAAATATGTGTTCTTACACTTTATAGGCAGTACTTAGCTTCCTAATGTAAAATCCACTTCCCACTGTTACTCCATGAATAACTCTGGTATGGAAAGTTATCTCAGTAAATTTTTCACACATCTCAAGTAAGAAACACTTCCATTTATATCTTCTTATCAGGGAGATGAGTAGGTAGCATCACATATTCCTTACAAACTCCCTAAAGCTTCTATTTAACTACGGAACCATATTCTTTTATTTTTTCTACCACCGCTAAAGTATTGAAATATTACTGTGGCTTGGGCAGTGAATATTACGCAGTGTAGAAGTTTATTCCGGTATCAGTTTAAAGCTACACAAATGAGGACTCAAATAACTAAGCAGGTTTTGTTTTTAATATTATCTGAAATGTGAAAATTAATGACTGCTAAATGTAAAAGAAAAAATAAAGAAAGTTAGGAAGCAATGTCTAAGATTAAAAATAAAGGAAACTAAGAGTTTGTTACTGGTTTCAAAAGTGGTATTTCTGCTTAAAGACATGCTTTTGTCCATGAAGTGGTAACTATTATAAAACTTGCCTTCTCAAAATAAACAGAAAGAAGCTTGGGGGAAAAATATATGAAACTGTTTTTGTGCTCTGGGCTGCAGACAGCAGAGGATCCATGTGAAAGGGGAAATAACTAGGTGTGTTCAGCAAGTCCTTACTGCCCTGGTGATTTAACCACTGCAGTATAGAACAGGAACACAAACAGAATCCCAGGTCACACTGAGAGAGGGATCAGGGTCAGGGACACGCAGGTACCTAAAATTTGCAAGGCAGAGAACTGGGGAGAAAGGAGTGATACAGAGCTGGAGTTCCAGAAGGAGCTTCAGACCAGAGGGCCACCCGTGAGGGTGAGGTCAATGACAGTGGGCACGTGAATGTCACAGGGCTCAGCAAACAGCAAGAGCTGAGGACTGAAGGACTGCAGTGGGCTTGTATGCTCCAGTCTCCAGAGCTCACAAAGTGCTAGGAGTCTCTCAAGAACCCAGGAGCAGAGCCAGGTGACAGGGCTGAATACATGGGGGTTTGCCTAGAGACCCCAGAGGAACCGCTCACCCTCAGGGCAGCGACATAGGTGATTCTTGACTCTCCCAAGGAAAGCTACCAAAACACATTTAAATAAATCAAGCTGATCTGGATATTATTAGCTTAACATATGTATAATTGAATTGCCTAGAGTGGAATGGGTGGGAGACAGAAAAAATATTTGAAGAAATCAGAGCTGAGAAATTACCACATTTGACAAAAAGTATAAACTAATGATCCCAGAAGCTCAATGAAGCATAAGGAGGATAAACATAAAGAATATCACATAAAGATATGCCATAATGAAGATTTTATAAATAAGAATAAAGACATTTTCAAGACCTCTATCGCATGCCTTGCACACAGGGCAGGAAGATAAGACCAATCACAGAGGGAAGGGACTTCTGTAATGACAAGGAAAGAGCTGCACTGATCCTATCCCAGTAAAATAATAACTTAAATGGTGAAAATTATTTTTAAAAAGTTGTTATAAGTCCTTGGAAGTTTTCGTAAGGCCATGCAGAAAATGGAAAAGAACGTTTCTTCAGAAGCCTACTTGACTTTAGGTCGGAAAAAGATGGCGGAGGAGTAGGGGACCTTTTTTCAGCTGGTCCCCTGAATCAAGCTGCATATCTACCAGATCATCCTGAACACCCACGAAATCAGCCCAAGACTAGGAAGATGCATCTGGATCTCTACAAACGAACATCTCCAGCGCTGAGTACTGAGGTACGAAGTGGGGAGCCGTGAATCCACGCACAGATATCGGAAGATAAACAGTAGGGGGAGGAAGCCGCCATACTCGGGTTGGGGAAGCAGTAGCCACCTGCACTGGGGAGCAGGCCGGACTCGTGGACCAGCACCGCGAGAGAGCAGACTGAGACTGTGAGCCTGGGAATATGCACATGGCCAGACTGAAAACCAGAGCTCCAGAGCACTCACAGAAACTGGACCAAAACTGGGAGTTTGGGAGCGTGCACATGTCCAAACTGAAAACCGGTGCTCCGGGGTGCACGCGAACCACACTGAAACGGGAGCTTGGGAGCGTGTGCAGGAACCGGGGCAGCTGGCGGTGTTAAAAGCACAAAGGACAGAGACGTGCCGGCCCTGGAAGCGAGGGCTGGGAGAGTGGCTGTGGGGCGCACAACCTGGGATGCTGTGGGATTTTTAGCAGCACCCACAGAAACAGAGTTAAAATGGCCAGGAGAGCTCAGTGGAGAACGGACTGCGATCTCTCTGTTCTGAGACAGAGGCTAGGATAAGGTCACTGTTGCTCTGACTCTGAGAAGAGGCACAGAAAATCGCCAGGGAAAGCTGCCAGAGACCAAAAGCCCAGAAATACCAGTTCACATTGTGCCCATCCCCATCCCCTCTCGCAGGGGACGGGGCAACTCTACCCAAATAGGGTTGCCTGAGTATCAGCGCGGCAGACCCTTCCCCCCAGAAGGCAGGCTGTAAAATCAAGAAGCCCACATCCCTAAGGTCCCTAGAAAACAAGTGCACATTGCTTGGGTCCTGGTCAATAATTTGGGCTCTCTACTCCCCACAACCTCTCCTCATCAAAATGACAAGTAGGAGAAATGCCCCCCAACAAAGAAAACATACAGAGTCTGTGGCCTCTGTCACAGAACTAATGGATATGCATATGACCAAATTGTCAGAAATGGAGTTCAGAGTAACAGTGGTCAAGATGATGTGTAGGCTTGAAAAAAATATTAATGAAAATATTAACAAGAATACAGACTCTCTAAGGACAGAAATGAGAGCGAATCTGGCAGAAATTTAAAATGCTATGAATCAAATGCAGTCTAAACTAGGTGCTCTGACGGCCAAGGTAAATAAGACAGAAGAAGGAATTAGTGAATTGGAAGATGGGATGGTAGAAGAGAAGGAAAAAACAGAAACTTGGCACAAAAAATCCAATCTCAAGAATGTAGATTACAGGAGATTACTGACTCAATGAAACGTTCCAATGCAGAATTATCAGCATCCCCAAGGGGGTGGAGAAAGAGAGGTCTAGAAGAGATATTTGAACAAATTGTAGCTGAGAACTTTACCCTAATCTGGCAAAGGAAACAAGCATTCGTGTCCAAGAGGCAGAGAGGACCCCTCCGAAGATCAATGAGAACAGACCTACACCACCTCACGTCATAGTGCAATTTGCAAATATTAGATCCAAGGATACAGTCTTGAAAGCGGCCAGGAGGAAAAGAATCCTCACGTACAGAAGGAAGAACATCAGAATAATGTCAGACCTGTCAACAGAAACCTGGCAAGCCAGGAAAGGTTGGCAAGGTATTTTCAGAGCTCTAACTGAGAAGAACATGCAGCCAAGGATCCTTTAACCAGCAAGGCTGTCATTCAGAATTGATGGAGAGATAAGGACCTTCTAAGATCAGCAGAAACTGAAAGAATATGTGACCACCAAGCCAGCCCTATAAGAAACATAAACGGGGGTTCTATAAAAGTAAAAAGACCCCAAGAGTGCTACAGAACAGAAATTTACCATCTATAGAGACAAAGACTTCACAGGCAACATGACATCATTAAAATCATATCTCTCAATAATCACTCTCAATGTGAATGACCTAAATGCTCCCATAAAACGCCACAGGGTTGCAGATTGGATAAAAAGGCATGACCCATCCATTTGCTGTCTACAAGAGACTCATTTCGAACCTAGAGATACATCCAGACTGAAAGTGAAGGGATGGAAAACCATTTTTCATGCCAATGGACCTCAAAAGAAAGCTGGGGTAGCAATTCTCATAACAGACAGATTAGATTTTAAACTAAAGACTGTAGTTAGAGATACAGAAGGACACCATATTATTCTTAAAGGATGTATCCAACAAGTGGATATGACAATTATAAATATCTATGTCCCCAACAGGGGAGCAGCTAGATACACAAGCCAACTCTTAACCAGAATAAAGAGACATATAGATAATAATACATTAATAGTAGGGGACCTCAACACTCCACTCTCAGCCATAGACAGTTCACCCAAGCAGAAAATCAACAAAGAAACAAGAGCTTTGAATGACATACTGGACCAGATGGACCTCATAGATATATACAGAACACTACACCACAGAACAACAGAATACTCATTCTTTACGAATGCGCATGAAACTTTCTCCAGAATAGACCATATACTGGGTCACAAAACATGTCTCACCCGATACCAAAAGACTGATATTATTCACTGCATATTCTCAGACCACAAAGCTTTGAAACTGGAACTCAATCAAAAGGAAAAAAATTGGAAGAAACTCGATCACTTGGTAACAAAGACCCATCCTGCTCAAGAATGATTGGGTAAACCAGGGAATTGAAAAGGAGATTAAGCAATTTTTGGAGACCAATGAAAATGAAAACACATCAGTCCAAAACCTAAGGCACACTGCAAAGGCAGTCCTAAGGGGAAAACACATAGCCATCCAAGCCTCACTCAAAAGAACAGAAAAATCTAAAATGCAGTTTTTATATTCTCACCTCAAGAAGCTGGAGCTGGAAGAGAAGAATAGGCCTAACCCACGCACAAGAAGGCAGGTGATCAAAATTGGAGCAGAGATCAATGAATTAGAAACAAGGAGCACAGTAGAGAAGATCAACAAAACTAGAAGCTGGTTCTTTGAAAGAATAAATAAAATCGATAGGCCACTGGCCAGACTTATTCAAAAGAATAGAGAAAGGACCCAAATTAATAAAATTATGAATGAAAGGGGACAGATCACGACCAACACCAATGAAATAGGAAGGATCATTAGAAAATTTATCAACAACTTTATGCCAATAAATTAAGCAACCTGGAAGAAATGCATGCCTTCCTGGAAACCTATAAACTACCAAGACTGAAACAGGAAGAAATTGATTATTTAAATAGACCAATTAATTATGAAGAGATTGAAGCAGTGATTTAAAAACCTCCCCAAAAACAAGAGTCCAGGGCCTGACGGATTCCCGGGGGATTTCTACCAAACATTCAAAGAAGAAATAACACCTATTCTCCTAAAGCTATTTCAAAAAATAGAAACAGAAGGAAAGCTACCAAACTCATTCTATGAGGCCAATATTACCTTGATCCCCAAACCAGGCAAAGACCCCATCAAAAAGGAGAATTACAGACCAATATCCCTCATGAATATGGATGCCAAAATTCTCAACGAGATCCTAGCTAATAGGATCCAACAGTACATTAAAAGGATTATCCATCATGACCAAGTGGGATTCATCCCTGGGATGCAAGGGTGGTTCAACATTCAAAAATTAATCAGTGTGATAGATCATATCAACAAGAAAAGAGTCAAGAACCATATGAACCTCTTAATTGATGCAGAAAAAGCATTTGACAAAATACAGCATCCTTTCCTGATTAAAACACTTCAGAGTGTAGGGATAGAGGGCACATTCCTCAATTTCATAAAAACCACCTATGAAAAGCCTATTGCAAATACCATTCTCAATGGGGAAAAGCTGAAAGCCTTTCCCTGAAGATCAGGAACACGACAAGGATACCCACTCTCGCCATTATTATTCAACATAGTACTAGAAGTCCTTGCAACAGCAATCAGACAACAAAAAGGGATAAAATGTATTCAAATCGGCAAAAAAGAAGTCAATCTGTCTCTCTTTGCAGATGACATGATACTCTATATGGAAAACCCAAAAGACTCCACCCCCAAATTACTAGAACTTATAGAGCAATTCAGTAATGTGGTGGGATAAAAAAAAAATCAGTGATCAGAAATCAGTTGTATTTCTATATACAAGCAATGAGACTGAAGAAAGAGAAATTAGGGAATGGATTCCATTTACAATAGTACCAAAAATCATACGTTATGTCGGAATTAACTTAACCAGAGAGGTAAAGGGTCTATAGTCTAGAAACTACAGATCACTCTTGAAAGACATTGAAGAACACACAAAAAGATGGAAAAATATTCCATGCTCATGGATCGGAAGAATTAACATAGTTAAAATGTCTGTGCTACCCAGAGCAATCTACACTTTCAATGCCATCCTGATCAAAATACCAATGACATTTTTCAAAGAGCTGGAACAAACAGCCCCTAAATTTGTGTGGGTCCAGAAAAGGCCCCGAATCTCCAAGGAATTATTGAAAAGGAAAAACAAACCTGGGGGAATCACGTTGCCTGATTTCAAGCTATACTACAAAGCTGTGACCACAAAGACAGCATGGTACTGGCACAAAAACAGACACATAGACCAATGGAACAGAATAGAGATACCAGAAATGGACCCTTGGCTCTATGGGCAACTAATCTTTGACAAAGCAGGAAAAAACAACCAGTGGAAAAAAGACAGTCTCTTCAATAAATGGTGCTGGGAAAACTGGACAGCTATATGCAAAAGAATGAAACTTGACCACTCTCTCACACCATACACAAAGATAAACTCCAAATGGATGAAAGACCTTGAGGTAAATTGGACTCCATCAAAATCATAGAGGAGAACATAGGCTGCAACCTCTTTGACATCAGCCACAGCAACTTTTTTCATGACACATCTCCAAAGGCAAGAGAAACAAAAGAAAAAATGAACCTGTGGGACTTCATCAGGATAAAAAGCTTCTGTACAGCTAAGGAAACAGTCAAAAAAACTAAGAGGCAGCCCACAGAATGGGAGAAGATATTTACAAATGACATTACAGATAAAAGTTTGGTATCCAAGATCTACAAAGATCTTCTCAAACTCAATACATGAGAAACAAATAGTTAAATCAAAAAATGGGCAGAAGATATGAACAGACACTTTTCCAGTGAAGACATACAAATGGCTAACCGACACAAGAAAAAATGTTCAAAATCATTAGCCATCAGGGAAATTCAAATCAAAACTACCTTGAGATACCACCTTACGCTAGTTAGGATGGCAAAAATGGACAAGGCAAGAAACAACAAATGTTCGAGAGGATGTGGATAAAGGGGATCCCTCCTACATTGTTGGTGGGAATGCAAGTTGGTACAGCCACTCTAGAAAACAGTGTGGAAGTCCCTTAAAAATTTAAAAATTGAGCTACCTTATGATCCAGCAATTGCACTACTGGGTATTTACCCCAAAGATACAGACGTAGTGAGGGGAAGGGCCATATGCACCCCAACGTTCATAGCAGCATTGTCCACAATAGCTAAATTGTGGAAGGAGCCAAGATGCCCTTCAACAGATGACTGGATTAAGGAGATGTGGTCCCTATATACTATGGAATATTACTCAGCCATCAGAAAGAATGATTACACAACATTTGCAGCACCATGGACAGGACTGGAGGTGATTATGCTAAGTGAAATAAGTCAAGCAGAGAAAGACAATTATCATATGGTTTCACTCATTTATGGAACATAAGAAATAGCAGGAAGATCGGTAGGAGAAGGAAGGGAAGAATGAAGGGGGTGTAAACAGAAGGGGGAATGAACCATGAGAGACTATGGACTCTGGGAAAC
>NW_024426885.1:74008239-74047884 GCF_017311325.1 Ursus maritimus | reverse complement strand
CACAAAGACAGCATGGTACTGGCACAAAAACAGACACATAGACCAATGGAACAGAATAGAGATACCAGAAATGGACCCTTGGCTCTATGGGCAACTAATCTTTGACAAAGCAGGAAAAAACAACCAGTGGAAAAAAGACAGTCTCTTCAATAAATGGTGCTGGGAAAACTGGACAGCTATATGCAAAAGAATGAAACTTGACCACTCTCTCACACCATACACAAAGATAAACTCCAAATGGATGAAAGACCTTGAGGTAAATTGGACTCCATCAAAATCATAGAGGAGAACATAGGCTGCAACCTCTTTGACATCAGCCACAGCAACTTTTTTCATGACACATCTCCAAAGGCAAGAGAAACAAAAGAAAAAATGAACCTGTGGGACTTCATCAGGATAAAAAGCTTCTGTACAGCTAAGGAAACAGTCAAAAAAACTAAGAGGCAGCCCACAGAATGGGAGAAGATATTTACAAATGACATTACAGATAAAAGTTTGGTATCCAAGATCTACAAAGATCTTCTCAAACTCAATACATGAGAAACAAATAGTTAAATCAAAAAATGGGCAGAAGATATGAACAGACACTTTTCCAGTGAAGACATACAAATGGCTAACCGACACAAGAAAAAATGTTCAAAATCATTAGCCATCAGGGAAATTCAAATCAAAACTACCTTGAGATACCACCTTACGCTAGTTAGGATGGCAAAAATGAAAAGTGTACTCTTAATCTATTTCACTAATCCCCCACCGACCTGCCCTCTGGTAACCATCAGTTTGTTCTCTAAAGTTAAGACTGTTTCTTGGTTTGTTTCTGTCTTTTTTTTCCTTTGCTCATTTGTTTTGTTTCTTAAATTCCACATATGAGTGACATCATTTGGTATTTGTCTTTCTCTACTGAGTTATTTCACTTAGCTTTATACTTGCTAGCTCCATCAATGTTGTTGCAAATGGCAAGAATTCATTCTTTTTTATGACTGAATAATATTCATATATATCTATATGTATATCTGTATATCTATCTATATACATCACTTCTTCTTTATCCATTCATCTGTTGATGGACACTTGGTCTGCTTCCATAATTTGGCTATCATTATAGATAATGCTGCTAGAATGAACCATGAGAGACTATGGACTCTGGGAAACAAACTGAGGGCTTCAGAGGGGAGGGGGTGGGGAATTGGGATAGGCCGGTGGTGGGTATTAAGCAGGGCACGTATTGCATGGAGCCCTGGGTGTTATATGCAAATAATGAATCATGGAACACTACATCAAAAACTAAGGATGTACTGTATGGTGACTAATATAACATAATAAAAAATTATTATAAAGAAATAAATAAAAATAAAATTAAAAAAAAAAAGCCTACTTGACTTTAGTAAGAACAGTGAGGACGGATGGCATTTGGAACGCCATCTGCTCCCTTACCACCTGGCACAGATATGCGCCCTGGAAATCCCACCGGAACGGATGTCCAGGCAGCCAGAGCTCACTCCACCTGGGTCTCAGGCTGTGTCTGGGTCCCCCTGCTGCAGATGGGAGGGCTAGTTCTCACCCACCCAGCACTCCTCCCAGGACCGAGGCTCCACTCCTCTGGCCTCTGGCCCCTCCTGCTCCTAAGGTGAGCTGGGTGAGGATAGTGAGAACACCAGGGGCTGCCACCTCCCCCAGGCTGGTGCAGAGGTGCAGGGTCAGTCAAGGAGAGAGGCAGACCAGGAGGAGGAAGGGCTGCACCACAGCAGGACGGGGCTGCCTCTATTTGGAACAGAGCACAGGAATTTCCATGTCCAGGGCCATTCCTGGTAGAGAGCAAAGAAGAGGAAATGTGAGCTCCACAATATGAGCAGAAAAGACAGAGTGGGCAGTTTAAGGAGGCACTGGGGGCACTAACTGAGGGACTCCTGGGATCAGTTCAGCTCCAGGCTGGGCTGCCTGAGCACATCTGCAGAGACGGGGGCCACCTGGGGAGGGCAGGGCGTGGGGCACCAGCCTCCTTGACACTGCCTCGGACCACACTCTGCCTTAACAATCCGTCCTCTAACCTGATTCCCAGGAGAACGAGCTCAAATGTAAAATAAACATAGTCTTTCCCAGCAGTCTGGAAGAATGTACATGACTAAAACCACAAACTCTCAGAAATGATCAGAGAGGGTATTTCCAAGCTTCTAGTCCCAGGACAACCATGGGGCAAAAACATAAACCCTCAGAATGTGAAAGCTGTACCTCCCTCAAGTCACCCACATATCGGGTGGTCAATGGAACATATTAACTGGCTAAAGGGATTCAGGCACAATCTTCGATCAATAAATGGCTTAAATCATCCCAGGGGCTATCTTTTTTTAAGACTTTATTTTAGAGAGAGAGAGAGAGACAGACAGAGAGAGAGCAGGGGAGGAGCAGAGGAAGAGAGTGAAGAAGGTAATCTCTAGTAGACTCCATGTTTAGAGGGAACCCCAAGTGGAGCTCCTCCCAGGACCTTGAGATCATGACCTGAACCGAAACCAAGACTCTGATGCTTAACCCACTGAGCCACCCAGGTGCTCCCCTCCCTGCTACTTTTAGACAACCAGCATAAAAAATAATAAGGGAAGGGGTGCCTGGGTGGCTCAGGTCATGATATCAGGGTTGTGAGATCCCCCAATGACTCTATCTTTCTCAAAGAAAAATTAAAATAAGGGAAAACAATATGAGCAAGGACATCAGAGGTGGTACACTACAGAAGAAATATGCTTTACAAAATTAGTTCCACTAGGTCACTAAACAAATAAATGGCCAGGTGTACAACAACAGCAACCTTCTGGAAGTGTAGGTAGGAACAACATCAGGATCAAGAATTCCAACATACAACCTAATTTTTTTCAGCAACAACAATTTTTAAAAAGGCAAGAAATTGTTATCAATGCATGGGAAAATGCGAGATATAGAACTTATTAAAAGTTTGGTATAATTATTATTTCATATAAACTTCTATTTGTAGGTATAACATTTTGAAAAAAAGAACAAAGTTGGAGAACTCACACTTCCTAATTTCGAAACTACTATAATGCTACAATAATTAATAGAGTGATGTACTGTCATAAATATAGACATAAAGATCAATAGAATAGTATAGAGAATTCATAAACAATCCTTGTATTTATGGCCAATTATTTTTTGACAAAAGTACCAAAGAGGATCTTTCAACAGATGGTACTGGTAGAACTGGATAGCCACATACAGAAAAGATGACATACTAGATCCCTACTCAAACCATACACAAGTTAGCTCAAAATGGAATAAATATCTAAATACAAGACCTACACCATAAAATTCTTGTAAGAAAACAGAGATGCATATCTTTATGCCCTTGGATTGGCCAATGTTTTTTTAGATACAATACCCAAATTATGATCAACAAAAGAAAAAAAATACATAAATAGCATTTCATAAACATTAATAATCTTTGTGCTATAAAGTAACACCATTAAGTAAAAAGAAAACCCAAAGAATGGGAGAAACTATGTTAAAGTCCTATATCTTTTTTTTTAAGATTTTATTTATTTCAGAGAGAGAGTGAGAGCATACACACGTGCGTTGAGTGGGGAAGGGGCAGAAGGAGAGGGAGAGAGAATCTCAAACAGACTCCATGCTGAGCATGGAGCCTGACGTGGGGCTCGATCCCATGACCTTGAGATCGTGACATGACCTGAAACAAAGAATCGGACACTCAACCGACTGAGCCACCCAGGCATCCCCCTATATCTAATAGGGGACTTCTATTCAGAATTTATAAAGAATGCTTACAAGCCAATAATACATAATAGTAACTAAAAATAGAGGAAAGATCTGAACAGACATTTCTCCAAGGAAGACATACAAATGACCAAAAGAACACGGACAAATGCTCGACATCATTAGTCAGTGGAGAAATGAGACTCAAGACCACAAGGAGACACAGCCTCACACCCACTGGTGTGATTGTATTCAAAAACATGTAACAGCTCCTACTGGTGAATATGGAGAAATCGGAAGACTCACACAATTTGATGAGAACTTAAAAGATTTCAGATGCTTTAGAAAAAAGATTTCATTTTCTCAAAATGTAAGACATAGGAACCGACAATTCCACCCCTACTTAGATGCCTGAGAGAAATAAAAACCTTATATACGGATGTTTATGGCAGCATTATTAGTAACAGCCAAACAACTGGAAACAATGCATGTGTCAGTTAACTGAAGGAAAAAATAAAATGTTGATCAAACAAACAATGGAATCTAATTCACTAGTAAAAATAAATGACTTACTGATACATGCTATAGCAGGAATAAGTGTTAAAAATGTGGTGGGTGGAAGAAGCTAGTCATCAAAGACCACACCACAAGAACGCGCTTTTACGGAATGTCTAGAAGAGGCAAATCTATACGACAGAAAGGAGTTTAGGGGTTCCCTACAGCTGGTGGTGGCGTGGGGGTGGGAAATGGGCTTCTTCTGCTAAATGGTTGAGTGTTTTTTTCAGGGAGAAACAAAAGATTTTAAATTAGATTACAGTGATGTTTGTACCACAGAATGACCTCACTAAAAACTGGATCAGGCACTTAAAATGGGTGAAATATATTATGTGTGCATTATAACTCAATAAAATATATGAAAAAAAACATCACAGACTGCTCTTCAGAAGCTCCATAAACCAGAAGATAATGGGACAATATCTTTAAAGGACTGAAAGCCAAAAATTAAAATAGAAATGATTTATTTGCACGCGCACACACACACACAGGTTAAATAATTAAGTAAGTAAGCTATAGGTAAAGGTAGCTAAGTTTTTAACTACCAGAGAAAACATTATAGGGGAAGAGGGTCAAATAAATCCTGTGCTGCTAAATTTAAGTCAGAGACATTATTTTGAACTCATTTTAATGTTAACATATACAGTAAACTATGGAAATATTATAGATACATGTATATACTTATAGATTAGTGTGTGTGTATATATATGTGTATATATATATTTATATATATACTAGTTATGTATGTGTGTATAGATATGGGTTTATATATGTATACATGTACATGTGTGTGTATATACGTGTATGTGTATGTGTGTGTATATATATATATGTATATAGATTAACATGTGTATGTGTGTATATACATACACATGTTAATCCCACTATGGAAAACTGGTAAGGAAAAGCTAAATGTACAACAAAGTCAACAACCCCAAATATTCTTTTAAACTAACATTTCAATTATCGTTGACAGATGTATTATAGAAAAGATACCAGATTTCATGGCTGATTAATTTTTCAAAAGGTCAAGCTAATAAGATTAACCATTTCTGCATGACTTCACATTGACTTTAATAAGCTAATTTGTTTTATGAATCTCAAAAAATGCACAAAACATGCAGTTTACAGGGATTCATTTACCACAGAATACTTTTCTGAGCCATTTTTCATAGGAAAATGTTCTGCAAAAAATGACAGGCTCTAATAAATTTACCCAAATACAGGGTGAAATAAAAACTAAGGGATGGAAGAGAACATCAGCATGCATCTATATACTGAAAGATATATTCTTTTTAAAACACGTATTGCATGGTGCACTGGGTGTTATACGCAACTAATGAATCATGGAACTTTACATCAAAAACCAGGGATGTACTGTATGGTGACTAACATAATAAAAAAAAAAAACACTTTTCCAAAATTTGGGTTGGCTGTATTTTGTGTAAGTAATAATAACACAATTTTGATGAACTGACCATCAGTACGATTTCATAAAATTTTGTTCAATTAAATGTTTGTTCCATTGGGCAAACATTATATTAAAAATGAGGTATCTTTTACACAAAAATTAACAACATTCAAACTGCAAAAACTAGTCAAAAAATAAAGTAAAATAGTTTCAGAATGCCCTGCCAAAATTATTTCTGGAAAAATAATGATGAAGTTTTCTTAGATCCATATATGAGAATCTTATTCTCTGAATGCTGCTTCATCACCCCACACTCCTCGAATTCATTTTTCACATAAGCTTACATCAAATATCCAGCAGGATGACTCTATCTACACGTAGATAAATGTAAGTGAAGAGATGTGACATGAACAGAGTAAACTCTTGAAGTTCTATCAAGTTCAAACTGTACAAGATTAACTGGTAATTTCTGGAGCCTTTTGATTTAAATTCTCTTTTATCTGTGGATAAGTATAGATCTGTTGGGTTTAGCTCATATCTACTCTTAAGTTCAGCTTCATTAATGTTCATACTTTTGAAGATGGATATGGGTTCCAAAGACTCCGTGTTCCTCATTCAACTATAAAATGACTAAGTGCAGAATGCAATTATCTCCGCTGAAATGTTTCTAAACAGATTTAGGTAGGTGGAATGATTATATTTTAGAGTCAGGATTACACTTGAGGTTCCCTCTGGGTCTCACTGACTCATTGGAGATTGATGAAAATTTCCAAAAAGGCACAGGTTATTTAATTCTTTGTGCAGACGTATGAGCCTAGACAACTTCCCATGAACTGAGAGATGGCTGCAGAATTGGCCGTTAGTGTGCTTTTAAAATGGCAGGAAGTTCTGCCTATACCAGCAAAAGCAAATCAGGGACCCAATTCTATAATGTATGTCCATTTATCTCCAATCCAAACGAATAGCAACAAAACCCCCACAAAAGTTCAATATTTACTCTTCATCAAGCCACTTCCAAATGAGAACTGAAGCATACACTCATAGTGCCATGTGTCTGATATACCCTGAAATGACCAATGAATTTCAGTTATACACTGTGTCACCACTGAACAGTCTTCTGTGTCTTAGTGCAGTGGAAAGCTGAGTTACACAATGGTAAATGTGGTCTACGCCAAGTACCATATAAACAGGTGCTGTTATAAATGCTACCCATCCTTGGAATGAACTTGCACCTGAACCTTTCTGAATCTTAAGGCAGAAGCTGACAATCATCTTTGTGGTAAAGAGCATTTTAAGATGCACCCCCAATTCCTACCCCCTGGTGAACACACCCTGTAAAACAGTCTCCTCTTGAGTATGGGAGGCCAATCTGATAAGCCTTTTCAAAAGAGCATAGATATCAGAATAGAAGCCAGAAGAAGGACTCCGAGATGCAGCAGACGCTCTCCTGTTGGCCTTGAAGCAGCAAACTGCCATGAGAAAGACAGGGCTCCAGGCGGGGAACAGTGGCATCCTCTAGGTGTTGGAAATGGTCTCCAATGACAGCCAAGAAGAAAATGAGGGCCCCAGTTCTACAATCACAGGAAATGAATTGTTCCAACCCACTGAGTTTGGAAGAGGACTGGAGCCTCATAGGAGATCACAACCTTGACTGATAGATGTCTTGATTTCCTCCTGGTGAGACTGAACAGACAACGAAGCTCACCACACCCAGACTCCTGACCAGGGGAAACAGGGAAGACCCAGCTCACCCACACCCAGACTCCTGACCTGGGGAAGTGGGGAGATAATGAGCGGGTGTTGCTTTGAACTGCCAAGCTTGTGGTTGTCTGTCTGGCAATGGTAGAAAACCAATGCAATTTTGATATGATCTTTCAAATGACCTGAAGGGAAAAATACATTTGCATATGAGAACAAAATGCCATCAACCTTCCTAAAATAATCATAAAAGGGAAATTTACACTCTCTTCTTTGTTGAGTCTCTCAACACATACAAATAATGCTGCATCTTTCAGCGTGTCTTACAATTTCAGGTTTATCAATCATTCTCACAAATAAATTTAATCATTTTGTTTACACATCTTAATACATTCTTTTTCAGTTTAATTGCCCAAGTAAAACCTGGATTCAAATAAAATAGATAAAAGTTTATCCAAATAAAAATGCATTTTCAAGGATTTCTAGACAAGTAGCCCCAAAATATTTCAAGTAGGAACAGAGTTTGTATTTGTGTTTACTTTATAATGTTTTTAAAAAGCAAGTTAAAATGAAAATCCTTCAAGGTTTAAGGTTTTGTACAATATCAAAACTGATATTCCAAATTAGTAAAATTACATTTATTTGTTTTGTAACAGTTTCTTTTAGAATAAAAGATTTCAAACATCACATTGCTTAGACCAAGTAGATATGAAAGAGGTTTTAAAAATCAATAATACATTGAAATAATTGTGTGGTTTTATTCTGTGAATGTAAAAAGACAAACAATTTGAAAATTATGATACTCCACACTCCATTAGATGAGAAAAAGTATTAGAAAATATAATACCTCTGATAAATATGTTAGCCACTATGAGTCATAGTATAACTATGACTGTTGTAATAGTCATAAAAGCAATTGTTAATGATGATTATGGGAACAGTCTCTTAAAATTGAATTTAGGTTTAATAAATCAAATAAAAAGAACAATAGAAGAACAGGAGAATTCCTGTAAATGACCAGGGAAAAGAACACTTGAAAGAATTTATTAGGATGTATCACATTTTAAAATTCTCTATGGTTGCGCCATTACTTTAGGAAAATTTGACCAAAGTAGGTCCAAAAGAAAATTGAAATAGGTAGGACAATTAATCTTAGTGAAGCAAATATACAAAATATCATATATTTCTTAATTAATTTGTTTTTTGATAAATTGATTACCTATTATTATAACTTTAATATTAGGCAGTGGACAAAACAGATTACCAGGAGACAAGAAATTTTAAAATGTTATAGAGTGCTGAAAAACTTACTAAAATTCTCTCAAGAAGCACTTCTCAGTGTTTGATATGAGCATGCATTTCCTGGGAATTTCATTACAATGAAGATACTAATTCAGTAGTACTGAAGCAGGGACCTACATTTTTCATTTCTAATAAGCGTCTATGTCTTCACTACCTCATTCCTCTGAAGTCTCTGGGCACCCAGTGTGAATTACAAATCACTTGAATAAGAGGTAAAATCTCTGAATGTATATAAATTCACAATTCTGTCTCTGTTATTGCTTCTATGACCATTTTTTAAAAAAATGTTTAACAAATCTATATTGATTAGTTAATTCTTTATATGAGAGAATGCCTCAATGCATTTCAAAGTGAGGTTGACCGTATGATCAAAATCAATGATGGTTGGTCATTGTTACCGGTTGAACTGTATCCGCACAAAAGATACCCTGAAGTTCTAGTCATTAATATCTGTGATTCAAAAACACGTTCTTTGCACACACAATCAACTTAAGATGAGGTCATTTGAGGGGTCCCTAATCAACTATGACTCATCTTCTAAGAAGAGGAGTAAACAGAGACAGGGAGAAGATTGCCATGTGACACCAGAAGTGAGAATTAGAGGGATCCACTTCCAAGCCAAGAAACACCTGGTGCCACACAAAGCTGGAAGAACGAAGAACCTGCCCCAAGAGGCTCTGGAAGGATCATGGCTGTATCAACACCTTGATTTTAGAAACCAAGTACTTTCTAGAAAAAAACCCAGAACAGCAAAAGAATAATTTCTGTTGTTTGAAGCAACCCAGTTTGTGTCACTTTGTTCTAGAAACCTTAGGAAACTAATGCAATTATTAATCATATTGGGGGTGCACTTAAGAGCTCATTTGCATAATGGTATTGAACAGTAATTATTAATTACTCATTTTCTAAATTTCCTCTATTCTAATCTATTTATTCCTTTTAGCTGTAACAGGCAAACCTTTGTTGAGCTAGTGAAGTAAAACACAAGCAAAAAATTTATAGTACCACCTGGATGGTTAAATAGTGCTTTAGAAATTAAACATCTTTTAATAAATTAATAATTTCCTCTAAAATCTTAAAATTGTCACATAAGTCAGAAAGTGTAATTATGCCCACTATAAAATATAAGATTAGAGTAACTGAATGGATTGTGCAAATAGTAAATGGTGGCGATAAATGAAGAGATCCTCTGTGAGAAGGAATTGTGGGTTGTATGATGAAATGGATACTACTAAGATTAAAAAAAAAATCGTTCCTGTTTTATCATCCAAAACATCCATAAATACACATATTATAGCATAAATTTAAATGTATTCCTCTTGGCAACGAAAATATTTCCTGGAAAATGTTCACTAGGAAAATCCGAACCAAAATCCACACTTGAGTGCTATAGGTTTCCTTCAATCGAACAAAATATTTTAGATTAAAAATGTCAAGTTTTTCAACCCATTCCCAGATACGGAATTGACATAACAGCCAATTCCAGGGGTTAAAATGTTCCACTTCATCTTGGAAAATTTCCTGATGGCAATTTTTTTTGCTAGAAAATTTGATACGAACTAATAAGAAAAGAAAGGAAATATCTGAATAATAATATAAAAATCTATAGTAAAGCTGAATGCTTACGTAAGGGATAAAGTCTGAGAAATAATCTGAAATACATCATGAAAATTAATCCTAGTAATTTGAATTAATGCTTTCTTTAGGCAGTTGAGGACTGACTATTAAAGATAGATGAAGGCAATAGTGAACATAGATATTTATTACAGATATTTAACTGGAATTAGAGTTTACAGTTGTTTAAAAAATGAAGATACTGGGAAAACTCTACTAGGTGTGATTACCTGGATTTTCAAAAAATAAAAATAAAATTGAACGACTTGTATCACAGACTTTACATGGAGATAATAAATTTGTGACAATAGAAGAGATAAGGAATTTGAAACCATTTGAAACCACAGATTTGAAACCACTGAGCTGGAGAGAGGGTACAATGGTGGAGTATGTGGCTTCAGGAGGAAGACTGCCACCTAGGGTTAGTCCTGAGGACTTTGAGATGGCATCCAAATATTAAATTCAATTTGCTTATTCATTCGACAAACGTGTCTGACAACTTTGTGTCAGATGCTGAGAATACAGTCCTCAATGAGACTGGCACAATCTGACCTCAGGAAACTTCACCCCAGGTGAAAAAGCAGCTATCAAAAAAATAACCATGTCATTAGTTATGGAATCCTGTATGACAAACCTGTCCTCAGAGGATTCTGGGGTCTGGGAAGGCTTCCTTGCAAAATTGATGCTTGGCTGAATTTTGAGTGGTCCTGGACTAAGTGAAGAGGAGGCTGAACACTGAACAGGGCTACGAAGGCAGGAGAAGCATTACATGAGTGTTGGAACACACGTAAGGTCAGAATATTCAGGGCCCATAGTCTATGTTTAGATTATAGTCTGTAGCCTAAGATTATTGTGATTCCACTGAAATACTTTAAGTGGATGGTGTTGAGTTGAGCAAGTTCTTTAAGTTGATGACTGATACAAGAAGATTTTTATGTCGTTGACTTCAGATTGACCCCAGTGGACAAACAGGTTAATGGAAGACAGCAGCGAGTGAATGGATACCAGTTAGTAATCTGCTTTATTCCTCTATATGGAAGGTGACGGCGTCTTAGTCTGGATAACTTGGTAGGCAATGGCACCGTTCATCCATAAGGCAGACACTGAAGAAGACGTCTGCGCGGAGACTTCTTGTGCTGAGTGTTGGATGTGTGGGATATTTGCGCCTGGGAAGCATCTGAGAGGAGCCAGTGCCTAGGCAGCTGGATATGTAGCACAAGACATGACACAAGGTCCCAGTGTACTGAAGTTAATAAGTACATTTGTGTTGCTGACACCTTTGTCATCTACCTAGAAGACAGACATGAAGCTATGTAAGTAAAGAGCTCCAAGACAGTGGGTTTCATGAGCATATCCTAGGGGCCACCACAGAGCCATGAAGGAAGCCTGTGGTGTGGGTCAGAAAGATAAATCAGACGATAAAGGGGATGAGGTCACTAGAAGAGACGTGAAGGAGAAATCAACGTTGTGGTCCTTTGGAAACTCAATACTCCAATTTCTATTTCTGAGGGTTTGTATGATCGACTGAACTGCCAGGTAAGCTTCTGGGTTCTTCTACAGTACGCATCCATGGTACAACAGCTCACGTATCCTTGATATTTACATTTTCTTAGGGATATCCAGATTCCTTAGTTGTATCCAGTTTTGATTTACATCATATATTCTCTAAACCCAAAACAAATAGTTTTTACTTATTTTATTCCATAGTAATTATTCTAGGAACTATTATGATGATGATGATGATGATGATGATGATGATGATGTTAGCTACTATTTTCTGCAAGCTGACTGGGTGTTCACAGATTTGAAAGATCACTACAATGAATAGTAATATAGGACATAAAAACATGGACTATTTGTTCAATTAATCTATATATGTTGATACATGTACATATAGTTTCTTTTTTTTTTTTTTTTTAAGATTTTACTTATTTATTTGAGAGAGAGAGAGCACATGAGTATGAGCTGGGGGAGAGGCAGAGAGAGAGAAAAGAAGAAGCAGGCTTCGCGCCCAGCAGGGAGAGTCAATCCCAGGACCCTGAGATCATGACCTGAGCTGAAGGCATATGCTTAACTGACTGAGCCACCCAGGTGCCCCTGTAACTATGATTTCTTAAAGATATGAATTTTTAAGTGATCAACCACAGCATCCATATTATAATACAAATGTTCTCTTGAGATAACATAAATTAAAGCTAAGAAATTTTCTACAAATGAATCCCAGTCAACATGTTATAGTGAAGTTTAAATGAAAAAAAAAAGTGCATATAAAGCATGTACCAGGGGTGCCTGAGTGGCTCAGTTGGTTAAGTGTCTGCCTTCAGCTCAGGTCATGATCCCAGGGTCCTGGGATCGAGTTCCACACTGGGCTCCTTGCTCAGGGGGGAGACTGCTTCTCCCTCTCCTTCTGTCTATAGCTCTGCCTACTTGTGCTTTCTCTGTCAAATTAATAAATAAACCTTAAAAGAATAAAAAGCATTTACCACGTGCCCACACACACACAAAACACTCAGAAATATTAACTTTTATTAAATCATAAATTATGTCACCACCTTCTTAAAGTTCTAATGCATAATATTTGAGACAGAAATAGCTATCATCAACATCTGTGTGTGAGTTCATACACATACGCACACAGACACTAAGTCCGCATATGTTATGAAACAACTCACCACTGCATCCTCCCTTAAATATAATAGTATAAACTATAAAACCCAAGTAACTTGCATTTACCATTTGAGCATGAACACTGTCATAGAGCTCAAATGGGAAAAATTTACCCAGAGAGTGGTCTTGAGTTTTTGTGGACTCATGTTAATGACCAGGCATTTTAATAATTCAAGGTGAACAAATCTTAAACACTAAGCCCTCATTCCAGAAAAGGTAATGGTTAGTCACATAGAATCCTTCAGATGTAGACATGAGCAATAGATGAGGGATCTCTCTTAATCATGATCAGCGTAAGGTATCCAAACTGAAATTCTTCTGGCTACTCAAAAAAAAAAATATGTGGCCATTGTGCCATTTTTAAAACTTAAAAATATCCTAAGTGACACATATTTTATATGTGTGTGTGTGTGTGTGTGTGTATATATATATATATATATATTCATATGTGTGTATATATAATGTATATATGTTCACATATGTGAGTATATTTATTCATACTATGTTTATTTTTATATACCAAAGCCTAATATCAGCTTTGTAATTTGAATGATTTTGATAATCAAACAGAACAAATGCAACCATACTCAGTTTAACAGATCATAGAATCTTATTATTTAAGATTCTTAAATAATTTTCAAACTGAGGGCTTCAGAGGGGAGGGGGATGGGGGACTGGGACAGGCCAGTGATGGGTATTAAGGACTGTAATATTGTTTGATTCAATAAAATTAGCATAGGCGGAGAATTATTCCTTTAAAAAAAACTTTTACATATTCTATTATTTATTTCTACCAAACTAAGAAACTAACATAAAGATTTTATGTGATTGTCAATTCAAATTACAGCAGATTTCACTTACGTTATTCAGGATACACTGCCACACATTTTTAGAGGAAAAGAGTGAAACTGAAATTTAAAAATTACTCGGATGGGGTATTTCTAAGTGAAGTGATATTGTGTCAGTATGTTTAACTCAAAGCTTTATGTGGGGATTCATTTAGAACTAAAATATACCAACCACTAGATGAAAGGAATCATGCTCATAACTTGGAACTACTTTCCTATGTCCTTACTCTGTACATAACTTTAAACTTTATAAGTTGACATGAACATTTCCAAGGCCATGGGCTTTCTAAAATAGTCAGGGAATTGTTTTATTTAGATTTCATTTAGAAGTTCTATTTATTTAGGGGCGCCTGGGTGGCACAGCGGTTAAGCGTCTGCCTTCGGCTCAGGGCGTGATCCCGGCGTTATGGGATCGAGCCCCACATCAGGCTCCTCTGCTGTGAGCCTGCTTCTTCCTCTCCCACTCCCCCTGCTTGTGTTCCCTCTCTCGCTGGCTGTCTCTATCTCTGTCAAATAAATAAATAAAATCTTTAAAAAAAAAAAAAGAAGTTCTATTTATTTAAATTTTTAGTCTACTCCAAAAGCATATTAGACACTTCACTGTACTGTATGCAGGGTAATGAAAGAAAAGTTAATAAGAAGCCAGTTGAACAACAAGTCAAATTGTAAAGAAATATCAGAAACAAAGCTACTGAGAAAAAATTCACCTGAGATTATCCTACACAGGATAATTAACACCGCTAGTTCTGATTTGAGGTCCAAATAACCACGCAAAATAAAATGTTATTCATATATTCATATTCATATATAAGCCCAAAAGACAAAAGTTTAAAAACACAAAAATACATTTAATATACTGTTTCATTAGTAACTTTGAGGCAAGTACATGACAGGGAAAATCAGATAAGCTGATTATCTAAGAAACTGGTGTAAGATGAGGAGAGGGGAGTCAAGAAGATCAAAGTATTTGAGCCTTTAGAGATCTAGCTCAGCTGACGTATAAAATGAAGTCTCGAGGTCCAAGGTCCAAAACCCAAATGCTTTCAGGAGCCAGGCAGGCAGAAAAGGCATCAACACCCCCCCAACCCCCTCCTCCACCCATGCAATAGCACTGAAAGGGGAGGGTGGTGATCAACCCTAAGGGCACACGTTTCCACACTGAAAATAATGAACACTGGGTGACCCAAACCAAAACCAGAACCTCAATTCCAAAACAAACCAGAAATCAACACGCAGATCTGGAAGCCAAAAGAGGCTCTCAGATGGACAGTGTCTCCTGCTTTACAGAAATACCTGGAGCATAACCCCAAAGAAGACATCAAGGTGAGAGTAACTAATAAATTCTGGTTTACATACATCCTGCTCTTCAGTTAGGGGAGACTCCACCGTTTAGAGATGTAAATGTGATTTCTATGAAATATCTATATATGAAAAATTGAGAACAATTTATACCGATGTTTGCTATATAGAACCGTCACCAAAATTAGCATGGTCGGGTGTATATTATCTTTTCTTTTTTACTCCCATGATTTCTCAATATCCCCATATTTAATTTGATAAGGACTTTGGCAGCAACCTACAGTTAATTTTAAGCTTGCAGAAAATAGGGTTCTAAATGCGTAAGCCAGAGGCAGCAACAAAGCATGTATTGATGATCCCTGAGAAACAAATGTGTCTCTGAGTCACAAATCATAGCACTCCCAGCTGGAAGAAGCCCTGGGGATTATCTAATTCCTCTACAGATGAGGAAGCAGCGACCTATGCAGATAAAACAGGAAGTCTGACCCATGGCCCTGGCGTTTCCTCGGGAAGGCAGGACCAGCTACGGGAGCTTGAGTTTCTGAATGAAAACCCTGCCACTGTATTCCACCACGGCTCATCACTTCCATGCCCAACAGCCAGCTCAGCACCAGACACAGCACTGCATTGATCTGCCTGAGGGGTGTGTAAGAGGGTCTCCTGAATGGAATCTTGTAACTATTAAGAAACATTATTTTTAATAGCATTTGTATTTTAAGATGTATTTGATGTTCTCTGATAGTAAATTATAGCAATGCCATTTGTTCATAGACCATGTTTCAATCACTACATTTTTGAAAAATTGGAGCAGACAAAAACAAAAATTCTCTTTGTATGGTAGAACATACTGATTTGAGATAACCAAACCCCGAAGCCAAAACTAAATTATTGGTACATTTTTCCTCCAAGTTCAGCTTCTTTGAGTCCTACTGTTGACATGTTTTGTTTCAGGTAAATTTACAAAGGGATTGCAGAAGGATGGAATGCAGGGGTATGAAAATTATAGAGATAATACCAGAAAAGCAATGGTTTAAAATTAGTAGTTAAATGTGTTTTTCTCCCTTTAATCTTTAAAAAAAGTTTCTAAGCTGTCAACATTTCAATAACCATCATTCCTATTCTTAGAAGTCTAGCTTCTTACAAAAGGATTTGATGAGCTAATTTGTGATGAAACCAGATTTTGGGGCATTCACTTACTTGTTCTAGTTATACAGCTTTTAAATTGTATTTACTATTGTAAGAAAAGTCTTCAAAATTCAAAAGCAAAACAATGTAGAATAGAAAATAAATTTTCCTTTAATTCGATCCCAAACTATCTAATTCTCACCCTGAGGGAAAAAAAAAAAAAATTCTGATTTTAGTTTCTTGATTCTTGTCCTAAAAATAACTTAAGCATTTACATACATAAATATTCATTTATTCCACATGTTAATGGCAACACAATTTATTTGTTTACCCTCTGATATATCTTTTATGGCAATAGACACTAAGTTTCTTTCTCAAACTTCAACCAAGTCTGTATGTGCTTAGTGAGTGTCTTGTATGTGCAACATGATGTCATGCACAAAGACACAAATCAGACACAGTGCCCACCATATAGAACACTGCTATGTCATGTCTAATTTTCTTTCTCTTTATTTCAAAAAATCATTATCAAAACACAACATTGATACTAGAAGGCGCTCTTCATATATTTTCTTCTGACATTAAAATAAAATTCTGTCACTTGGACAGGAATCATTACATTTTTAGGGGTTTAGCTACATGTCCCACAAACTGTTTTTACACTATGTGAAAATTTGGTGAGGACTTGCAAGACAATTTTGATCATCTTTATATGGAAAATAAACAGAGTTGGTATATTCCTGTCCAGTGCAGTGCAAAGTTCTTGTCATAAAGCCACTTTTTTTACTGGGCCCAAATATAAACTTCGTATCCTTCAGAGTTATGCACTTGCTACTTTCAGTGCAGAAGGACAGTACAGGACCTTTGAAATGCTGATATTACTAGCATCTGCAGGAGACGGACTGTAAGATATTAATTCAGGTACTCACAGTAAAAACAGAGGCCAGATTAATGCCACCCACACCTTCTCACTGCTGCCTGACATCCCTGAGGCTCAGGCCATTCCCAGGGAGGTCTGGATAGAGCGTACAACACAGTAACTCATGGACACAACACTGACTGATGCCTAATTTCAGAATCCCTTCTGAGGGGGAACATTTCCATAAGAGATGCAAAGTATTATCAGCAATGCGCTGAAGAAGTTTCAAGAAGTTGCGATCACAAAGAGTGCTGGAAGCAAAGGAGATTACTTTGGACTGGTCTATTTTCCTAGACTGGAAAGTCAAGGTTCCCCATACGTACCAGAACACTGACTAATGGCACTTTAATTGACTCTTTATTATAAAATGTGAACTACTAGTTATACAATGAGAAACTGGCTTCTTTATTTAAATATTTCTAAAATAATTTAATAAGTTATGGTGATCTTCTATGATGGGGGCAGAATACTTGGAATTTGCTAAACTCATTTGTCTGAAGAATGTATCTGTAACTGTAGGACACCTTGTGGGTTTAGTGTCCGCGAATGCACCTCATGAAACAAGGCTCTCCGCCCTTCTTCAAGCAACTAGCCCCTCTTACCCTAAATGTTTCCATGTTGACTTTTAGTAGACCATCTACCTTTCCCTGGGTTGACTAACAGATATTTGAGAATCCTTTCAGGCAACTGATAAGGGGGAAATCACTGGTTTATCCTTGCTCAGTGACCACAGAGAGCTTTTTATTTCCAGAACCCTGACACCTTCTGTAAATTCTGCCACTGGCAGAATGCGTGTATCCCAGTTCTTCAGACTTTGGGTTCAGTGTTTTATCATCCTGTCACTTGCTTTTCCAATGAAGAAAGAACAGAGGGAGAAGCAATTAAATAACATTTCTTCCTTCTCTACAGGAAACCAAGATAACAATGGCAATTGTTAACTTCTGGAAATAAGGGAGCAATTAAGAGAGGAATAAATCTTTGAGGATTGTACTAAATCTTGAGCTCCTTCAGCAGCTTATTACCCAGTGCTAGTGTATACACTGGCTTCATTTGGAACAACGCCTTTACACATACATGGTACTTAATAAGTTCAGTGATCAATTGATTGATTAAATAAATATTGGCAAAAAGAGTAATGAGTAAAAATAGTTGAGAAGAAAGGAGTAAAAATTAATAGTTGAGCAGATTTCAAGACATGATTGATATTGTTATTCATAGAAACTTAGAGAAGTCAACAGTCCACTTCCCATAAAAAAATGTAGGGCGCCTGGGTGGCTCAGTCATTAAGTGTCTGCCTTCAGCTCAGGTCATGATCCCAGTTTCCTGGGATCCAGCCCTGCATTGGGCTCCCTGCTCTGCTGGGAGCCTGCTTCTTCCTCTCCCACTCCCCCTGCTTATGTTCCCTCTTTCGCTGGCTGTCATTCTCTCTGTCAAATAAATGAATTTAAAAAAAATGTGTTGAGAAATAAATTAAACAAATACAAAAGTAAAGGCTTATGCTTGCTATAGCCTCCAACTCAGTTCCCTAGATAGATAGCGATTGTGCTTCTGTCTTATCTGTGACATCAAAACCCAATCCTTCTACTTGATTATGTCAAGAAAGCTAAACTTCTCTGCTTGAAACTTGACCTTGGTCATCTATCAAGTGCCCTCGAGTATTGCCCAAGCCTTGTCTTTGCTCATACAACTTGGCTTTCAATTAAAGATCATTGTTAGAATATTAAATCAGATCAAAGATAATTTAAAAAATAAACAAATATCAGGAGTACTTGGGAATAAACACACATAATTACATCCCAATTTATAAAATACAAAGATACTGTTGGGGAAAAGTAAATATGTTATTTAATATTGGATCTTTGCATCTGATGGGACTTAATGGTGATAAACATTCTATACTACTGAATACTTCTATTAGAACAATTTTTAAAAATTAATATAAAGATGTAGGAAAAATAATAGTTATAAACCTTCCTGTTTTTTGACATCTCTATAGCAATATGCTTTTCATACTTGCTCGAGCACAAAAGACATCTAGACACTAATTATTACTAACTCCATCTTGGCCCAAGACACTACTATTTTTGAGAATACTTTATGTGTAGTAATTGCCACTGAAAAACTATCTTTTATAACCTACTTCCCATCTTTTACCCCAAAATCCATTTTAAAAAAAAGTATAGCAAAACATTGAAATATTTACAGTTCTCATTTCAGATTGCAAACTTTTATCTAATAACCTTTAAACCAGGGACTCTTAAAGGGTAGTCTGGAGAGCCCTGGCATTCCTTTTGAGGGGTCTTCAAGAGCAGAACAATTCCATAATATAAAAAGATGATATTTACTTTTCTCACTCCCATTTGTTTAAGAGTGTAGGGTGACAATTTCCTAAAGATCCATGATGTGTCATCATTCTTTGTAATGAAATATCTCAGCATATGAAAGAACCTAGTGACTAATATTTTCAAATGACTGACGCATGATGTTACAAAATCATGCAGGATTGGGGCACATGGGTGGCTCAGTTGGTTAAGCCTCTGACTTCAGCTCAGGTCATGATCTTGGGGTCCTGGGATCGAAACCCACATCGGGCTCCCTGCTCATCCGGGGAGCCTGCTTCTCCCTCTCCCTCTGCCCCTTATCCCACTCCTGTTCTCTTGTGTGCTCTGCTTTCTGTCAAATAAATAAAATCTTGAAAAAAATCATGCAGGATAAAAGATCCAATCAAATTACAAGACTGACAAGTGCATTTTAATAAAACATAATGAAAATATTTAGTTTTTAAATTTTAATATGGTTTCAGATTTCCCATTGCAGTTACCTTTAAGAAACTACCAGTTGATAAATTTTGGTGCAGCATCTAAAAATAATATTCTCTATTATCTGAAAAGGCAACTAAGTACCCCTTTCTCTTCCAACTACAGATCTATGGGTGGCTAAATGTATTTCATATATTTCAAGAAAAAGAACATATTGTAAAAGATTGAATACAGAAGCAGTTATGAGAATCTGGCTGAAAAATCACCATATTTTGTTGAAGTATTTTATTTACATTAAGAAGTAACAGGTTTAGTGTTATTATATTTAAATTAATTAGCAGATTATTGTAAAATGTCACAATTAACATTTTTAATCTGGTTGGTCAGTATGTATAGCCCACGTAAATACAAGGTCCATGGGAGTCCCCCATAATTTTAGGAATGAAAAAGAGGTCTTGAGGGTGAAAAGGTTGAGAACTGCTTCTTAAGTTTTTAAAATATTTATGTATTTATTTTAGAGAGAGAGAGAAGAAAGAGAAAAAGAGCACAAACAGGTGGAGGGGCAGAGGGAGAGAGAGAGAGAGAGACTCTCAAGCAGACTCCCCGCTGAGCGTGGAGACTGAATCAGGGCTCCAACCCAGGACCCTGAAATCATGACCTCAGTGAAATCCAAAGTCTGTCCCTTAAGTGACTGCACCATCCTGGTACCCCAAGAGCTGCTACTTAAATAAGACATAACTGTTACACAAATCAAAGAAGTTCACAGGTGCGTATCAGCCCTTTAATGTGGTTATTTCTCATTCACTTAATACAATTGCCCAAAAGTTTGTGAATTATTATTTTTTTATGTGTTTGTGTCTCTTTCTCTCAAGAAGATCTTCAAAAATACACCTATATTCCTTATTTGCTTGTACTGTAGAAATTCAAATTTCTAAACAACTGAGCAGCATCCAATTTCAAATTTCCAGCTCCACAGATTTTTATCTCCCTGAGAAGTATGCTTTTTGATCTTACTCATCTGGATAATTACTCTCCACACCAGCGGATTACAGCAGGCTTTACATTATGCACACTTCTTCCACCACTCACCAGTCAAGATCTAAGGAACACAGTAGCAGGTGGAAAAGGGCAGAAACACGACCCAGGCCACTGCCTTTTTACATAGCAAAACCTATGTTACTCTGTATACTGCACAAGAGACAGAATTTTTTTTCCCTATATGCTTCACAGCATCTGCAAATCATACGGTTGTTAACTTTTTTTTTACCACTCACCTCTTCTCTATAAATTTTAGAATCTACTGAAGAGAAGAAGAATCAGAGGTAGTAAGTTCTTTTATAGGAATATTTGACTAGATGTCTAGGGATTCATAATAACTGATATTTAGTGCTTTGTGACTGCAAGTTAAGCCAAAATTTAATATAATAAGCTAGATCACCATTCTGGAGAATAATGACTTTAGATTTTGTATGTGTGAATATGATCACATGGACTGTATATTTCAATAACTGTCCCCCTGTAATTTTAGGTCAGCTAACAGGAGACTTTATATAAATTGCTACCAACCATAAATATTCAAGTTTAAAGTGACACTAAAAATGTGATGAGTGTTCAATGAATGTAGAAGTACAAATGCTGTGAAGGCAAATGAAACTTCTAAAGAAATATTATAGGAATAAAAGCTAAATTAACCAGCTAAGGAACTACTATGAGTATCTGAAGGATACAAAGGATATAAATAAAAAGGTTGAATAAAAGTAATTTAACATGATTTTAGAGGCAAGAAAGAGGTGAAAAATTCATGAAAATTGGACAGCCAAATTTAATAGTCAACCACCAGCAAGCTCCTTCAAGTAATATTGTACTTGCCAACTGGTCACATTCAATCCTTGTTACTATTGTTTGTTTGCCTCCAGGAGAAGTGGGATGCAAATTAACAAAATATTGGAACTCCTGGGGACTCAGTCAGTTAAGCTTCTGCCTTCGGCTCAGGTCATGATCCCAGGGTCCTGGAATCGAGTCCCATGTTGGGCTCCCTGCTCAGCGAGGAGTCTGCTTCTCCCTCTCCCTCTGCTGCTCCCTCCCCCGCTTGTGCTCTCTTTGACAAATAAATAAAATCTTTCAAAAATTAACAAAATATTAAAATTTTGAGTATCTGAATTCTACTCGTTTTCATTATGTTAGGATCCCAAACACTTTTACTATATTTAACCTGGAAACTATAATTGTCCTCTAGAGACCTGAGAAACCAGATGTCAGTGAACCCCAAAGTCCAGATCTGGGCACCCAGCTTTCAGTGTCAGCCAGGGTTCATTCTCTTACATACCCCCGAAATTATATCTACCCAGAATAGGGTTTAGTAAAAATGAGAAATAGATTGGAAGAAATGCATGACCAGAAAATGGCCAAATAAACAGAAGAGAAGTGATCATTATCTAATAGTGATGATATGATTTTGTTAAATCATGTACCCACAAAACCCCTGCTTTACTACTATTGGTATTAAAATAAATAATAAATTTAATAAATCTTTGAATATTTCCTAAAGATAACTTTTTCCATAAATCTATTAGATCCGGACTATATAAAGAAGTGTTGAAACTCAACAGTAAAAGTTAAATAAAATGAGCCCAAACCATGAGTGGGTGCCTCACCATAGAGGATGTGGGAAGATGTCAACACAGTTAGTGATTAGGGAAAGGAGATGTGAACTGTGTGTCACTGCACATTAACGGGTGTGGTTACAATGAAAGAAAGAATCAGCAGCCTGGGTGCTGGTGCGGACGCAGAGGAACCATATCACCCACACACTGTGACAGGGTGTGTCAGATGATACAGCAGCTCTGGAAAAAGCTTTGGCCACGTGTTACGAAACTAAGCATGGAACCACTAGGTCACCCAGCAGTTGTACTCCTGGAATTTATCCCCTGGAATGAAAACTTATGTTCCCATGAACACCTGCACACAGGTGTCCACTGTAGCTTTATCTAGAACCTTCAAAACGGAGAACCACCCAGGTGTCCTGCCACAGGTGGATGGCTACACAGCTGCTGTAAATCCACAACACGATCCCACATGAGAAAGGAACATACTACTGCTACTGGGAAAGGCCCTCCCGGGACCGAACGCAAGCCAGGAGTCCCTGAGCTCTCCTGCCCGCTGAGCCTCCACCTTGGCCTAGAAGGACTTGAACACTGGTGTGGTTTCTAGCAGCTCAAGGCTGCAACCCTGGGATGATCCTAGCCCCCCGTTACATGCCTGGCTGAGAAAACTGAAGGCCTGCAAAATAATTCAATGTTTGTCCGAGCCTGTTCTTACCTGAAGTTAGGGCCCGGTCTCCCAGTCTCTCTGGGAGGGTGGGAGCCCAACCAAGATAAGTCCCAGTTAACAAACCCAGATGGCCTGCACAGGGACCGAGTCCCCTTGCAGCTTTTTGTAATTTTTCATTTCCCTGACTGTACTTATGACCCCCCGGCCCCACCATTCCCTTCATTCTCCCTTTAAAATACCCAGCCACCCTTATCCAAATCAGAGTTCAGTTCCACTGGACTGTTTCCCCTACTGCAATGATACATCACTGATTAAAATCTCTCCGCACCATTTTAACTGGTGTCGGGTTTATTCATGTTTGAAAACGCACATAACAGCCTGGATCAATCTCCAGAGAATTATGCTGAGTGAGAAAAAGTCAATCCCAATTATACTGTATAATTGCAAACAAACATTCCTGAAATGACATGAGAAACGGGGAACAGATGAATGGCTTCCAAGGGTTAAGGACAGGATGTGTGTGGGTGTGCAGGAGGGAAGAGACCCTTGTGCAGATAGAATTGTCGCATCCTCACTGTGTCATCAATGTCAAGATTCTGCCTCTGATGTTGTATGACAGTGATGCAAGATGTTATTATTGGTAAAAAGTGGGCAAAGGGGACACCAGATCTTTTTGCACTATTTCTCATAACTTTATATGAATTTGCAATTAGCTCAAAGAAAAATTAAAATACATTTATGGTAATTAGAAATCTTATCAGGCTATATGTTTAAAAATTTCAAGAGATCTCCAAAAGGAAATATCCTTGACATTCAATGGTATTTTTATGAAAGCCAAAGACACGATTTCCCTAGTGTACATGTTTTACAATTTCCCAATTTCCCAGTATGAAAAACTTCAAAAAATTATTGTCATACTCAAAAGATTTTACTGTAAATATCAAGCAGCTTGTTTTTTGTTACCTAATATCTAAGCATAATGTATATTATCTGCTCTAAAAGAGGTGGTATAGCAGAAAAAAAGTTAAAAGGATGCATGATACTGTTACTTAAATTCTCTGAACTTCCTTAAATAAATCAATAAGGCATGGAATAAATGCACCTAGATTTAAAGGTAGTTGCTTCAGGATAAATAATAAGTTTGTGTGAATACACACCGCCATGTGGTAGAACTAAAAAAATAGGGGTAATAGGTATTATTTATTAATGAGTTTTATTCATTTGAAAATGAAGTTCAAACGAGGATTCTTTTCACTTATTACATCAAAATCATTAGCTAATGAACAACAACAAAAAGAAACCATTCTTATTTTTGGAAGAGATCATGGTATTTCCAACCTACTGAAAGAATTCTCTACAGCATTTTGCTAACTGGCTCACCAGTGAGCATTTCAAATTTGAGAATGACACTTCACTCTACAATCTATTCACACTGATTGCAATCTAGAAGGGCTGTATAACTGAGAAAGGGATATACCTCTCTAACTTCTCTCCTCTCTTCTTTTTCTTTATAAGGTTTTATTTTTAAGTAATTGTTTTATTTTAAGTAATCTCAAGCCCCAAAGTAGGGCTTGAACTCACAACCCTGAGATCAAGAGTCCCATGCTCTACCCACTGAGCCAGCCAGGCACCCCTGTTCTCTATTCTTAAATCTACCCACCGAAGGAACAGAGAAGATAGCAATGGTAAAACACTTAAGCCTACCATGAAGTCGTAGATTTGCAGTTATTATTCTATCATTTCTCAATTACAACTGCAACTTTTAATTCTTATTAAATAAATTAAATCTTATTAGCAATGTTGTTAGAATTCAAATGCAACTGACCAATTAGGAACCTTAAGGATTTAAATTTGAATAAGCAAAAATTCAGAGTCTTGACAAGAGAGACTATTCCAGAATGACAGGTGCTGAAATTATAGTTCTCCAAACAAGCTGGATTTGTACCTTCTTAATGATGCATTAAGTCTCATAAATCGTCTGATATAATGATGTTACCAGTGTAACACAGCAATTTTCATTAGAGATAGAAAAATCCATTTTATCTTCAAATCTCACAGTAACAAATAGTTTATAAAAGTGGTCAAAACTACATTTTCTTTAGACATCTGACTGTCTTTTTTGGCCCCAGAAATGTTTTGTCAATCTGCCTTTCACCATTTTCATTTATTTATCCCAAAGATAATTTCTAAGCTCACTATATCTTGTATGTATTTTATTTTGATAGACAAGTAAGATTTGATTGCAGACCTGGAAGAGTCTATAAATTTATACTCTGTTTTCAATATGGTGCTACTAATAAGAAAGATAATTTGATAAAGTCTCCTTGGAACTGTACCATTTGTATCTATTGTAAAATGCTTGAAATAATGGGCCTAAATCTTCAAGTCCAAGAGTAAATGCCAATTTTAAAATTTTGGCTATTTCCAATAGTCCATCAACTTTTCATAATTGAATATTTTTGACAATTACATTATAAAAAATTCTAATTTGTCAAGGAGACTATCCTTTCCCCATAGTGTATTCTTGCCCCCTTCTCAAAGACAAGTTGACTATATATATGTGGGTTTTTTATCTAGGTTCTCTATTCTCTTCCATTCATCTATTTGTGTGCCTTTAAGCCAATAACAATGTTTTGATTAATGAAGATTTATAATATAGTCTGAAATCAAGAATGATGCTTCCAGCTTGTTTCTTTCTTAAGATTGCTTTGGCTATTCTGGGTATTTTGCTGTCCCATGTGAATTTTGAGATGGTTCTTTCCATTTCTGAAAAACATATCATTGGGATTTTGATGTGCATCATATTGAATCGGTAGATGCTTTGAGTAGTCTGGATTTTAACAATATTTAGTCTTCCAATTCAAGAACATGGGATGTCTTCCTATTTATTTGTGCCTGCTTTAAATTCTTTTATCAGAATTTTATAGTTTTCACTGTACAAATCTGTCACTTCCTTGATTAAGTTTATTCCTAAGTATTTTTTAAAGGTTTTTATTTGTTTATTTAAGTCATCTCTATACCCTATGTGGGGTGCCTGGATTCACATCCCAGAGATGAAGATTCACATACTCTCCTAACTGAGCCAGCCAGGTACCCCTATTCCTAAAAATTGTATTCTTTTGATGCTATTAGAAATGAGATTGTTTCGGGTGCCTGGGTGGCTCAGTCAGTAAGTTTCTGCCTTCGGCTCACATCATGATCCCAGGGTCCTGGGATCGAGTCCTGCATTGGGCTCCTTGCTCAGCAGGAAGCCTGCCTCTCCCTCTGCCTGGTGCTCCACCTGCTGGTGCTCACTCTCCCCCCCCTTTCTCTCTCTCTCTCTGTCAAATAAATAAATGAAAATCTTTAAGAAAAATGAGATTGTTTCCTTAACTCTCTTTTCAGATGGCTCATTGTTAGTATATAGAAATGAAACTGATTTGTGTATGTTGATTGGTATTCTACATCGTTACCTCATTTATTATTTCTAGTAGTTTTTTGGTGGTCTTTAGAATTTTCTACATATAGCATGTATCATCTGCTAAAAGAGTAAATTTTACTTCTTTTCTAATTTAGATTTATTTTATTCCTTTTTGCTTGCCTCGCTGTTCTGGCAAGGACCTTGAGTACTATAGTGAATAGAAGTAATGAGAGCTGTTGTCCTTGTCTTGTTCCTAATTCTAGAGGAAAAACTTTCAACTTTTTACCATCAAGTAGAATAAATTGTTAACTGGTCATACGTAGCCTTTATTATTTTGAAGTACATTCTCCCTATACCTAGTTTGTGGAGTGTTTCTCTATCATAAGAGTGTATTGAATGTTGTCAAATGCCTTTTCTGCATCTGTTGAGATGATCATGTGAGGTTTATCTGTCGTTCTGTTCATATGGTGCATCACGTTGATTGATTTGTAGATGTTAACACGTCCTTGCATCCCAGGGACAAATTATACTCAGTGGTGGTGCGTGATGCTTTTAATGTACCATGAAAGCCAGTTTGTTAATATTTTATAGAGGATGTTTGCATCTATGCTCATCAGGGATACTGGAATGTAATTTTCTTTTCTTGAAGTGTCTTTGGTTTTGATTCAGGGTAATACTGGCTACATAATATGAGTTTGGAAGTGTTCCATCTCTTCCATTTTTTGGAGGTGTTTGTTGAATAACTGGCTATCCAATGCAAAAAAAAAAAAAGAAAAAGAAAAAGAAAAAAAGAAAAATTAAAAGAAAGAAATTGGGACACCTGCCTTACACACACAAAAAAATCAACTCAAAATGGGTTAAGGACTTAAATATAAGACTCCAAACCATAAAACACCTTGGAGAAAACATAGGGGAAAACCTCTTGATACTGATCTTGCTAATGATTTCTTGGCTAGGACACCAAAATCATAGGCAACAGCATGAATAGACAAGTGAGACTACATCGAACTAAAAGTTTCCACAGAGCAAAGGAAACAATCAACAGAATGAAAAGGAAACTTATGAAATGGAGGAAAATATATGCCAACCATATACCTGATGAAGGGTTATTTTCCAAAATATATAAGAAACTCCTACAACTCAACAGTAAAACAAAAACAAAAGAACAACACGAATCACTCCATTTGAAAAATGGGCAAAGGACTTAGCCATTTCTACAAATAAAACATATAATAGCCAACAGCTGTATTAAAAGATGCTCAACATCAGTAATTATCAGGAAAATGTATCAGAACTACAAGGAGGGATCACCTCACACCTGTTAGAATGACTATTATAAAAGAAAAAGATAACAAGTGTTCGTGAGGATGGGAGAATTTGGGACCATTGTACATTATTAGTGGGAACGTAAAGTGGTGCAGTGGTTATTGAAAAGAGCCTGGAGGTTCTTCAAAAAATTAAAAAGAGAACTAGTGTATGATCCAGCAATTCCACTTCTGGGAATATATGCAAAAGAATTAAATCAGAATCTTAAGAGAGATCTGTTCCTATGCTCACTGCAGCAATATTTGCAACGGCCAAGATATATAAACTATTGTTTATAATAATTGCATGTTGAAATGATAATACTTGGGATATTTTAATGATACATATATGTATAAATAATTTTCATCTTACTGTAGGATGGTGAGCGGCATGTGTGTCTTCTAACATCTCATCAATCAATGGGCCCCTTAGAGTCACTGCCCATGGCTAAATTACTATTCCCAAAGCACTATGCGGGGCCTGTAGTGGAGACCTAAAAACACTGCTGAAGTAATTACTCATTACCTTCACTTTTAATAGAACAAAATAAATCTAAACACCCATCAAAGCCATGCGTGAAGTTCCATTAGCAACTTTTAACATATCTTTAAGCCAGCATCCTTAAACAAATTAAACTCAAAATTTATACTGAATTACAGACTTCACTTAAGTAGTTATTTCTTGTCGAATGTCTCTACTTGTGCTGGATTGTGCACATTAACTTCTACCACCATGTTAATACACCACATGGTTTAAAATATATATATATATATATATATATATATATATATATATATATATATATATATATATAAATTTGAAGTAACTGTTCACCCAAAAGAAGAAGAATGTAATGCAGGACTCTGAAGTGTACAGTAGACTGATTTTGGAGAAATATTTAGAATGAAATAGAAAGGCAACATTTCATTTTGGTGTTGTGAGATTATACAACAGAAATATAATAATGCAGGTGGATACTGTAAATATCTCAGAGTTCTGATAGACAAATCACTTGTGCATAAACATTTGTATTAGAAACCGTGCAACCAATTATCATAGCTATGAACGATATGTGAAGATATGTTTCACTTCCTAGATATGGTACTCTCATCATAATTTTCATATTTGAAAAAAGTCACTAGGCAGATAAATGATTGAGTATAATTTTTTTTAGAATCCTGTCTTATTTTTATTTTTTTATAATATTTTTTTATTATATTATGTTAGTCACCATAAAGTACATCCCTAGTTTTTGATGTAAAGTTCCATGATTCATTACTTGCATATAACACCCAGTGCACCATGCAATAAGTGCCCTCCTTAATACCCATCACCAGCCTACCCCATGCCCCCACCCCCCTCCCCTCTGAAGCCCTCAGTTTGTTTCCCAGAGTCCATAGTCTCTCATGGTTGATAATAATTTATTCAAAATGAGGCTTACATATCTTAAAACTAAACTGTTCACTTCTATGTTGAAATCGTATGTTACCAAAATACACATTGTAGTATCATTCAATTTAAAAAATATTTTGGCTTATAGGGGCGCCTGGGTGGCTCAGTCGGTGAGTGTCTGCCTTCAGCTCAGGTCATGATCTCAGGGTCCTGAGATCAAGTCCTGTGTCTGGTTCCCTGCTCAGCAGGGAGTCTGCTTCTCCCTCTCCCTCTGCTGCTCCCCCCGCTTGTGCTCACTCTCTTGTACCTGCACGTGTGCTCTCTCAAATACATAAAATCTTTTAAAAAAAATACTTTGGCTCATAAAAAACTCTGCCTTTAGTTTTCATATATTTTCTTTTGTAAATTGAAAGAATTTTTATTCATGGGGTTTTAAGCAATGTCAAAACCTATCTAAACTTCCCAAACCTCCAAAAATACGTACTTTGCAATCAGGTGATTAATATAATTTTGATTGAAATGAAATGCATTCAGAAATATAGCAGGTTCTTTTAAAGTACTTCCATAGGATAGAATCAAAGTAACTCCTAAATCTGTCTGTGTAACTTCACTATTCATCACTGTAGAAATAAGGTGAAATCAATACCATGTGGCACCAAGCAGCAAAGGAAGCCAGGCACGCAAGCAGGAGCTGAGACCTTCTGCACTCATGTGATTGACAGCATCCTACAGAACAGCTAATCATCCTGACAAGACTCTATTTCATGAAAAAGAATTGTTAGATCGAGAGCTGTCATGATCAATAAATGTGAATTTAAAATATATAGTCGACCTAATTCTGTGTGCAATTTGTTTAAAATTATTTCCTATATTTTTACTTAGTGTCCTTCATTTAACAATATTACTGAGCGATAATAAATGGTTCTGAGTTGGAATATGTTTGTGTTGATAACGGACAAGGCTATGGCTGCACTCTAATAAATTAGCTACTTAATCTTCCTAAGATAATCAATATAATTATAATGTAATCATTCAGTGTTATCAAAGTCAGCATTATTATGAAATTTAAGACGCATTTATCTGTGTGTGTCCAATGTCTAGAAAACAGGATATGCTCCATAAATCTTTGTGGATTTCATGGATGACAAACCTCAAAATAGTTACTAGAATCTTTAACCAAATAGCCCCACAGTAATTTATTTTCGCCTGTTATTTAAGGCCTTGGAATACAATAATTAATATTTGCCTTTGCTTCCTGAATATCTGGCAAGATGCCCTGTCAATGGCTTTCCTTAGCCCAGCATCCTATGTGTTCTAAAACACACAATCACGCTTACATACAAGTGCTCTCCATCTAGCAGTGTTTTTTCATCTTGCCCTGAAACGTATCTTTCCACTGCTGCTAATATTGATTCAGGGTCTTTGACAGACTAACACACATTCAACCAACATAATCAGGTTTGTAATCTATATTCTTGATTGTGTCATTAAGACCTGTCACTAAAGTTTTTCAAACTTACAATTTTCTAATTAAAGAGATTCACAGAGCACACTTGTAGAATTGAAAAGAAAGGACATGAAACTTCTCAAATGAGGTATTAGGCGACAGAAGTCATGTAATTCAAAGGCAGTCGATATTGCTAAAAATCTTCCATAATGATTCCCACACTATATTTCTATAGCCGGTTTCCTGAAGTGGCAAGACAAATTTTCAACAGTTGTCTGTACACTATCTGTCTAGTTTTATTATATATATAAAAAAGAAAGGTGCTCCCCTCCCCCACAAGCATCATTTATATTACTAGACATGTTTTCATGTATATTCGTTTGGTTGTGATTTGTTTTCACTTTGGTTGAGTAAAAGTTTGGTTGAGCTAGATAGCAACTTTTTTAAGTTAAAAATTGCAGCATGGGGGCACCTGGGTGGCGCAGTCGTTAAAGGCGTCTGCCTTCGGCTCAGGGCGTGATCCCGGCGTACCGGGATCGAGTCCCACATCGGGCTCCTCTGCTGTGAGCCTGCTTCTTCCTCTCCCACTCCCCTGCTGTGTTCCCTCTCTCACTGGCTGTCTCTCTGTCACATAAATAAATAAAATCTTTAAAAAAATAAATAAATAAATAAAAAAAATAAAAAAAATAAAAATTGCAGCATGAAGCAATCAAAGACAGAATGGACTAATTTTAAAGATGACACTGTTTTATTAGTGTACAGTTTGTAGGTGTATTAGCTTTCTTTCTAGAGCTATAGTAACAAAGCAGACAGATCGGGTGGCTGAGAACCCAGCTGAGCACCCTACACTTCTGGGGTCTGGAAGTCCAAAATCAGGTGTTGTCAGGGTTCACCCCTTCTGAGATCTGGAGTGGACTGGCTTCTGGCGGTTTGCTAACAACCTTTGGCGTTGCTTCTCTTGTAGATGATGCATCACGCAGATCTCTGCCTTCACCTTCACATGGCATTCTCCTGTGTAAGGGTCTGTGCCCAAATTCCCCTTTTTATGAGAACACCAGTATGACCTCCTCTTAACCTACTGAATCTGCAACAACCCTATTTCCAAAAAAGGTCACATTCTGAGGTGCCAGGGATTAGGGTTTCAACATGTGAATTTTGGAGGGATACAATTCATACATTAACAAAAAATTCTGGACATATCTGAATGTGGTCTGCTTTATTTATTTAAGTCCAATGTATTAAGAGAAAGGAGAAAGCAACAGAAAAATCTGGCTTTGATGTATGACTTGAATTCAGTGCTTTGTCATTCTAACAATGCTGTCTGCAAGTACCGTGAATGCATTTTTTAAAACTGCAGCCTTCCATGGATAAAGAAAGCAAATACAATGTTTGATGTTTGGATAATAGATATTTTTCTCTTCTGACACTGAGATAGACAATTTTCTCTTTATGCAGGCAAAACCCTCTTCTGAGTGCTTAACACTCATGAGTTAATAGCATTTTTTGAGGCTGGAGAGAAAACACTGATACTGGTCTCCATGAGCAGCTCACTGGAGTGCACCTGCTATTTTTATATCTATTCAACTACAATTTACTCACAAATCCATGTAAGAGATGCAGTGACAGATCTTACCTCAATAGATGCATTTGGGTTTTATCATTTTATTTTTAGGGTCACAACTACTGAGACTGATCTTTCAAATTCTTCTGCTGTTCTCCATTGACAATGACACATGTTCTCGCCATGTGACTCCTGGCTCCTCGGTAGCAGGGTGCACATTACCCACTGCAACACCTGCGCAGTTCTTTATAATCACAGACCCTAAAACGGTGCTGGGAGTACAGTATTCATCAGTAAAAGGTAAAAGGATTTGAGTTTTCCTTCACTGATGTACTATGTTAATGTTTCTTGGGGATGTATTTACATGATTGATAAGTGTGAATGAATCCACTCTAAAACTGCCAAAAAATATTATTGAGCATGTCTTCCTTTTTTTTTAAAGACCTTATTTATTTATTTGAGAGAGAGGGAGAGAGAGAGAGCATGAGTAGGGAGAGTGGCAGAGGGAGATGGAGAAGCAGGCTCCCCACTGAAACTGAACAGGGAGCCTGATGCGGGACTCGATCCCAGGACCCTGGAATCATGACCTGAGCCAAAGGCAAATGCTTAACCGACTGACCCACCCAGGTGCCCTCTGTGTCTTCCTTTTAAAACAGGCTCCTCAACATAATTATCTGAAAATTAAAAACAAGTTAACTGGTCTCTTCCCTCTGACTTCAACAGAAGCCTGAGACGGTGAAGTCACCTTTATTAAAATGAGCACGTCTCATGACTTTTCAACTCTTTCAATCTAATTCACCTTGTTTCATTAGGTATGTGTGATGTAGAACAACATGTTTTCATTTCCTTTAGTTTCATCTATTCTTGTGACAAAGAATATGTGGCTCCATGTTTTGATGTTTGATTGTCAGCATCTTTTCAACCTAACCCTTCTTTACCTTCCGCCCCAGGTTTGGGAAAGCTGGTAAGAAGCTCCCTATTTGGCACTGGTAGATGTTCAGACCACGTGCCAAAGAAACCATTCCTAGAGTGCCAACCACTCTACGGAAACAGAAACACAAAAACGAAGCAAAATCCCAGCCAGTCTTCTTTCCTGGTTCTTTCAAGCTACTTGAAGCCAGACTGAGAGTCCCACTGTTCCCCCTTCCCCGTGTGTGTGTGTGTGTGTGTGTGTGTGTGTGTGTGTGACCATCAGGAATGACATCAGATCCAAATATTTGGTGGAGATCCATCTTGATTCTGCAGCTTAAGTCATGATACCCAAAAAAACAAATAATCCACATAGAGCAAAATGTAGGGAAGAGGGATCCTTTTCCCCACGATGAGTGAGATATTATATGTTTTCTTTGGTTTATTTTTTAGCTCTGTAGGGGTTTGAATCTCATCCAAATTTCCTTTGTAGTTAATCTCTAGAAAGTTAATCATTTTAAGCTAGCCAATATATTTAACTCAAGTCCAAGCAAAGAAGTAAACATTGTGTTTCTTTGCACAAATAATTTTACATTATGAGTAGTGTGCTGGAGCCGCAGGCTGTAGTTTCCAAGAGTTTGTATACAGCTATCCCCAAAGACACATTCAGTGATGTCATGTCAGCAGTGGCTAGTTTTCAGCTGCAATGGAGCATTTACACCAGGAAAACTGATAAATTCTACAAATCAGGACTTTTTTTTGAGAGCACCATCAGATTTTAAAAGGGAAAAGAAGGCGAATTCTTTGGTATTGGTCTCAATTGCAATGAGTGTGTCCCAGCTTGTAGCTGCAGAGCTTTAGCTATTTTTAATCTACTAAATTAAAATTCTCTCACAAATCCAGGTAAGGTAAGAGATACACTGACAAATTATCTTTCAATGGATGCATTTGTTTTTTATCCTCATAATGCTAACATTAAATTCCGCACAAGTAGAAAAAAAAGAATAGGTGGGGGACAAATTAGAATCAAATGTTCTCTTCCTTAGTACATCAGATCAGCTCATTTGAGGTTATTTTTTTTCCAAACATGTCTTCTCCCTATACAAAGACAGGCAGTGTGAGAGCTGCACAGCTTTTACTTAGGGCTGTATACTGAAATAGCCCACAGAGCTATTTACCAATCTGTGGGTCACATGTTAGAAACTTAAGTCATAATCTCTGGGAACAGAACCCCAAGAGACTCTACATCAGAAATTTACTCTGAAATCAACAGGTTGTTTTTGTTTTTTTCCTACTGGCAGTATGACTGACCTTCGTTTCTTACAGCTCGACCTTCCGGATATCTCTCAGTAAGAAGGTCCTCCTCTGTATGAAAGGACATACCCACCTGTGGTAGTGACTGCCGTCACTGAAATCTATAGAATCATTTCTGGTTTGTCACTGAGTAACAGATGTTGTATCCAGATTGCCAGATCATTCTCCCATCCGTGTAAATGAGAAATTACTAACCCAAAGCATTATTTTGTAAGATATGACATCACTTGATTAATCTTATGTATGTTAATTAATGGAGCAAGTGATAGCAGTTCATAAAGGGTTTTAGAGAGATCTATATGAGAGACCCCTAAAAATGATCAGCATCTTGAAAGAAAACAATGTTTCCGACTGGAAGGAAAACAAACAAAAATTATGGGGGACAGTGCATATTAAGATATAAATAATCAGATATTTTTGATAAAATTAAAGATCTATGCTATTGCAATTTTATGTTGGAACTTTATCAAGTAAGAATATATAATCAAATATAATGAATAATAAAATATCTAGAAGATTATGAATAACAGTTGTGGGTAGCTATATACTTTTTAAAGGTGTCATAAAGCACTTTGATGTAGGCAGAATTCATACAGCACCTGCTGTCCAACCCAAGGACTATCTAATACACATATCTCAATGGTGCACAATAATTCTTCAATTATCTGATAGTAGGAAACAGTCGTAGAGGGGTTAATGCAGCTTCTCATGTTGACCCAGCCAGCAAAATGCATAACTAGATTTGAATTCAAATCTAACAATTGCAAAATGCATGGCATTTTTTTTTCTGAAGCTTAGTCCTTGATGAAATTAGCACCACAGCCCCTCCTGCTTTCTCCATAATCAGGAGCAGCTCCACTCAATGGCCTCATTAATCCCAACTTCCTGCACAACGATCACTCATTTATTTTCTGAGCGACTTCTGTAATAGATGCTGCAGATCCAAAGGTGAATAAAGCAAAATAGTTGCTCTTATCATTGAAATAGGAGACAAGTATTTTCAAGTAGTAATTTAAGGCAAAATTCAAAAAAAGATTGAAATCTTAAAAGTTTAAACCCATGGAAGTTTGCCGAGGGAGTTCTGGGGCAGGAAGAGCAGGGCTGGATGCTGATGCCTCTGATGGGCTGACGTCAGGATAGGAGGAGGGATCTGCCTGCAGGTGAAGCATCCTTGATAAAAACGCCCTCCCCGACACCTGTCACCACAGGTGTCCCCTGCAGCGGAATTCCAGTTCATACTCTTCCTGTCATTGCTCAACTTGTCTTCTCATGATTAATCTCTCAAGGCTTCAGGAAAATGGAACTAACCACCATTTTGGAAACGACATTTCCTGATGGTTTCTCAGGACATTAATTTATCAATTCCTCAAATTCTCCTTTCTCAGTCACAAACGAAATGTATCCCTATCAAAGTAGATTTTCAAAAACTGAAAACACAATTCTCACTTAACATGTGGAAAGCACAAATGCCATATATTTATAACATCATTAATGAGAAAAACAGTAAGATGGTAAAGATGTGTCTAAGAACATTTGAGGAGCTCAGTATTTAAAGGCATTTAAAATATATGTTAGAATGAGACTCCTAGATTAAATACAGAACTAGATAATGTGCTATAGGATGCCAAAACTGCAGCCTTTGGGATCAACTGTTCTACCAGACCGAAATCGACAAGATAACATTTGACTTCATAATTTCCAGGGCATAATCAATTACAAGATAGCAGAGTAAAAGCAGAAAAATTATTCCAAAGAATTAAATAATCGTTAGGCAAGCCTATAAAAATATGCCCCAAGGTGACGATGAAAAAACATGTTGCACATTTCTTTTTGTCTTATTTCCAAAATTTGGACAATTTTCCTTAACACTTCACATCAAAGTAGTGTCTATCCCTACTGTATTCAGGAATACACCGCAATATTATGAGCCATCATCTTCAAAAACAGTGGGGTTAAAAATCGCCAGACCACACGTTGTGTAGCAGGTATACTGCCTAAGAGGCTAAACGTACTGCAATCAGATGTTTGGAATTACAACACTGCGTTCTGATTTGCAATGGTATGCCTTCCTATAACGTTAGATGAATTGAAAACAACTGAGTTCATCTACACATTATGGATGTAAAAATGTACACTAAACATAGCTCCATCACATTTCCATTGATTTCTCCTTATCACCAATTCTTCCTGAGGCTTTTAAGATGCCTGATGGATGGATTTTTTTCATATCCAAGGATATGTCAGGAAATACATTTTGAACTTTAAAACACCAAAATATGAAACCATGAATGCCCTTTACACTCTAATTTTCAAACACAGTTGTATTCCTATATCATATAAATGAAATTTTGCACACTTTGCTTTCATATGATTTCCACTGTATTTGCTGAGAAACAACACATTATTCAAATTTTGCTGCTTGCAGGATCCCATTAAACAGTTTTAATGTGCTTAATCTGTACTGCTGTTGCTCAAAGGATTCTTTGAAAAACATTTTTGAAAGTATTTCTGTCTTTAATTTTGGAGAAGCTCCTGATTTCCTCTACTTAAAAATTAGAGGAGAAAATATGCAAATACCAGCAGTATTTGCATATCTCCTCTTTCCTACATTTTCCCGACCAATGAGCAACTCCTGGCGTCCACAAATGCTACAGGCAAGCAGTCCTCTTTTCCTTCCTGCTTTTGCCTGGAGAAAGGAAATGGCGAAGGAAGCTGACCCTGGCAACCCCAGAGTTATAGTTTAATGCTTTCTCTTACTTAAGCTTCAGGTTTGAATCTCTAACTTCGTAGTAAAAATTCCATTTAACTTTCCCACTGTGACGCTGCAGTCAACTTACCCAATATGAGATACATCAACTTTTCTCCACAGTATTTTCCTTTACGGAAACTGTGGCCTCTTTCAAAAGAACATCAGATTCTCATCCCCAAGTACTCATCAGCATAGAGTCTAAATTAATTCTTTCTTTAAAGTCATCGTTGACATCGTCCTCCCTAGGTGTCATAAACTGGTCATTCTGAAGTCATAGCTATTTTAATTTCTTACAAAAATTGGCATTTTGTGGATGCTGGGGTGGCTCAGTTGGCTGAGTATCTGCCTTCAGCTTAAGTCATGATCTCAGGGTCCTGGGATTGAGTCCCACATCAGGCTCCCTGCTCAGTGGGGAGCTTGCTTCTCCCTCTCCCTCTGCCCCTCCCCCTGCACATGCACGCTCTCTCTCTCTATCTCTCGATATATATATATCTGTCTCACGTGAATAACTAAAATCTTAAAAAAAATTGACTTTTTGTTTTCTGTCCTGTCCTTTTCCATAAGCTCCTTAATATTCTTGTCACTTGAACCCAAACTCTCAGATGTTTTCCTCTGGCTGGTTCAGAATCTGCACCATATTTTAAGTTAGGTCAACAGAGAGGAAGAATGCTTGTGAAAATATATACCTTTGTCTGCAGTGAAGCCAGACAGACAGAACTAGAAACAAGGATAGTAATGTATCCCAGGGCATGTTAGATGCAAATAGAAATCCCTAATATGTTTTCCCATTAAGACAAACAATTTGGGGGGAATAATTTTATGATTAACTTAACTCTGAAGTTGTCATTTTTTGCTCTTGAATAAAGTACATGCGCAGTTGTGTCTGCTGCATTTCACCCCATATTGGCACACACCACTAGTGAACATCTGCCATTTATGACCATTATGTGCTTTCGTTATTATTAGCATCTCTCCTGATCCTGTAATAAAATGTTACTCAAGTATGTCCTTCAGAGAGCCTATTCCTCTGATATCAAAGCCCTGCAGCAGATCTGAGGAGAAAGCATTCATGGTTTATGTTTCTATTTGCTCCACCTTCAAAAGATATGGTTCCAGTCTTTAAAAAAGCAAAAAACAAAAAACAAAAACAAAAACACACCTTTATTTATATATTTATTTGAATTGAAGAGTCACTGACATACAATGTCACATTCGTTTCAGGTGTATGACACAGTGATTAGACAAGTCTGTATTTTATGCTCAGCACAAGTGTAGCTACCATCTGTCAGATGTGTAGTCCTCTATATCTAGTTTTACCTATGTTCTAAAACTATGTGGTTTTTGAGAAAATCAGAGTCCCCCAGGCCTCATAATGATAAAATCACATTTGAATCAACTATCACAATTGAATTTAAAATTAGAAAGCATGACACAAGATGATAACATGAGAAGTGCCTCATATCCAGGATCAGTCTTATCCTGGTAAGAGACGCCCAGTCTGAGCCCAAGATATCAGCCCCCAGGACCACACGGGCCTCGCCTCACCGTTCACCACGGGGGACATCTCCACAGTCAGAACGTTCTAGGTCATAGTACACTTTAAAGTTTTATTTGAGTACTTAGTGGTGGAACTACTGTACTTAAAAAGTAAGCACTATAGATGTACAGATTTAACTAATTCATCCCCACCCTCACCCAGGTACAGAAAGACTCACTTTTTTGTCCATAATAATCCTTGCATTATGATTAGAACGCTTTTCTCTTCTTTCCTGCCTTCTTTCCTCCTTTCCTCCCTTCTTTTAATATGCATACTGTTTCCCTTCTATTTATTTTGATATATTTCCTTCCAAAACTAGTCCCCAATGAATGTTAACCAAGGGTTTTTGAAGTTATTAATAGATAGCTTTAATCATTGCCACCCACAGTCACTCAACTAGAAACATGAGGCATCATTTTCTTCTCCTTTTTTTTTCTTAAGATTTTATTTATTTGAGAAAGAGAGAGAGTGGGAGAGAGAGGAAGAGGAAATCTCGAGCACACTCCCCGCTGAGCGCAGAGCCCGAGATGGGGCTCAATCCCAGGACCACGAGATTATGACCTGAGCCCAAACCAAGAGTTGAACATTTAACTGAGCCACCCAGGTGCCCCTCATTTTCTTCTTCTTAATAAAAATGGGAGTAATAATGATATTTACATCAATATCAGCAGCAGCAGCAGCACCATCATCCATATCATTTCTTGAACATCTACCAAATAATTATTTCAAGTTTATTGTATGTCCTAATATTTTGGTCCAAATTATAAAGTTGATTAATTTTTTTCTTTTTTTAAAAGATTTTATTTATTTATTTGACACAGACAGAGAGAGAGAACACAAGCAGGGG
>NW_024426885.1:73970843-74008229 GCF_017311325.1 Ursus maritimus | reverse complement strand
GAGCAACAGGGAGAGGGAAAAGCAGACTCCCCAATAAGCAGGGAGCCCAATGTGGGACTCAATCCCAGGACCCTGGGATCATGACCTGAGCTGAAGGCAGATGCTTAACTGACTGAGCCACCCAGTCGCCCCAAGTTGATTAAATTTTTCAAAAGCATACATAGAACATCTTCAGGCAGTGCCTAAAAAATTATTTCATAGGATGCCTCCAAATGAATGGAAAATTTTCTATTGTAATTCTATACATCTTCAAGCACTCTTTCCAAATTGGTATTCAATAACGTTTCTCGATAGCAGTCATTAAATAATATTCTATTTTCCAAAAACTCATTTTCATCTATCTCTCTCAATTTTCAGAATTAATCTCTCTTTCAAAGACTGAAGTCAAGATATTTAGAGCTTACCTACTATATATCTTAAATTTTTTTCAACCCTCTCTTCAATAACTGGGGGTGTTTTGTTTCATGTGCTGCTGCCCAGTAAGAGCAAACACATACTGAGTGCCAATTATGATACACTTCACAGATAATAACTTATTAAGTCCTTCCAACTCTGTGAGTTAAATACTAAACTAGCCTCATCATACAGAACAGGAAACTGGCATATGAAGGTTGACCAGCCGCCCAAGATTATACACCCATGTAGGGCCAGATCTAGGATTCAAACCCAGGAGTCAAACTGCACAGCTTACTTTTCTTTTCTTTCTTTCTTTCTTTCTTTCTTTCTTTCTTTCTTTCTTTCTTTCTTTTTTTTAAGAGATTTTATTTATCCATTTGAGAGAGAGAGAGAGCATGAGTTGGGGGAAGGGGCAGAGGGAGAGGGATAAGCAGTCTCCCACTGAGCAGAAAGCCCAATGTGGGACTCGATCCCAGGAGCTGAAGATCATGACCTGAGTCAAAGGCAGACACTTAACCAACTGAGCCACCCAGCTGCCCCTACACAGCGTACTTCCTTAACTAAGCTGCTAAACATGCTCATATTAAAGTACAAAGAGTGTGTGGACTGATGCAGCTTTTCGATTGTGACCTAATTTAATTCTTCAATGCATGGTCAGTCTGTGAGGTGGGGTAGATTACTTTTTGTGAGCTTCACTTTTTTTTTTTTAATAAATGCATACTCATTTTCAATTTTTAGGCTAAATTTTGATGGACTAAATTTTGATGACTCTAAAAATATAATGCAATGAGTCTATTAAAATTTCAAGAAGAAAGCTGCAGAGTGGATAGACTGGATCCTACTTCATAAAATACGATGCCTCTGTCTTATCCCATCATTAAAAGGAGATGGAAATGAAGCATACTGAGGAACAGTATGAAAAGTGATCGGAGGAGAGACAGGCCTGGGCTGCAGTAGAAATTGGCAAGGAGAAGGGAAAGCCAGCATTTCTGTATTTCCTACAATCTGGGTGGCTGTGTTACATGGGGAAGTCTCCTTCGCTACAGGCTCTCAGGAGGCATGGGCCCACACTGAGAATAAAGTGATCCTCGAGACAAGTAATTCTAGATTTGTTCAAAAAAGTAAAAATGCAAATATCAAACTTTTCTAGGAAATACAATAGAGTACTGCTTACAGGACAGGCTTTCTTGCATCAACTTGATCCACAATTTTATCCCACAGATCAAAATCTAATGTTGCCCCAAATATTACTGAATGGGATAGCATGTATTTTGAACTGAATTATCTGATTATTGCAATTCATGCTGGCTGGCATGTGTCATGCTTGCAACAACTGATGGAGAAATCAAAGAAGTAAGCTATATCTTTTTACAACTACAGAATGTTGTGTTGTATTTAAGGTACTAAATACAATGACTGTGAAATTGCTCATGTTGTTATATAAAGCTTCTTATTAAACTTCTCTTGTGATCACATGTTCACACCTAAGTGCTTATATTAGAGCAAAAACCCGTTAATTAAAAGGACTTATCTTATTTATTCCTTTTTTTGTATATTTAGGATATGGCACAGGGCCTTACACAGAATAGGTGTCTGATAAATATTTGTTCATTGATAAGCAGTGAAAAGTTTAGAAATAGGTAACTATGTAACTAAAAGCTAAGAAGAATACATATTCATTACTCTGTTTTTTAAAGTAATCTAAATGTAGAATATGATTTACACTAATAAACTTGCAAACATTCTTCATGGGAACCCCTGCTGTTCTAATCAAGAAAGCCAACATTAAGAAAGAAAAAAAAGGAAAGATCTAGGTACACTGACTCTGGTGTAAACTTTATCCCTGAGGATTTCTTCTGTCATTTAATCTAATTATACCCAGTAGTCTTATGATCATATTAAAAGTTTTCCTAATGAAGAGAGGAAGGTAATCTACATCTTCTATTTTTCAACCCCCCCCCCCAAAAAAACACAAAAACACAGGGATGAAAATAGATTAAGCCAAGCTATCACTAAGATATCTGATCAAGGTGTCCATTGTTTTCTTTTTTTGTTGTTCATTGTTTTCATTTAACTTCCCTCTAATCATTGAGCACATTTACTATATATGTCCTTTAGATTTTCATTTCCATTTTTCTATATAAAAAATATTTGATGTATTGAGAAAACTACCAATCACAGCTTTACTTTGAGTCAATGTTTGATTTACATTTTCTGAAGCTATTAAAAACCATTGATAGGCTTTTCAATAAAGCAAGGCTGAATAAAATATTCTTTAAGACAGCAAAGTTCACCATTTATTTTGCATTCATGCATTCATTCATTCATTTTAACTGTATTTTCATTTTCACCAAAGATGTTCCAAAAGGACTTGAAGCATCTCAGAAACAGTGCCAAGACCTAGATTCAGGTTACAATAAACTCCCTCGAAAGCTGGAATTTAAGAAAGTTTTTGTCTGGACCACAGGCAGATGAACTTTCCGTTGTAGGATCTTACGTATCCTAAATGGACTTATTTATCGATACTATGGCACAATAGATAAGTGACATAAAAACAATACATAAATTCAAGATGGAAAAATGGGACAAACTTTGGAAAGGGTCTGCAAAATTACTTATGTGTCAATATAGCAGGATTGAGAGATATCACAACCTTCCAAAACAGACAATTAGAATCAGAATATGAGTCATGAAACTTCCTGTCGGATGGAAAACAGGAGAATCTCTGGCACCTAAAATCACAAAAAAATCAATGCATACATGTAAAAGCATTGTTTTCGATAAAGAACGGTTAAAAGAGCTGAGCTACTTAATATGCCAGGATTTCTACCACTACTTAATTGTTAATGGCTCTCTGAAAAAATACTGAGGATATTTTATAGATAACAATGCTGTCATTCAGAGAGGTTAAATCACATAGCTAGTAAGGACATGGAATTTAAATTCAGGTTTATCTGATGAGTTTGCTCTTTCCTCTAAGCTAGTGGATACCAGGATGCTGAGATTTCACACATCAGTAAAATCTGGTCTGATACTCTTCCCCATCATGACAGAGAGCGATGTAAGATTGTGATCATTTTTTTCAAAAAAAAAATGGAATTAGAGATAATAAATAAACTACCATTAAATATAATTGTATGTTCTTGAGGACTCATGTTGACTTTCTGCTTCTCAAAAGGCTGAAATTTCTGTGTGTTCCTTCTTGCATTTGGTTTTGATACATTTTCCCAATATGTGCCATTTACACATAAGAATTTGGAAATCCCTCTCCTAACATATATATATGAGAACTTTGTTAAAAAAACAAAATTGATGCGTTGCTTACTGGTATAAGTCACTGAGTTATTAGAATTGATTTAATCAACCTTTCATTAAGCCATTTATGCACAGAACCAGGTAAGATTGAGATAAGCTGAGTTCTAAAACTTGCAGCTAATTTTCTTCCAATTATATGTGTGTGTGCCATATTATCATAGCTCTGAATGTGTAGTTACAGTGACTGTAAGCCATAATCTCATATACATATGAAACAGACGATAAAGAGAAGATGATTAGGAATCCAAAAAACCCGCAAAAAGGGACTGTTCAATATTGCTCGGACAGCTCATGTGGTTTTGTAGCTATTTAAATATAAAGGTAGCTGTATTACAAACCCTAAAAGACTCAAGAGCTATGACATTCCGCCTTCCTCCATTTAGTTTCTCTTATAAACCCACCATTCAGCTTGAAGACTTTACCCAACAAAACTGTAAGTGTTGTTATGTTTCCATGTAAGATTATCACTATGGTGTGGATATCTGTTAGTCAACTGTGGTTACCAGTTATACCAAGATTATAACAGCATCTGTACTTTGTATACAATAGAGAAGCTTTGTAAATAAAACTTAAGATGATGAAATATATATATGAAATTATGGCTTACAGTTACACATTCAAAGTTTTCAAATTTAATTTTTCCCAAATAACTTTAAATCTTCTGAGACAAAACTGTTAAGCCATTTAATGATAGATGAAATACTGGATTTCTTTCCAACCAGATTTATGTTAAATGTGTGATAGTCAAAGAGTTACAACAGTAAAATATGTGATGCGTTCTGTCACTTGAAAACTGAACTATTCATATTTTTGAACTGATATTCCTCTAAAATTTCCCCTAACAGAAAATCAAAATAAGAGCATGATGATTATTAATTGTTTTGCCTTCTGCATTTAGAAAGATTAAATTCTCTGAGTTTGTTATTTCTTTACTGTTAGGAAAAAGGTTTTCTTTGTAATAATAAATGTGTTCCTCCTCTTATTACGCCTACACATTCAATCCCAAGGTACCCAAAAGAAAAGGAAAATTCTCGTAACCCCGTGGAAAGAGCATTGCAGATATGGAAATTCTAATCCAGTGCATCTTTGCCGTTAAAACACGCACACACTAAGACTAACATGCTTAGGGCACAGAGGGGAATGGAAGTGGCTGGGAAGGATCAGGTATCCACAGGACTCTCGCTGCACAGGACTCAGCCAGCCTTGCAACCACAAAGCTTCCATGGAAAAAGAGAACTCTACATGAAACTTTATCAACAAACTACAGTTCGAAGGAAGGAAAATATTATTTTCAAAGACATGTCAGGTAAATTTCTCTAAATATGCTCTACCTCGACTAGTTTTTCCCCATTTTCACAAGAGTCACTCAACATAGGTATGTTGTCATTTTTTTCCTTTGTTGATCAAATTTATTTGGCAATTTTCTTTTTTTTAATGTTTTTTTATTATATTATGTTAGTCACCATACAGTACATCCCTGGTTTCTGATGTAAAGTTCGATGATTCATTAGTTGTGTATAACACCCAGTGCACCATGCAATACGTGCCCTCCTTACTACCCATCACCAGCCTATCCCATTCCCCCAACCCCTCCCCTCTGAAGCCCTCAGTTTGTTTCTCAGAGTCCATAGTCTCTCATGCTTCATTCCCCCTTCTGATTACCCCCCGTTTCTTTATCCCTTTCTTCCCCTACCGATCTTCCTAGTTCTTATGTTCCATGGATGAGAGAAATCATACGGCAATTTTCTCTTAAGGATTCAAGTTGCTGCTCCCATGCTGATGGTACAAATACTTTTAGAAATTCTAAAAACCACAAAGACCAAATGGCAAAACCAAATGAAAATTAAAACTATAGAAAAACTAAGGGGAGGGGAAAAAAAAACTTAAGAAAAAGAATATGATGGTCGAATTAGGAATACAATATTTAATATTTTAAACCGCTGATCATCAACCCTGTTGACAATTCAAAATGCATCAATTATCTTTGTTTTTCTCAAAATGAATTCAATTTTAATTCACATTAATTTAGAGCAAGATCATTTGTCACAAGTGGGAAGATGCAGTAGAGAAGGAAAAGAGAACAGGGAGCAAAAAAAAGGCCCATGCTTGACAGTGACAGGACTAGAATGGAATCGACACAGAATCATGCAGTGGGGTCAGTCTCAGTTTGGGTCACTCCAAGTCACTATGACTGGCTCACGTAGAGAGAGGATGGGAAGGAGATAAGAATTTCCACCAATGGGGAAAGAGAAGGATGCTGCTCACTTACTAAGATCTAATTTTAAGTATCAGAAGAAGCAGAATAAATATAGAAGAGATTTTAAAAAATTACTGTGAATTTTAAAATATAAATATTTTTTATATTTATATTTTATAATGTGTGGCAATATTCTGTAAAATTCTTATTGACATTCCTCACCCCCGTATTCCCCCTGTCACTTCCTCTCCAACTACGTGGCAGGTTCTCCTTTGACGGCGTATCAGAAAGGTAAGGGTGCCCCTCTACGCTACTGTAGATGTTCACAGTAGGATCTCTACTCACAAGTTCACAGCACAGTAAGGGCAGCAGATAAATAATGAGATTATAAACATAAGTATAATCAGCATTATATTAGGATGCACTGGGAATGCATGGAAGGGGAAGCTAACCCAGACGGAAGAGGAGAAATATTTTTGAAAAGTGTTCTGCTGAGGGAGGGGAGAAGTTTGTCAAGCAGCACCAACAGTATATAGAAAAGCTGAAGCATATAAAAGAGTGAAGTGAGTCTCATGAATCACACATAGTCCCACAATTCTCTGTGACTGAAATTTAAAAAAACAAAAACATGAATGATCAAAAAGGACCACAGATATTTTTATTCCTTCCACTGAGAGGTGGAACCTAATTGTTCTCCCTTTAAAGATGGACTGCCCTTCTGATGTCCTTGACAAATAAGATGGAGCTGATGTGATATTCTGGGATGCTTGAGGTTAGGTCATAAAAACCACTGCAGATCTCCAGTGCTCTTAAAATATTCACTCTTTAGGAAGCCAGCCACTGTTATCGCCATGGAGCGAGGAAGCAGAAGGTAACAACGTCAGGAAGAAGAAAGACACAGATCTGACCAGTCCTAGCTGTTTAGCCATCCCAGCTGGGGCGCCAGACATATCAGCTGGGAAGCCATCCTGGTCATTCCAGCCCTAGGATCATGACATGAGTAATAACAAGAAATCCAGATGAACACCAGACATAATATACCCCCAGGTGAAACCTTCCAGAGATCTCCAGTTCTCTCAGGCACCTTAGCTGAGACTCCCGTCACCACCAAGCAGACACAACTGGCCCCGCTAAGCCCTCTCCAAATTCCAGACACAGACACAAAAAATGTGAGCTTAACAAAATGGTGGTTGTTTTATGCCACAAAATCCTGGGGTGGTTTGTAACACAGTAACTGATAACTGACACAGACATGCCAGTGAGAAGAAACCATCTGTGAGATCACCTGCGGTTACAGTGGTAAGGACAGGTGTCACTCCCAAGGCATCTGAGCTCTCTTTCAGAGCAAAGTGGAATGACAAAAGGATAAACTTATGTAGAACTGAGGCTGTACAGAAATGTGAAGTCACTCTCTAGATAATTTACAGATGGTGGACTGAGAAGGAGTCTTGAGAGGGAAACTGCAGGAGCCTGTCCTTGGTACTCGTGTCTGCTGTAGGGGGGCACTGAGCTGGAGCCAGAGTGGAGAACATCTGTCAGTGGTAGAAGTTTCTGCCTCTGAAGGCTCACACTGTGGTGATGGGGCAGTGAGTCTCCTCCAGGATATTCCCTGCAGGTGCGGGGGTAGGAGGAGAGGGGTGTAAGGGTCCTGGAGGCCCTTGGAAAGCCCTGTGGGAACAGGGGGAAGCAGAGAGAGTGGGATGGCAAAGTCTTTGGAGAAGGTGGAATCTGTGAAGTAGGGCTTGAAGACACAGGCTAATGACAGACATTGAAGAAGTGAAACAAATAGAAGGAAAATTTGAGCAGAAAGGATGAACTGATGAAGCTTTGGAAGACTAATGTTTAGAATACAAAAATATTACTTTCAGATATTTGACCTGTTTAACACATTGATTAGAAATGGATCGGAACCAGAGAAGCTACAAGTATGAAAGAGAAATCAAATAATATTGAAACAGCATAGGATGACACACTTTCAATCATCTCATTTTAACTTTAAAGCCTAAATGACTATAGCTTTGCTGAAGAAGAACTGAAATCTCATTAGGGCAGAGCAGGGTTGGTTTTTGTTTTGTTTTTTCTTTTTTTTCTTTTTCAGCACACAAATTATCTATATTACTGATTTTCATTGTCAGAACTACTTAAACATATTCTCTAATAAGACTGGCAAGAAACTGAAGTCTAATGCATTCACAGATAGCAGGCAGTTTAAGTCAACTTGTTTATATCCCTTTAAAAATCAGTTTAATTATAGAACAAAATAATAGTAAAATTTTGGCTAGAACAAAATCAATACAACAACATTAAAAATTAAAAATTGAGTATTGTTGAGATGGGGATATATTAACTAAATATTACAGCATATTGTCTTTCTGACTGCTATAGTTCAGGCTTATTTAAGAGGAGTGGGTGTGAAGAGCAGTTGGGTGTCATGAATTACATGAGGGAGTGAGGCGGAGAGAGGAAAAGTGACACACAGAGACAGAGACAGAAAGAGAAGCCCCTTTTCTTTGTTTTACTTTGCCTTTTTTAAAAAAGATTTATTCTTATTTTAGAGAGAGGCACAAGTGGGGGGAGAAGAAGAGGAAGAGAATGTTAAGCAGACTCCCCTCTGAGCCTGGTGCTGGGCTTGATCTCAGTACCCTGAGATCACGGCCCCGAAATTACGACCCCAAGATCACGACCCTGAGATCATGACCCTGAGATCAAGACCTGAGCTGAAATCAAGAGTCAGAGGCTTAACCCACTGCATCACCCAGGCATCCTTACCTGGCCTTTGAATTTAGCCAAGATGTTTGTCTTGGGCTGGATGCACTTACTGCCTTGGTGGGGCTTCCTTGTGATTTGAAATGATCATGTTTCCTGCCTCCTCAAATCCCTGAATAGGCTGAGTAAGGGATGTGGGTGCAAAATAATCACCTCTTTGGTTATTAATGCTGTCAGTGAGGGGTTAAAGGGAAGAATTTGTTTAGGATTCTTGGATTATCCTCACTGTTGACTGATATAATAGGGATAGAAGAAAATAGCAGGTGACAGGCACCCTATGTATCACTTGTATCATATTTGCGGGGGGGAGGGGGCTGTATTATATTAGGGGGCTCTGTACCTTCCCTCAGAATCTCAATATCTTGTTATATTTGCCCTATGGTCTGTTTGAGTTCTGGCCCAGTATATTGCTACATACAAACTCCTATCTATTTTCTTTTTCTTGTTTTATGGATGTATCACAATCTTTTCTCAATCTCAATGCCTAGGGCAATTTCTATAACATATGAGAGGAAGAGAGAGAGAGAGAGAAGGAATGAGCGAATGAAGCGTACTGCTCACATATTCTCCCAACCATCATGTCACATTTCTGTCTTCTATCCATCTATTTTTGGGTTGTGAAAATGATGTGGTGCAACTGACTCTGTCATTTCTCATCCAAGGATAGGCTAGTGATACATTTATAATAAGCTAGGAGAGTTATTTTCTATTCATAAAATCAGTCACCATGATAATTTGTCGCTGGGGAAATAAGGAATGTGTGGTGTCACTGAGAAGGCGCCCCCAACTGGGAGTCAGAGTAAGCTCTCAGCACATCCTTGAGCACAAAGTTCTGAGTGTGACAGCTTCGAACACCAGATGCAAGTATTGATTATGTTGCCAAGCGTCTAAATATAAACATGTTAATTTTATACAGAACTACTATTATTTAACATTTTTAAAGACAAAGCCTTTGGCCCTGCCGTCATTTAAATTTTTCACTAAATCTGTTCTCAATAAAAGAATATACATCTACTGTAAACTTACTTCAAGAAAAAAAGCGAAAGAAAACAACTAAAACGAAAACAAAAATAAGAAAATTTTCTTTAATTTCATGGAAAATATTTACCATCTTTATAACCTCATCTTCTTTTGTTTTACAGGTTTTAAGAATGATCGTCTCTTCTAAGATATACACTTTGATGTACGGATTTGTAAATATAATAAAAAATGACAGATGAGCTTCCTGCCCATATTTGAAACAAAAGGTTTTATAATGAATCCTGCATTCTCTAGAGGCTTGGGTTATATTATAATGTCTTGGCACATTGTGAGGTAAGGAAAATCCTGGCGTAAATCTCATTTATAAAAGAGAGAGATACGAAATCACAGACACCCAATTAATACTGGAGACACAACAGTTCACAATCTATGTCTGATTGTCAATATGCAATAAAATTACACTAACCTTAGTGCCACTGAACTTCAAAATACCAAAATCCCTCTTTTATCTTTTATAGCCATTATGAAAATAGAAGCTATTTATAGCAAGTTGTTATGACAGTATGTTTAACCACAGGATCTTTAATTTGTAAGAATGAATCACACTGTTAAATTCAATTCCGCTGGCCATTCCTTATTCCTTCAATTACTGTTGGCAACAGCAATTTTGTAGTTACCTGATGCAGCTTACAATTCTATGCTTCTATGTGGACATATGCTTTCTGCAAAGGCTCTATAGAATCCATCGTAATATGTGATTAAACGTGCAATCATCTTGGAGTCTAATGAGAGATTTCTTAATGCTATACATGCTAATTGTACAATTTGAGAGAAAACAATATAGCCTTTAATATCACCTTGTAAAAAAGTATTTAATGCTATGTTCCCAGAAAAAGTTAACATTATTGCAAGTGAGAAATCCAGATTACAACAGTATACTTTCAATCTGGGGAGTTCATGAAAAACTCTATGGAGAAAGAAAAGGCTAGAAAAACTAACCATTATCAATGTGGTTTTCAAATTTCCAGTTTTCCATGTTTGCTCATTTTCTCTGAGTACGTATTCACTGTGAAATCAAAGAGAAATACTGCTATTCCTAGAAGTTATTCACAAATGTCGAATTTGAGTTAAACCTGCCCTTAAAAACCCCATGAAGTAATAAAACTTCCACCTTCCTTGACTTATCTAAATGTATAACTTACATTCCTTCATCCTTATTTCTTGATTGAATATCTGAATGGTTTTTCACATTAAATAACTTTATACCTGAAGTTTTATAAGTTTATGTTGGAAGTTTTACATCGCCTTAAAAAGTCAAGTAAAGAAAAAAAAAGTAATTACCCATATGTGTAAACATTAGATTTCAGAGAACATGTAATTTTTAAAAATACATATTCTGTTTACCTTATAGTCAGACTTCTTCAGAGAAGACTGAAATGCTTTACAGTAGCAAACAATTCTTTCTTAATTTGATAGAGAAGATCTGCTAGATTTCAGTCCTAAGACTTACATAAATAATGAAAATGTTTACATATCCTTTTTGGGGGGGAGGGGTACTTATTTTCAATTTGTTTTAAAAATAGAACTTTACTCATTTAAATATCTGAAAGTTACTGCCAAAATTTATGCAATAGTATTTTATGCATGTGGGGCAAAAATAAAGCGTGTTATTATGATAGGCGTAATATGTGGTGTTTAAAAAAAGCTGATTATAAATATGAATATTTCATGTAATTGTGAGCTTAATTTCTTTGTGGTCTTAATCAAAGGCTAGGAAATATTTCAAATATAAGCAGTAATTAGTACTTTATAACTTAAAAGGTATTTAATATGATCGTTGCAGTCAACATTCTGTTGGTGGAAAGAAAGGTTACTGTGTTTGAATGCATCATTTGAGAATTAGTCAGTGAATCCCCATTCCCAATATGCTTTGAAATTATAATGCATGATTCCATAAGCTGTATAATGTAAGAACTTTTATTTTAAAACATTATAAACACATAAACTAAAAGAGGAAAAACAAAACAAAATCATTTTTTATACCTAAAAGGGATTTTTTTTCCTTAAAATCAAGGGAACACCGAATAATGTTTATGTTCTTAGGAATCATGTAACCTTAAATTTGTTAATTTAATCTTGTAGTTATTTAATTAAAATATCAGTCAATTAAGGAGAGAAATGAATAAATGGAAAAGATAAATAGCAGAAGGGTGCATTTTTAAAATTTCTACACAGTACATATAAAAGTTACCAAGATTTGAATCATATGAACATGTCCCTAAAATTCCCTTAAATTGTCTCATAATTAGAGACAATCCTTGATCAACATAGAGGTTAAGGATTATACTCCTAGAATATCTTTTTTCTACAACCAGGGTAATAATAAAACATCAAATCCCAAAGACTTGTGTGGTTCATTCCTGGGTATCTGACCCTAGAATGATACCCAGTACATACAAGACATTTCATAAATGGTTGTTGAATTATTAAATAAATGTAACCCCTAAATTTTTGTAAAGCAAAAATTTTACATATAATCCAATAATTTAAATAAATCACTACTGCAAACTGAAGGCTTGGAAAGAGTTTGCTAATGCTGCATAATTTTTAATTAGTTATTTTATTATAAGACTAACATAATATAATAAAAAAATGATAATAAAAAAATTATAGATTAAAAAAAAAACTATTAAAATTCTACTGTTTGGTGAACATTTGCTGTTCATTTTGTCATGTTTCCTTCCAGTTCTCTCCCCTGAGCAGCATATGACACCAGGTTCTACGGTACCTCGAGCGAGGCTTTCACCTTGGTTTCCCTGGGTCTGAAGCTGGGTCCTGTCACCTATGAGCTGTGAGAACCAGGAGCGGTGACCTCACATTCCTTCATTCCTCACATGGAGATGAAGGCATCACCGACATCACAGGGCCACTGAGAGACTAAGTGAGTGGACGTGTGTATGATGTGCAGTCGAGTGCCTACTACACACAAGGCATCAAGGAAGGCTGTGGACTCTGCACTCGGGAAATGACGTGTGGATCCTGTGTGGGGCCACACTCCCTCAATCCCACCCAAAGACCTTTCTCAACTCTGGATGCAGAACCAGTGATCTAATGAACCGGAAGATTCTCAGGATGGCAGAAAGATTCCCCAGGGTCAATTCTGAATTAACAAGCTCTTACTTTCCTTTTGTCTCAACTTCCCAATCTTTAACGTGGGCATGACTGTATTTCTTATGAGTCTCCGCAGTATGAAAGAATATATGATAGAACATTTACGAATACTCTAGAAAGTTATCTTTTCTAAAGGTTTAAATTTACAGAAAAATTGAGCAGACAGAGCAGAGTCCACAAACAACTCTCCCGCAGTTTCTGTTAATAACGCCTTGTCTTAGTGTAGTACGTTTGTTAAGATTCATGAACCAATATTGATAGATTATTGTTAACTGAAGTCCACAGTTCACTCAAACTTCCTTGGTTTCTACACAGTATTCTTTTTCTATTCTAGGATCCCATCCAAGATACCACATCACCCTTTGTAAAACACACATTAACGTTTTGTTTCCTTAAGTGCCTCTTGATTATGTCGTTGGTGACCTTGACGGTCTTGAGGCGTACCAGTCAGTACATTGTATGCTGCCCCTCAATTGAAACTAGTCTGGATTTTCTTTTTTTCAAGACACGACTGGAGTTATGGATATGGGGGTCTACAGAGGTCTTCAATTAACTCTTTCCTCAATACATCGATTATTCCTCCCTTGCTATTTTCAGGGAATCAGCATCCATGATTTATAAGGCTGTTTTCTACCTTTAAGAGAATATTTTAAAACTGTACATTAAAATTGTCTTTTGAGATGTACCAGGTATTTCTAAACTGGTTTGATATTAGGACTAATCACTATAAATTTAAAAACCTTATTATGTGCTGACGTTTTCTAATACATCTAATACTCACGATGACCAAAAGGTAGACCAGTGTATCCTTATTTTCGAAAAGATGAAAATGGGTTCTTCAATTAAGTGATTTGCCCTTGGTCACCCAACTCATAATCAGGAGAACTGGGACATAAACTTGCCTACTTCTGTTTTCAATCACTACATTACATAGCACTTTCAGTAGAAGTGAGCCTGGTTTTTCTTTTTTTTTTTTTTTTTAAATTTCTTCTGCTTCTCCAATATTTAAAACTGATTTAATCCTAAATTTAGTAATGGGCAATAGTTATATGGTATCTTTTCCCCCAAATAGGTGTTTCATTAGTCCCCAGAGAATAGCTCTTCTCAGTTTTTGACTTAAAGGAAGAGAGCAAATAATTGAAGACCATTTATTTGACACAGACTATATTTGAAATTAAATATTAAGGAAGCATGGAGATACTGAAGTAGGATATATCCTACCTTCAAGTTTCTGCAATGTTTGAATGACAGGTTGGAAGTAATGAGTGTGCTTGATGGATTTTTTCCCCATTTGGACAATTTTAAAGAATGTAGTCTGAAATACCATAGATGTATATAAAAGGCATAAAAATTTAAAGAAAGCCAGAGTACCCACCATATAGCTGAAGAACAGAAATTAATTTTTAAAATTATTATACAGTCAAGAAGGAGTTAAGATGGCGGAGGAGTAGGGGACCCCTTTTTCAGCCGGTCCCCTGAGTCGAGCTGGATAGGTACCAGACCAGCCTAAATAACCACGGAATCAGCCTGAGACGCAGGATGATGCATCTGGATCTCTACAAATGAACATCTCCAGCGCTGAGTATTGAGGTACGAAGAGGGGAGCTGTAAACCGTGCATGGATATCGGAAGATAAACGGAAGGGGGAGGGAGCCGCCGCGTTTGGGCTCCGGGAAGCGGCAGCCACCTGCACGGGGGAGCGGGCGGACTCACAGAGGGTACCCGCAAGAGAGCGGACTGAGACCGGTGAGCCGCGAACGCGCGCGCCACCAGGCATCTCCCGGAACACCGGAATCCCGGTGTGCTCACGGGATCCAGACTGAGACCCGGAGCTCCTGGAGCATGCGCGGGGCAGCTGGCGGGCCACCTGCACGGGGGAGCGGGCGGACTCGCGGTCGGCACCCGCGAAACAGCAGACTGAGACCCTGAACCGGGTGCGCGCGCCACCAGGCTTCTCACGAAACTCCGGAATCGAGGTGTGCTCACCGGGCATAGACTGAAACCGGGAGACCCGAAGGGAGCGTGCGGGCGGCGGTGGCTGGCAGCATTAGAAACACAAAGGACAGAACCTGGCGACGGTGGCTGGCGGCATTAGAAACACAAAGGACAGAGACGGCGCCCGGCCCTGGAAGTGAGGGCAGGGACTCCTGGGGTGTGGGGCGCACATCCGGGGCAGCTGCGAGTTGAAACAGCACCAACAGTAACAGAGTTAAAGTGCCCAGAACATTAGTAGAGAACGGGCCGCAATCCTCTGTTCTGTGACAGAGGCTGGTCGCGCTGCGGCTCTATTCTCAGAAGAGGCACAACAGGCCGCCAGGAAGCCCCGCCCAGAGAACAAAAGCCTGGAAATACCTGCTCAGAGAGTGCCCATCCCATCCCCCTCGCAGGGGACACGGGAGACTCTAACCAAACAGGGTTGCCTGAGTGCTCGGCGCGGCAGGCCCCTCCCCCAGAGAACACAGAGGCAGGCTGAAAAATCAAAGAAGCCCACAACCCGGCGCCTGGGTGGCGCAGTCATTGGCGCTGTCTAAGCGGCGTGATCCGGCGTTCTGGAAAGGAGTCCCTCACTCGGGCTCCTCCGCTGGGAGCCTGCGTCTTCCTCTCTCCTCCCCTGCTTCTGTTTACGTTCTTGCTGACTGTATGTCTCCCTCTCTCAGATAAGTAAATAATAAATCTTTAAGAAAAAGCCCACATCTCTGAATCCCTATAAAACAAGGGGCACGGCCTGGGACCCAGTCAATAATTTTGAGCTCTGGAAACCCCGCAACCTCTCTTCACATCAGAATGACGAAGGAGGCCCCCCAGCAAAAGAAAAGACAGTGAGTCAGTGGCTCTGCACAGAAGTAGCAGGATATGGATGTAACCAAATTATCAGAAATAGGAATTCAGGTAACAATGGTCAAGATAATGAGTAGACTTGAGAAAATGACTGGGGAAAATAATGCTGAAAAATACATAGAATCCCTAAGGGCGGAAATGAGCAAATTTGACAGAAATTAAAAATTCTATGAGCCAAATGCAGGCAAAACTAGAGGCTCCTGACGGCCAGAAGTCCCACGGAAGCGGAGGAAAGGGTTAGTGAATTGGAGGATGGGTTAATAGAGGAAAAAATAAAAATAGAAGATGGTCTTAAAATCCACGTACGAATGTTGGCTCTACGGGAGATTACTGACTCAACGAAACAATCCAATGTTAGAATCATCGGCATCCCGAGAAGTGGTCAGGGCACTAGAATAGAAGAGATATTTGAACAAATTGTAGCTGGCTTCCCTAATCTAGCAAAGGAAACAAAAATTCGTGTCAAGAGGCAGAGGACCCCTCCCAAGCTCAACCATGACAGACCTACACCACGTCGTCATAGTGCAATTACTTAAATATGAGATCAAGGATACAGTATTGAAAGCAGCCAGGGCAAAAGAAATTTCTCGCATTTGCAAGGCAAAGGCATCAAGTACGTCAGACCTGTCTACACAGACCGGAATGAGAGAAAGGGTTGGGAGCAATTTTAAAGCTCTTTCAGAGAAAAACATGCAGCCAAGGATCCTTTATCCTTAGGCTGTCATTCAGAATTGATGGAAATAAAGACTTATTTCAGAATCGACAGTCACTAGCCAATTTCGTAACCACGAAACCAGCCCTAGGAGGTATTAGGGGTTCTATAAAGTAAAAAGGCCCCAAAAGTGATACAAAACAGAAAGTCACAGCCAATACAAACAAAGACTTTACTGACAACATGTAGAATTAAAAAGCATATCTCTCAGTACTCAAGCTGTTATTATGGTTTAAATTCTTGCTTTAAACGCCTGAGGTTGCAGATTGGATAAAAGAAATGACCCATCCATTTGCTGTCTACAAAGACTCATTTCGAACCCAAAGATGCATTCAGACTGAGTAAGGGGATGGAGTACCATCTTTCAAATGGACCTCAAAAGAAAGCTGGGGTAGCAATTCTCATATCAGATAAATTGGATTTTAAACTACAGACTATAGTTAGAGATGCAGAAGGGCACTATATTATTCTTAAAGGAAGTATTCAACAAGTGGATATGACAATTATAAATATATATGCTAACAGGGGAGCAGCAAGATACACAAGCCAACTCTTAACCAGAATAAAGGGCATATAGATAAAAATACATTAATAGTAGGGGACCTCAGCACTCCACTCTCAGAAACAGACAGAACACCCTGGCAAAAACTAAGCAAAGAATCAAAGGCTTTGAATGCCATACTCGACGAGTTGGACCTCATAGATATATATAGAACACTACACCCCAGAACCAAGAATACTCATTCTATTCTAATGCCCATGGAACATTTTCAGGGAATAGACCATGTTCTGGGACACAAAGTGAGTCTCCTTCGATGCAAAAGATTGAAATTATCCCTGCATATTCTCAGACCACAACGCTCTGAAATTGGAACTCAACCTAGGGAAAAAATTTGGGAGAAACTCAAACACTTGAGACTAAGAACCATCCTGCTCAGGAATGACTCTCGATAAACCAGAAATCAAAAATCAACTAAGCAATTTATGGAGACCAATGAGGAATGAAAATACAACAGTCAAAACCTATGGGATACTGCAAAGGCAGTCCTAAGCGAGAGGAAATACATAGCCATCAAGCTCACTCAAAAAGAATGAAAAATCTAAAATGCGGTTTTTATCTTCTCACCTCAGAAAGCTGGAACAGCAACAGAGGGACAGGCCTAATCCACGCTGGGAAGCAGTTGACCAAAATTAAGCTGAAATCAATCAAGCTTGAAACCAAGTGTGAGGCGAATCAACAGGACTAGAAGCTGGTTCTTGGGGAGAGAATCAATAAATTGACAGACCACTGGCAAGACTTATCCAAAAGAAAGAGAAAAGGACCCAGATTATTAAAATTATGAATGAAAAAGGAGAGATCCCGCAGCGAACACCATTGAAATTGGAAGGATTATTAAGTTTTATCAACAGCTATATGCCAATAAACTAAGCAATCTGGAAGAGTGGAATCCTTCCTGAAACCTATAAACTACCAAGATTGAAAAAAAGGAAGAAATTGGTTTCTTAAACAGGCCAATTAATTATGAAGAAATTGAGTCAGTGATAAACAACCTTCAAATAACAAAACTCCAGGCCGGACGGTTTCCTGGGAGTCACAAACATTCAAAGAAGAAATAATACCTATTCTCTAAAAGCTATTTCAAAAAATAGAAACAGAAGGAAAGCTACCAAACTCATTCTATGAGGCCAATATTACCTTGATCCCCAAACCAGGCAAAGACCCCCTCAAAGGAGAATTACGAACCGATTTCCCTAATGAATATGGACGCCAAAATCCTCAACAAGATACTTGCTAATAGAATCCAACAGTTCATTAAAGTTATCCACCACGATCAAGTGGGATTCATACCTGGGATGCAAGCGTGGTTCAATATTCGCAAATCAATCAGCGTGATACATCATATCCAACAAGAAAGACTCAAGAACCATATGATCCTCTCAATCGTGCAGAAAAAAGCATTTGACAAAATACAGCATCCTTTCCTGATTAAAACCCTTCAGAGTGTAGGAATAGAAGGTACATTTTCTCAATCTCACAAAAGCCATCTATGAAAAGCCTACTGCAAAATATTATTCTCAATGGGGAAAAGCTGAAGCCTTTCCCTTAAGATCAGGAACACGACAAGGATGCCCACTCTATATATTATTCAACATAGTACTAGAAGTCCTTGCAACAACAATCAGACAACAAAGGGATCAAAGGTATTCAAATCAGCAAAGAAAGAGAAATTAAAATGTCTCTCTTAGCAGACGACATGATACTCTATGGAAAACCCAAAAGCCACTCCCAAACTATTAGAAGTTATAGAGCAATTCAGTAACGTGGCGAGGATACAAAATCAATGCTCAGAAATCAGTTGCATTTCTGTACGGGCATACTTGAAGCGAAGAAGAAATCAGGAATCCATCCCATTTACAATAGCACCAAAACCATACGTTACCTTGGGAATTAACTTAACCAGAGACGTAAGGACCTTTATTCTAGAAAACTATAAATCACTCTTAAAAGACATTGAGGGAAGACATAAAAAGATGGAAAGATATTCCATGCTCATGGATCGGAAGAATTAACATAGTTAAAATGTCCATGCTACCCAGAGCAATCTACACTTTCAATGCTATCGATCAAAATACCGAAACGTTTTCAAAAGAACTGGAACAAATAGTCCTTAAATTTGTATGGAACCAGAAAAGACCCGAATCTCTAAGGAACTGTTGAGAAAGAGGAAAAACAAGCTGGGGCATCCTGTGCGGTTCGGAAGCTGTACTACAAAGCTGTGATCACAAGCCTTACAGCATGGTACTGGCACAAAAACAGACATAGACCAATGGAACAGAATAGAGTCCAGAAATGGACCCTCAGCTCTTTGGGCAACTAATATTTGATAAAGCAGGAAAAAACATCCGGTGGGAAAAGACAGTCTCTTCAATAAATGGTGCTGGGAAAATTGGACAGCTACATGCAAAAGAATGAAACGACCACTATCTCACACACCCTTTTACAAAAATAAACTCCAAATGGATGAAAGACCTCGATGTGAGACAGGAATCATCAAAATTCTAGAAAGGGAGAGGAGAACATAGGCAGCAACCTCTCTGACATCGGCCAAAGCAACCTTTTTCATGGCAGCACATCCCCAAAGGCAAGAGAAACAAAAGATAAAATGAATTTATGGGACTTCATCAAGATTAAAAGTTTCTGCACATCAAGGAAACAGTCAGAAAAACTAAAAAATTGTACAGATGGGAGAATATATTTGCAAATGACACTACAGATAAAGGACTGGTATCCAAGATCTACAAAGAACTACTCAAACTCAATACACGAGAAACAAATAAACAAATCAAAAAAATGGGCAGAAAGATATGAACAGACACTTTTCCAATGAAGACATACAAATGGCTAACAGACACATGAAAAAATGTTCAAAATCATTAGCCATCAGGAAATTCAAATCAAAACCACACTGAGATACCACCTTACGCCAGTTAGAATGGCAAAAATAGACAAGGCAAGAAACAACAATTTGTTGGAGAGGATGTGGAGAAAGGGGATCCCTCCTATATTGTTGGTGGGAATGCAAGTTGAACAGCCACTCTGGAAAACCGTGTGGAGGTCCCTTAAAAAGTTAAAAATTGAGCTACCCTATGATCCAGCCATTGCACTACTGGGTGTTTACCCCAGATACAGGCGTGAGTGAAGAGAAGGGCCATATGCCCCAATGTTCATAGCAGCAATGTCCACAATAGCTAAATCGTGGAAAGAGCCGAGATGCCCTGCAACAGATGACTGGATTAAGAAGTTGTGGTCCATATATACAATGGAATAAACACTCAGCAATCAGAAAGAATGAGTTCTCAACATTTTGCTACAACATGGGTGACACTGGAGGAGATAATGCTTAGTGAAATAAGTCAAGCAGAAAGACAACTATCATATGATTTCTCTCATCTATGGAACATAAGAACTAGAGATGATCCGGTAAAAGGGAAAGAAGGGATAAAGAAAGGGGTGTTAATCAGAAGGGGAATGAAACATGAGAGACTATGGACTATGAAAACAAACTGAGGCTACAGATGGGAGGGTGGGGGAATGGGATAGACGGTGATGGGTAGTAAGGAGGGCACATATTGCATGGTGCACTGGGTGTTATACACAACTAATGAATCATCGAGCCTTATCGAAAACCGAGGATGTACTGTATGGTGACTAACATAATAAAATAAAAATCATTATTAAAAAAAAATTATTATACAGTCAAGCAGCTCTCCTTAGCTGCATTATTCTCCCCTCCTACAGTTCACCTCACCCCCTACCTACCGTTATCAATTTGCTCATTTGAGGCTATCATCTGGACAACTTTCTGAATTTTGTTTTTATACTTTAGCATTGAGGGCATTGACTCTTGCACATTTTAACTTTATAGAACTTTAAACTTCTTTAAAAATTCTTCTACAACTTTCCCTCCCTCTTTCTCTCCTTGTGTATGTGTATCTGGTTCATAAGTCTTCAATTGTCTTTGATGATTATAAAACAATGTACACATTTTCTCACTGGTGGATACTTAGGCTGCTCAAATTTCTGATATTAAAAATGTGTCATAGGAAAAGCCTTTATGTAATAAGGAAAAACATACTCCGCTGCACCAGAAGGTAGCAGTGGCCCAGGGTTCTCCACAGCTGAGCTACAGCTTTCAAGCCACGAGCAGCACAAGGCAGCCTCTATATTTGCGAACACAACTACATTTTGTGACTGACTGGACCAGTATTCTTGCTGATGTAAAGACGTTTAACTAACAGAATTTTGACTACCTTTGTGGTTTAACCATTTGAGTATTAGTTCTTGTTTTTGTATTCTTGGTTTTATATATCTTTTGTTTGTATGTACATGTTTGCTTTGGTGAGGAAGTGCTTGTAACTGTTTGATTCTATGTAGTTCTTTGATTTACAAGGAAATATATTAATTTGTTGCTAGAAATATTTTATTGTGTTACGACATACCAAAATGAGTTTTTACTTTGAGTCATTACCATATAACATGGTTTTCTGTTTTTATTCAAGCATTTGTTTTTAAACCACAAACTAACATGACATGTTTTTATTTATCTGATTTGATGTAATTATGTAATTTGAAGTGTTTTTTTAAACATGTATTACCATTTTCTGTTTTTTCTTTTATTAGTAAGGCAGGGCCACATGGGTTTGGAGTGTTTTATATTTGCTTTGCAGCAGTTACTATGAGTAACCATGTTTAGATGAACACCTGTCAAGCTTTGGTGAATAAAACATGTAGAAATATGTGGACTTGTAAGAAATCTTCTATAATTTCTGAGACTTTGGGAAGGGGTGGAAGGAAGCAGGACATGATGAATGATGGCAAGAGGCTGCATGTAACATGATGGGATGTAATGGCGGATGTGAACAGCAGCTTGAGCAAAGTGTACTGTATGGTGACTAACATAATATAATAAAAATCATTTAAAAAATGTTTAAATTTAAGCTTCAGCATTGTTCTAAGCAGCCCTAAACTGGAAGCAAACCGCAAAAACCAGAATTCATAAATAAATTTTGGCATATTCTTAGAACATTGTACATCAGTGAAAATAAATGAACTATAGCTACTCAGAACAAAATGGCTGAATCATAACTATGCCATGTTGGGAGAAAAAAGCGAAATACAAAAAAGTACATAGATTATATCTCTGTTTAAATAAAGCCCAGAAAATGGTCTTAAAAAAAAAAAAAGAATCAGGGATTGGTCAGGGCAGCCTGTCAGAGGGCTAGACGAAACAGGAATGCACGAGGAGCTGGAAGTTACATCCAAAGTCAGGCAGCAGAGCAGGAGACACGGATTCACCAGGAGAAAAGGCCCCTGCCATCCACTACCCCACTAAGGCTTTTCCCTTCACTCTCATCCGATTTACATTGTGCTGAGTCAACAGAGAGAAGGGAAAGAGTCCAGCCTCACTTAGCAGATGGGTTTGCTCGGTATGGGGCTTTTGCCACTCTATAGTCAAACCTCGAGGTAGTTCTGAGGGCAAAGCCTAGGAAGGTCCACGGACGGACATGACTTCATCACAGTGTCTGAAAATAAGGATCATCAAGAAAAGGTTGTATATCAACTTATGACGAAGTTATGAAGCATGTGGGTGGCTGTTCAGTGGCCTGGACAAAAAATGTCCTGAAAACTGGAGACAAGGAAGGCTTGGGGAGCAGTCACTCTGATGCATTAAGAAGTAGAAAATGTCCTGAGTGTAGAGGGACCAAGTTGTCCCCCGAGGCGCGGGACATTCGTGTGATCCACACCCAAGTGAGGAACTAGATTTCCCTCCCGCCCCGTCCCATGCACCCACTCCCAGCCTGTTCCAAGACCGGGAGAGGTCCCTGTGAGTGTTCAAGTGTAAGAAGTGCATTTCAGTCTTGACTGTGATCCTCTGTCCCACAGCACGGTCACACGGCACACCGTGAGGGCATACAGATGTTCCAGAAGGACAAACATACCGCAGCCCCAGACACAGAAATGAATCAATGCCAATATCGCTAATGGGCCCGTAACGATTCTAAGGTAACAGTAAATATGTTCCTACCTTTCCTCAAACATCACATTGAAAACTGAGTTTAAAATTTTAAGAAAGGAAATGTTACATAAACATGTTATTACAATTATATAATTAAAGTACAAAGTAGCAAATCTTTAAAGAAGAAATAAGAACTAAGGTAAGCTATTTTCAGCAGTAAAATCATGCACAGCCTTTCTAGAATGACAAGTACTAGAGTTAGTAATAATGCAGGACTATTATTTCATATATGAGAAATGAATAAAAGCATGTGTTCTGGAGAAGAATATCAGAAGATTATGTGCTTTATCACAACAAGTAAGGTAGTTAATAGATTTCTTTTTACTCGTTTTAAAGGTAAACTATTGACATTAAAATTCAAAAATTGTTGCACATTAGTGCATTACAAAAACAGTATTCACTGGAATAAGAAAATTTAGAGCTGAGATCCGATACATGAATCTATGAAAGTTTGTACCTCTTCCCACACCTTTCCCCAGAAACAGTATAATTTTCCCTAAGAAAAACGTTTTCCAATATTTCTGTATAGTTCTCTTTACCTAGTATTTTGAATTGCAATGAATCTTAACATTCTAATGCTTGGTAGTTCTCAATGATCACTCAGGATGTCTCCAAATGCCACCCCAAGTAAACTATAAAGAAAGCCGTAATTACATCCCTAGTCTCACGGAGTCTCGGCGAACCATTAAGGTCAAACAGCTCTCCAATGCACTGAAGAGCGTATTCAAGAGACATTCAGGAACTTCCTACTCTCCGCCTTCAGGGAGACGGCTTACACAGTACCATCTACTACCATGTTTAAGATGGCCTGACACTTTTTGAAATGTTAATTAAGCTTCTATAATAATTTAGGCCATTCTGTTGGATTCTTAAGAGTATGGGCAGAAATTCCAAAGTGCTGTTTTCCTCTCAGCCAGTAGAGGAAGTGATGAAGAGGAAAACAGAGAAATGGCCAGAACACAAAACCACAGAGGGGTATGAACAGATTTTTACAGTCTGGCAATCCCTCAGGCCAGCCATTGCCCAGTGTTCCCCATCATCATGTAACAGACTGATCATGCACAATGCCAGTCATGCTCCCAAGCGTGGGCATCCAGGTTGTCTAAGAGTCACTGCCCTCCCTGGTAGTGAAGTGTGAAATGCGTGAGGTCCTTTACAAACGCAACCCTGCAACAGGTACTCAGATGCTGCGATGCATGGATTTCTGCGGAACTCGAGGACCCCTCGGGGACAGTGACACGGTCTATCGGTACAGGCTCTGCAGGAGCACTAAACCCTCCAGCATGTCTCCAAACTCAAGTGAAGGCTGGCGGCTATGAATCAGTGCTGGCATGAAACACATCATTGGTCCTCAGACTTTCCCTTTCTCGACAATTGTTTATTCTGTGATTTCCTACTTACAAGTCTGTGACACCTACACCTCATTGTCATCTAATGCCTTTTTGCAGCCCACGAACAACACATTGTGCTAACAAGTACAGGTTCAGTGAGCCACAACATTACTGAGGCTGTAAACAAGAACTGTTCTTATTTATGGAAGATAAATATAATGAAATATAATATTAGCTTTTCTTTCCCACAATAATTTTAAAAACAGAAGTTCAACTTCACTTACATTTTTAAATAAGAAATATGTTTTTGTTGGTAACAATTACTAATTTTTAAAAGCTCAATAGTTAACGGTTTTTTTTTTAAGATACACTGGGTAGCTCATTTAGAAACAGTCTAAAAGCGAGATAATATGCATTTGAAACTCAGATAATACTTAAGAAATAACCCAAAAAGTTGAGAATACTTTCACAGAAAAAAAAAACTGAGAAATTAATCTTTAAGAAGCAAGGTAAAAGTCTAAAATGACCTTTGAAAACTGTAAGTTAACAATTCTACACATCATTAAACATTTTATATAAAATTTATTTTATAACCAAGTCAGGAATGTACATGCTACACTTTCAAAAACTGGATTCATATGGAAACCCTTGGATTTTAGAACCAGCATTTTTCCCCTACAACACCAACCAAATTTCATCACCACACCAGCTTGAAAATCACCTGGAATTGCTAGAATATATATTTATCAAAAGTGGTCTGCATTATACTTTTGAACAAGACAAAATAATGGTAAGTTCCATGATTGATAATTATGTGGTGTTTTCCCCAGAATATATTAAGTACTGTTCTCTGAAAAAGCACATTCTAGAACAATGTGACTTGAGGCGGCAGCAGATAGGATGTTTCCAAATATCCCGCTGGATCCACGTATGACAGAAAGAAATTCCGAACAGGTGTCACTTGATTGCCCTAAGATCGGTCTCTCATTGAGGTATATTTTTAAATCAAGAATTATCTCATGGGGACCACCAAGAGGAGAGAGGCATGTATTTTCCCAGATACCAACAGCTGCCACTTTTCTCTCTTCTTGAATCTAGGAGTCAGTTTTGGAGGGGCGAGAAAAAGAAAAACAAATAGGGTAGTTAATGAAACAAGAAATTAGTTCCAATATTATTACAACTTCAACATCTGCTAGTTACAGAGATTGCCCCAGTTTAAAATTAATTCTTCAGTTAAGATACTAAATGCCATTTTGTGATTTTGAGTCAGAGGCCTCCCAGAATACTCAGAATCAACCTTTTGTTAAGTCATTAACTGACCGAACTTTTGCATTTGTGCTTTTCAGTTAACATTATAACCCATTCCCCAGACATCCTTTGATTTTCTGTCATATTCACAGGGCTCTGGTTAGACACACTTACAGTCTCAAAGGTTAGTAGCAATCATAATTTTACTTAACAATGCATCATGGCATTAGCATTTTAGAACCTCTTCCAAGTAGGTGTTATAACAAAGCATTTATAAACACAGAACTTCAGCTTGGGTGAAAATTTATTAACTGAATGCCACTGTTGGCCTTTAATTTGCTAGTTTACACACTGCTCATTAATAAAATGAAATAATTTTATCCACACAGTTGTTCTAAGGATTAAACCAGATATTTTTAAGTATTAGAAATCTACATGATAGAAAAAACTTTTGCAACCTATTTTCCATTTATATTTATAGACGTCTCAAAACTTGTTTAGCATAACTGAGAGTCCATTTTTTCAGAAAATAAATGAGAGGCATTATGGGCGTAATAAAAGTGGTTTAGAATCAAGTGTAGACCTGTATTCAAAACCCAGGTTTGACACTTAGCCAAGTAATACGTTGAGCTTCTAATGGAGTATGCCGCAGAATGTCGGGTTGCTGAGACATTTAATTAAAGATAATATGCAAGAAATCAGTGTTCAGCAATAGGTGGGCAAGGGTAAACAAACTAAGTGATATTTATAAGTAAAAATCAAAAGACTCCAGAAACAATAGCAAATAAAACTATTTAAGTGATATTTAGAGATTAAAATAATGGAAACAGTAGTATTTAGACTCAAAATTGAAAGGACTTTTGTGAGGAGTGTGTGTGAGGAAAGCAGAAGGGTCATTGGTTTTTGGTTTATATAACTGGATGAACAGTGATATCATTCATAGAAATACTATAAAAAGCCTGGTTTAAAAGGATGAAATTATGGGTTTGGCTTTGAACAAGCTGAACTGAAAATATCATTAAGACATCCAAGAGGCCATTGTGGCAGCTAATGGGATAATCTGAGTTAACACATTAAATTATTTAGAAGGAGTTCTGGCATATTGTAGTTGGTTTAATGCCATTTATTGTGTGTGTCATTCACAGATTCCAAGCTTAGAAGAGAAACTTGAACAGGAAATATAAATTTCTGAGTCATCTGCACACAGCCTCCACAAGGAAAAAGTATAGAGCAGCTAAACAACCCCAAACTGTCAGCACCGGACAAGGTGATAGAGGCCTTTACACCTGTTCTCCTCAGTCCACTGCACATGGGCTTCCCTGAGATGGGCCGGAATAGGCAAGGCAGCTCTCTACTCAGGGATCCCTGGAGGAAGGGCAGGGGCTGGCAGCATCTACAGAATGTCTGCAGACAGCACTCCTTAACACGAGGTGACCATCCTTCCCTGAAGAGGATTGGGACAAAGAATCCCCATGCCCCCTCAATTCCCCCTCACCCTAGTGGTTTACAGGTACTCCAGGTTAATATTTTTTAAACCTGGTTGCTCCTAAGCTACTAATATCCTGTGTCTGGGTGCCCACTTTGGGAAATACTGCTCTATTTTTTTTTTTTTATTTTAAAGACTGTGTATGATAAAAGGTATTCAGGTTTTAAAAGGAAGAAATACAACTGTCTTCATTCATAGAGCGGCATTATCACCTATGGAGAAAGATCCAAAGAAATACTGTGAAAACTAATAAGCAATCAAAAACAAGGTTTCAAGATGTAAGGCTAATATGCAAAAATAAATCCTTTCCTATACACCTGCAATAAACAAGTATAATTTGAAATTAAAAACAATACTATTTATATTAACAACTAAAAAATAAAAACAAATATAAAGCTAAGAAAATATGTACAAAATATATGTTTTTCTGTGTGAGAAAAACTAAAAACTCATGAAAGATCTCAAAAAAGCTTCAAGTAACTTGACAGCTGTTTCATAGTTCTAGGAAGATTCAAAAATGTAAAGATATGGCAGTTCTTCTTGACCTACAGACATGTAATCTCAAGTCCAACAAGTTATTTTGTGGATATGGAGAAACTGACTTTAAAGTGTACTGTAAAGTTTTATAAGTGACAAAGACCCAAGAACAGCCAATATGATCTTGAAGGGAGGAGCTAAGTTAGAAGACTGACATCACCCGACTTTCATAAATGCCATAAAACTGCAGTAATCAGAACAGTGTGGTCAGACAAAAGAACAGAAAAACAGATCAATGGAATGTAGAGAGTCTCAAAATAGACCTACATAAACTGATAGTGATTTCAACAAGTGGTACCAGAACAACCCGGGCATCAAATGATAAAGAAAGAAAGAAAGAACCTAGACACAGATCTGACACACCTCACAAAAAACTGGATCGCAGACCTATATGTAAAACACAAAACTATGAAAATTCTAGAAGATAACATAGGAGAAAGCCACATGACCCTGATCTCTGGGCGTCTTTTACATTGAAAAAACCACATTACAACCTATGGAAGAAATAATTGATATGCCCAGACTTCATTAATTAATCTTCTGCACTACAAAAAGAATGCTGTCAACAAATGAAAAGACAAGAGTCACAGACTTGGAGGAAACTCTGAAAGGTTACAGCTGAAAGGACGGTATTCAAATTACATACAAGAACTCTTAAAACTCAAAAATAAGAAACTCAACAATAAGAAAACAAAACAGTTAAAAAAATGGGCCAAAGACCTTAGCAGACACTTCATCAAAGAAAGGTATAGATGGCAAATAAGTGTATAAAAGATGCCCACACATCATATGTCAAATGCAAATTAATACAAAAATGAGATATCACTACACGATTACAATGGCCAAATTATGGAACATGACAACAGCAAATGCAGCAGGAACTCTCTCATTCTCTGCTGATGGAATGCAAAAAACTGCACAGCCACTTTGGAAAGCTTGTGAGTTTCTTACAAAACTAAACATACTCGAACCATACAATCCAGCAATCATGCTCTTTGATATTGCCCAAAGGAACTAAAATATTATGTCCATACAAAAATCTACACATAGATGTTTATAGCAGCTCTATTCATAATTACTTAAAACTTTTTGGGTTCAACTTTAGGACCAAGATGTCCTTTAGTAGGTGGTGGATAAATAAACTGTAGAACATTCAGACAGTAGAATGTTATTCGTCAGCAAAAAGAAATGAACTATCAAGATACAAAAGAAAGACTTAAATGCATCATCAAGTGAGAGAAGCCAATCTGAAAAAACTACCTACAGCAGAATTCCAATTATATGACATTACAGGAAAAGGCAAAACTATAGAAACAGTGAAAACATCAGCGGTTGGGAATGGGAGAAAGGAGGAATAAATAGGCAGAGTCTTTTGTCTGTTTGTTTTATGGCAATGAAACTCTTCTGGATGATATTATAATGTTGGACACACAATTATACATTTGTCCAAACCCACAGCATGCATAACACCAAAGAGTGAAACTGTAACATAAACCACAGACTTTGGGTGGATAATGACATGTCAATGTATTCATCAACTGTGATAAAGAGGATGTTGATAATGGCCATACATGAGACAGGCAAAAGGAATATATGAGCATTCTCTTCACCTTGCACTCAAAGTTGCTGTGAATCTAGAACTACTCTAAAGAGAGTCTGTAGAAACATTAGATATTAATCACAACACTTCTTGTAATGATGAAGAGTTAAGAAGCTTAAACCTAAATGTCCATCAATAAGAGTGAATGAACAAAAAAATGATTCATCCTGTGGCAGATGGTAAGTGGGTCACAAATTCTTCTCCTCCCACTGCCTCCCTACAGCCTTCCAGTGTGATGCCACCAACAGCCCTGAGGTTCGTGGACGTCTGTTCCCCTGCTCCTTGAATCTGTGGTCTGAATCGTAGCGACTACCTTTGGATGGGACACTAGCGATATGAAACAAACAGAGCGAGAGATGCATGAGACAGCTCATCAGAAACCAATCAGAGTGGTTAGAACAGAGGAACTGTGCATCTGACCTTTCAAGCCAGTTTGGGTGTGGTTTGAGTCAGCAACAGACAACTATCTATAACTATCTACCACAGAATCACAGAGCAGTTTGAAAGAATGAGGGGAACATATGCATATTAGTATAGTTACATGGAAACGTGTTGAGACAAATTAATAAGAAAGAAAACAAACATATAAAACCAGGGAAGACTTTTAATTCTACAGGCTATCCTATAACCTTCCAATAAATTCCTTTCCTCTTACAAAAAATATGATTTTACATGGGTTAGGGGTCATGAAAGTAGAATTATCTGTGTGCAGAAGGAATGCTTCAATGCCTTCAAACAGGCAAACAGGCAAACAAAGACAGGAAAGTGTCCATTTATTCACTTGTGAAATTTAAATTCTTTTTTTTTTTAAAAGCAAACAAACAAATATTTCCAAGTTGTACTGAAAGACTCAAATACGTCTTTGATTTTCTTACAATTTCCTCAGAAAGAAATAACAGAAACAACCACCTCAAATGGAACACTGCCGTGAGAATATCTTCAGATCATTTTGTTCTGTTGCTGAGGAAATATGGGCAATTTATTATGTTCTACATTTCAAAAGCAGTCCTATTTTTCTCAAAATAATCTATTTTCAGAAATAGGAATACGAACTTCAGAAAAGCACAGTAATCCAAAATGTAAACTCATTCAGAATAATCTAAGCATGAACTATGTCTGTCTGTCTATGAATCATCACCTAAATACTTGTAAACGTTTTTAAACAAAAGATTACTCTTTTGAGGCAGGAGGAAGACAAGAATAATTATTTAGGGGGAAAAAGCATAAGTTAACACTGCCATTGGGGTGCCTGGGTGGCACAGCAGTTAAGCGTCTGCCTTCGGCTCAGGGCATGATCCGGCATTATGGGATCGAGCCCCATCCAGGCTCCTCGCTATGAGCCTGCTTCTTCCTCTCCACTCCCCTGCTTGTGTTCCCTCTCTTGCTGGCTGTCTCTCTCTCTGTCAAATAAATAAATAAAATCTTTAAAAAAAAAAAAAAAACACTGCCGTTGTTTACGATTAAACATGCTTTTTCCTAAGAAAGCAAAGCTCAGAATTAACCAAAAGATAGATAGATAGATAGATAGATAAGATAGATAGATAGATAGATAGATAGATTTTAATGGGAAAACAGTTCTTTGTTCTCAAATATGGGGTAGTAAAGAAGAAAATTTCTCATCTGAAATTTTTGCAGATTGTTAAATTGTTCATGGCAATGGTGAAACATGAATTGTTTCTCTTGTTTCTTAAAAGTACTAGAATCACACGCTGCATTCCTTTGAGAGTTTATCTGTAACCACCATGTCAGGAGAGGACGTGGTGAGTGAACATAAAGGAAACCACTATGAAGTAAACAAACACTTTAAAAGGTTCTTCAGTAATTTTTAAGAACAAAATCATTGCATGTGAGCTAATGCTGCTTTCGGTAGTTTGGAGCTGGTCTGCATAGGTTTCCAATACTGCACTAGAGTCATAGTAGGCATGGTATCCAACCTAAATCTTACTATACTTATTTTATTGCAAAAATATTAATTTAGTTTAAGATTTGTGAAGTTTGGGTGTAATTCTAACATGATAAAAATATTAATTTACTTTAAGATTGTAGAGGTTTGATGGTCTAACATGATAAATTGGCTCAGGGCCAATTTTTCCTTTAGGAGCATCTCGGAAGTACATTTGTCAGTCACTAGGAAAATATGACGATATTCAGAGAGCATAAGTCTGATTTATACATGACTTTTTAAGAAGCTTTGTATAAAAAGTAATATATATTTACTTATACTGGGAATATAGTGATTTATACTACAGTGTGTAATTACCATTATATATGTGTGTGTGTGTGTGTGGTAGTATGCCTTACGCACGGTGAAATAAATATGTGGGCAAAGCAGAAAATGTCTTCCAATGCTACCAATTTCCATTCAGACCTAACACAAAGCCTGACTTTCTTAAAAACAGATTTTTAAAAATAAATAAATAAATAAATAAATAAATAAATAAATAAATAAATAAATAAACAAAAGCAAAACATACTTCATTTTGTCACCACTTCCTTATTAGCTAGCTGATTTGAACTATTTCTTCTTTCAAAATGACATTATCTGTTTACCATGGTATTAACAACAGCAATAATCATAACTTTCAGCTCTTTCTGATCGCTAAAAAAAAAAACTGGCAAAAGGGCACTATTACAAAAGTGATACCTAAAACAAAATCCTCTAAATGGTTTTCATGCAAATAAATGTGAGGATTGATTAATAAATTCATAGTTCTCATATAAATACCCGAAATGAATCTTAAATATAAAAACAGGTAATGAGCAAATATCACCACGATGATCAGGTAATGCATCTAGAACTGCATGCGAAGTACTTCACATAGTACACAGCAAGAGGACACCACGAGGCTTCTCACAGAACAGCAACTGCAATGGAGTGCCTTCACTACTATCCCTTCAAAACGACTTATAAGGTAGAAAATCATTATTATTTTGTGAGTAGCACACTGTGTCCAGCACTTTAGGTGGAAATCATTGCACATATGAAAGCTGCATACCCTAGAACGTAAGTGTAGAGATGAAGCGACAAATGATAAACATGAAAATAATGAGGAAGCAGGCAGGAGCTGGACACAGACATTCCAGTTACACAAGCCTGAGCATAATTGTTTGTGCCAACCTGCCCTAGATTTTTAAAATTTATATTTCATTATCATATATCGTATCTTTAGGTGATAGAAGTCAATGTGGCAGGGAAACCAAAGTGCGACATATGTCCACCAAGATATAATTCACCTGCCAATGTTCTTGTTCTTGCTATAAATCTCCCCCCAAAAAATTCTGATTTTAATTAAAATATTAAAATTAAAATTAAAAATATCATTTATTCTTTTACAATATTATATACATATATACAATATTATATGAAGTTGCAAAATATGTTCAAGGAATAAATGTTAAGGAGCGGATGAGGAGAGTTAGATAATAAACAAGTACAGGATATGTCGTAGGGACTTCTGCTGTGATAAAACATAATGCGGGTAAGAAAAGAAACAGTGACACAGGTGGCAAAAGTAATATCTCAGATACCTGAGCAAGTGGGTTCCCTTTTAGCAGAGCTGAGTGAAGTCAGGGAGAAGGTGTGCTATTAGGCAAAAGGTGTCCGCACAGCGTAATGATGACATTTTTAGTGTTTTTTATTATATTATATTAGTCACCATACAGTACATCCCTGGTTTTTGATGTAAAGTTCGATGATTTATTAGTTGCATATAACACCCAGTGCACCATGCAATACGTGCCCTCCTTACTACCCATCACCAGTCTGTCCCATTCCCCCACCCCCTCCCCTCTGAAGCCCTCAGTTTGTTTCTCAGAGTCCACCAGTCTCTCATGCAATGATGACATTTTAAAAAGTTCCAGAATGGGGACGCCGGGTAGCACAGTCGTGCAATGATTTCCACCTAGCGTCTGCCTTCGGCTCAGGGCGTGATCCCGGCGTTACAGGATCGGAGCCCCACATCAGAGCTCCTCTGCTAGGAGCCTGCTTCTTCTCTCCACTCCCCTTGCTTGTGTTCCCTCTCTCACTGGCTGTCTCTATCTCTGTCAAATAAATAAATAAAATCTTTAAAAAAAAAAGTTCCAGAATGGTGTGTGTTTGCAGTCCTTGGAGAAGAGAAGGTCAGCATGGCTGAAGACAAGAAGTATAAATAGGAAAGACATCGGAGAAGGCAGCTAGGCTGAATGCACTGATGTATGGTGTGGCCCATTAAAGCTCATTTTTAACATTTTCGTAATTATTAAATTGCATCTTTTACAATCAACCTGAGGGAGAAATGCACTGTTACTAGGGGCAGAGGAGACAAACACCTGTCTCGAGAGAGGAAGCGCCACCATGTAGCAGGGAGGCGCATGCTTTGAAAACATAAGGCTGCAGCTGGGGAGGTAATGAGTTTCTCTCTTATTGCTTCTTCATAACTGAAAAAGAAACCGGAGTAACACGTAGATGATGAAAATTCAAAAATTTTAAAGGAAACAAGGTAAAAAGTCATTAAATGGCAGGGAGGGTTCAGCCGCCACCCAGCAGCATGGCTGAACTTGAAAGGAACAGGAGACCAACTGTCATGTCCACTCCCTTGTTTTCCAGCAGGGGATGCATAGTAAATGTTGGGCTGAAAATGAACACAGGTCTGGTTTCCAGATAAAAGTCCTCAGACTACACTCCAACACCATTAACTCCAACAGACATCCCTTGGGTCCTTCACTGAGTCTATGGAATTCTATAGCCTCACTAGGAAGCTGGCATATCTGAAAATAATGAAATGTAATAGTTTGTTCCAATGTTGTTAATGTTTTAACTTCACACAAATAAATCAGAATTAACAATATTTTTCATATGAAATATCAAATTATATGCTCCCTTGAGAGGCATATCTTTCAACACTAATGCTAAAAGGGATGCTTACTCTTTTGATAGGCTTTTGTTTGATGCTGTCTCCTGCCATGAACACACTCTGAACCACAATCTGTACCAAAACAATACGTTCTGCGATGTTTCCATCTGGCATCTGAAGTCAATGATTTGTAATATTGTTTTACCTACTGTGTGTCCAAGATAAACATAACACATTTTTTTAATATACTAATAATAGGCTAATGTTTCCTATAGAAAATCATTAAATAGAAAAACAGGTTAGCATGACATGGTATCCCTTATTAATGCGACATAACATTGCAGCAAGATTGGAGATCTCTCCTTGGTGTTGTTGTAACATACAAAAATAAATTTTCACCACTATGGAGATAAAGAGACACAGAAGATCTGTTCTGAACCTTGGCTCCCACCATATAATCCAAATCCCATTATCACATTGGAAATATACAAAATTCCAAAATGTGGGAATCAAATCACAATATAACATCAGGGTGCTATGTATGACTAGTTGTCAAACTCTACAACTGTAATGAGGAAGAAAGGAAAACATGGTTACAATAAGTTTTCACAGCACCAGCAATGTCATGGGAAGGGATCTCTCCCTGCCCCTGGAGTCAGTGCAGCTGCTGTGACAGGTACCTGCACTTACAGATAAGTCCCACATACACTGGTGATGGATGTGGTCACATGGGTCTTCTTGTTGTTACACCTCAGTCTCCTTGACAGTACCTCATGAAGAGCAGACTTTTAGTTAAACATCTACCGACTGCATGACTGAACCCAGGAGATGTGTGGTCATTTAAAAGCAATTATTTCCTATCTATACTTCTAATAAGTCATTATTGTGATAAAAAGACATGATCCCTCAAAAATTATACTCAGCTTCCGGAGTGCTCACTCTCAAGAAATCAGAGCTCCTCCTGTGCTCTCTCCCTTCACCTCTGGCTGTAAGGATTGCAGTGGGAGTAATTAAGCACCATTTATAATGATCTGAATGAGTCTAGTAATATAATAGATTCCTATAGCAGCATGGCTCGCTGATATTTGAAACAGCTGAAGTCATATTGCTCCAAACTCGATCCTTCAAAGCAAATGATTTCAACTAATTCATGATTAATATATTAAGACTTACAACTTTATAGTGACTTATAACCTATCCTTACCCCAGAGGTGAAAAAAGATTGATATTATTTTCATAAAAATCATGCAGTTGAGTTAATGTCAGAAACTTCCAATGTAAATTATTTGCCAAATAAATTGGAAGTATATAAAAAAAAAAACTTTATTTTGCATTATTTGATATGGTGATGTTAGGGGTGTGGCCAGAGTGATACCATTAATTTACTCCCAGACACTAATCACCAGAGAAAAATCACACATCCATAGTTGGAAGTGAAGCACCTATAACAGTATTCTTTGCAGGACTTATTTCTAATCAAAGAGCTGAAATATCCAATAAATATTAGCACTCCCAAAGCCGATTGCCATTTTCTGTTCAGTTGTCAAGTGTACCTGAACAGTACATTTCTCTTCAAGATTTTGTTTTCCTTTCCTGAAAGCAACAAAAACATACTGCACTTTACAATTGTCAGACACTTGAAGAATCACGTGACCAACTCTCTTTGCATTAGAAACAGACTATGATATGAATATCAGCATTACTTCTTCAAGGTACTTAGAAAGGTCTTCCATTCAGAAAAAACTAAACCAAAATAAAATAGACTTTCTTTGCAAGTTGTACTATCTCTTCACCATGTAACATGCCTGAGAACAAGCACTCACTCGTAGGTAGTATGACCAACAGTGAACCATCCACATATACTCTGCTCCCCACCTACCGAACACCCTTGGTTCATCTGAATTGAATATGTTACACATTTTGTGATAAGGATAACGTGTGTTTGCCTGTTTGATGCAAATTAAGACTTGAAATGTATTTAATACTTAAACTCAGTAATGGTAAAATTCTCTGTAATATTTATAATCACAATAACAAATTCCATTCATCTACAGGAAGATATTTTTCATTTTCATATCAATATAAACCATTTTAAAAAGAACAAATGCTTTCTGGTTGTTATATATGAACTGAATGTTTGGATTCTCCCAAAATTCCTTTGCTAAGATCCTGACTCTGGACGTGATAGCATTAGGAGGTGGGACGTGAGAGGTCATGAGGTGGCGCGCCCTCATGGAGTGGTACCCTTGTCAGAAGAGCTCCCAGAGCTTAATCCTCTGCTCTCAGAGTCCTCTGTAGACCAGGGGAGCCTCCCACCAAGCACCCCTTCATGTTGGCACTCTGATCTCTCTCAGGTTTCTCAGCCTCCACAATGGTGAGAAATTGATTTCTTTCGTTAAGTCAACTCATCAGTGGTACATCTTATTACAAAAGTCTGAACTAAGACCAGGATTATATGGATTTTGTCCCAGGCTATCGTTTCTATACCTAAATAAATAAGTAAATAAATAAATAAATATAACAGAAGCCTCAAAAATGAATGCTTCAAAATGAAAAAAGCCAAAAATGCCCTTCGGCAGATGAGCGGATAAAGAAGATGTGGTCCGTATATACAATGAAATATTACTCAGCCATCAGAAAGAACGATTACACAACATTTGCAGCAACATGGACGGGACTGGAGGAGATTATGCTAAATGAAACTAAGCAGAAAAGACAATTATCATATGGTCTCACTCATTTATGGAACATAAAGAATAGCAGGGAGATCGTTAGGAGAAGGAAGGAAGAAAAATGAAAGGGGAAAATCAGAGGGAGAACGAACCATGAGAGACTATGAACTCTAGGGAAACAAACTGAAGGGTTTTGTGGGGAGGAAGTGTTAGCCCGGTGATGGGTATTAAGGAGGGGAGCACATATTTCATGGAGCACTGGGTGCTACATGCAAATAATGAATCATGGAACACCACGTCAAAAACTAATGATGTACTGTATGGTGACTAACATAACATAATAGAAAGAAAGAAAGAAAGAAAGAAAGAAAGAAAGAAAGAAAGAAAGAAAGAAAGAAAGAAAGACAAAAACATAAAAAAATAATGGTGGACAAAAATAATGAATAAATGATCTATTATCTAATTTTACTTAAACTCCCTTAAAGTATGCCCCTATTCTCATTTCGTCTCAAAGGAATTACAGAATTTTCAAATCTCTCATAAGATAAATCTATCGTAATATTAATGATTAAATAGTTCTAAGTATATTTCAAGAACAAAAACTTAAAAGTATTCACAAACATTGGGGACTGGCTAAAATTTATTCTTCACATTTGATTTTCATACATACAAATATATGAAGATCAAGAAATATTTTATATTTAATATTTAAATATTGTATTATAC